>NW_028227269.1:23492500-24050000 GCF_978045245.1 Mus caroli | reverse complement strand
TGTCCTTGGGATACCCAGCTCGTTCACTGTCTCAGCTGTTGGGATCCCTGGAGCAATGTCGTCCGCGTACTCAGTCCAATTTTTCCCAGTTGTGACCAGACCACCTGCAAGCCTTTTAACTTAGCATACAGAGCATTATTATAACAACATAGGTTTAAACACATCATTTGAGACTATGATGGGCATAGGAGTTTCATAAAGGATAAAACTGAATCAAGAGGAAGTATTTCTAGTACGTTTAAGTAGGGCATAGGGAAGGAACACCAAGTCTGTGCCAGTCTCCATGATTAATTTAGTCAAGGTCTGTCATAGAGTTTTAAACTAATTTTTATCTATCCTGAGCTCTGAGGTCTATACACACAATGTAATTTTTGACCTCTGAATACTTGGCCACACCCTGACTTACCTGGGCAACAAAGCAGGGCTATTATCTGACACTATTGCTTTTGGCACTCTGAACCTTGGAAAAATTTTCTTCAATAATCTTCTTGATGACTATGTGAGCAGTCTCATTTATCCATTTTGAGAACGTTTTTTCTCAGTAAAGTTTATTTCTCAGTTGATGTCAGGTCTGTCTTTTCAAGGGAGGACTAGTTTTCTTTCTTTCAGTTTTTACCATTTTATACAGGGTTTCTTTTACCAGTCTTAATTTGTCTATAACTTGATAGTCTTCAGACTGCCAGGATCATTGCTCTTTGGGATGCCTGTTTTTGGCGGTTAGATCTGCCATCTGATTTCTTTTGTTCACAGCATCTTAGGTCTTTTTCTGTAGATGTCAACAGCTCTCTTTGTCTGTATATTGTTCCATACAGTGGCAAAAGCATACCTGCTGTCAGTGTAGACTTTTATAAAGCTTGTATCAAAGCCACAAATTCAGCTTTCTGGGCTGAAGTCTCTTTAGGGAGGCTGCTGGCCTAGATCACTTGCTTTTTGTCCACCACTGCACTGCTGTCCCCGCCTTCCGCTTACCTTCAATCGTGAGGCTACTGCCGTCCGTGTACCAGCTCAAACTCTCAGGCCAAGGTTGATCTGATCTTTACTTGCCGAGGTAAGTAGCCCCCTCTGTTGGTAGATGGCCCCATGGATATGAGCTGCTTTTCATCAACTACTGCTGCTCCTGTGACAAAGCTGCTGCCATCTGTGTACCAGGCAGGCACACCTGGCCAAGGCTGATCAGTCAGATCTCTTCTTGTTCCAGTTTCCTCAGCCAGGACATCAGCACATTGATGTACAGGAGTGGAGTCATCCGCCAAGGAGCAGTAAACTCTGGTAGTGGGTATAGTCACATGCTGACCCAGAGTAAGCTTGTCAGCATCTTTAACAAGCAGGGCTGCCTTTATGCTGTCAAAGGCTTTTTGGTGTTTTTCAGTCCAGGTGAATGGGACTTTTTCTCTCTGCAAAAGCCCGCCGTCCCCAGAAACTCACGTACTTGGCGCGGGGTGGTGGGGGTTGGGATCAGCATCACAGTCTTTTTTCTGGCCTCGGTGAGCCACGCTTTTCGTCGTCTCGGCACCTCGGTACGACATAACTGAGCTTTCTTAGCCGATACCCGGTACCCCAACTCACCCAGTTCATTCAGGAGCTTCTAGGAGGGCCAGAATTTCTTCTTTGTCTTTGATGTCTCTGCCTTCAGCCAACCGCAGGGCTTGGGTTAGTGCCAAGAGTTCATGTTTTCCAGAGCATTAGTCAGCCATCGGTCAGGGGGCTGAACCACACTTTTAGGGCATGTGCCAAGTTTTGTCTCAGAGTCAGTTTATCTGCGTCCTTGACTAGAAACCACTATGTGCAGACAAGCAGGTCATCTTACAGTCACCAGGTCTAATTTTCACAAGTATGCCACCGGTCTTTTTCAGGGTCCCAATCTCTGAGTAAGAACCTCTTTGGCAATACTTTTGTTCTCAGTCACATCTAGGAGTCCCAAAGTTAGGGACAACATTAGGGCAGTCTCAATAGCATCTAAGGCCATCCAAGGTTGTTCTTTATTTTTTATACGAAGGGCTGTTTATCTTTTTAATTCAGCAAAACCTGGAATCCACAGTCTGCAAAGGCCTGCAGTGTCCAGGAACCTTTTAAACTTGCTTTGCACTGGTCAGTGGAGGAATATGAAACACAGTCTCTTTTTAGCTGCTTTTAACAGGTAGACCACCGGTCTCTTTTAAGGACTCAGCTTCTGTGTTAGCACCCCTTCTGCTTTTTCTTTACTTTCAGCCACAAACAGGTGAAGGGTTTGGTCATGAGGGGGGGCTCCTCTTTTTTTTGTTAGGACAGTCTCTCACCCAGTGCTCTTTTTCTTTAACAGATAACAGTAAACACTTTGATCTTCAGCCAAAAGCTTGCTTTTGTTGCCGGGTACTAAGTTTTCTAGCTTCCCTGACTTTTGTGACCAGCATTTCATTTCTCTTATCTTTTTTAGAAAATTTTCTGGCTCCCTATTTCTTACAGATCATCTCTAAGTGCTAGTATTATTAGCAAGTGTCACTTTGCTAGGTTCTAGTCTTTGTCATTTATCTCTCTTTACTCCTATTTCTTAACTGCAATGGAGATCTCATATAATGTCTCTCTTTCTATCTATATATATCTCTTTTTTTGTCTTTGCTTACTTTGAATGTTATCTAATTATTACATCTATATTCTGTCACTTAACTTTTTCATAGTTCACCTCCTTTCACTGTTAGGTCAGATTGTCGGGGCACTTTCAGTCCCACAGAGACGAGACCTCATCAGAGCCTGGCAGTTAGACCCATAGGTGCTCCTTACCTTGTATGTCTCCCTCACCGGAGCCCAGAACAGACTCACTGCCAACAACTCAGGGCAGTGCCTGAGAAGAGAAAACACATGGGGCAGAGAAGGGAGTGCAGTTCTCACATCAGACCACTTGATATTTCAAAATGAACACAATTTTTTCTCTGTTAACAAGAGACAAGATACAGAGGGCAGGAGAATGAGCCTTTCTCCCACCCAGGAGGCAGGCAAAGGCTGAAAACAGATCCTTTGATGTGAAGAGCCCAGCGCTGAGTCTCCGCCGCGCGCAGGAAGCGGCGTAAACTCCTGGGAGTGGCAAACAAACGCTGGCAGGCAGAGGCAGCAATTTAACTATTTAACTACCTGATAGATTCCTGGTGCTCTCTGCACTGTCTTTAGGGAGGGAGCACGCAGCCAGGCCGGCACAAGGGAGTGCGGGTAGACTCTGGGGGGGGGACCAAAAGAGGGACGCTGTAGTCGGCCCCTCCCCAGCTGTGGCAGGCTTCACGGCCACTCCGGGACTGGCAGGCGGGGGCCGGCAGGCCGCTGCACTCACTATCAGCATTTTACAACTCATTCGCAGGGCACAGACAGCCTCCGTTGCTGCTGTGTCTGCAGAACTCAGAACCTCAGCACCACTGCGGCAGCTCTGGATCTCAGAGCTCTTTTGAGCAGCCTGGGGAGGACCGGCCTGGTGGTTTTCTTTCCTTTTTTAAAACCATTTCTAACAAATTCTGTCCTGACGTCAGTCCAAGTCTACAGTCGGCAAAGGGTTAACACACACACACACAGTCTGTCATGTGGCCACAAACAAGCACACTCGTCCACGCCTGGACTTACACAACCAGCCAAGCACTATTTTCTGACGGGGTCGGATTTCACATTGACTCCTTTTCCTGATAGGGGTGGGATTCCACATCCACTCTCGCTCTGGCAGAGAGAACACTCTCTCTCTCTCTCACTCTGCCAGGCAACAGCCAGGTCTTTTTAACTGTTCCGTACCCTGGGCACTCCTTCCAGGGTCTCCCTTGGAACATCTTTTTTTGGGGTGCAGATTGTGAGGCCATAGACAGCCGTCCTCTCACAGCCACTGCCAGAATAAACCCACAATCTCAGAATACACAAATGCAGCAGTTCCACACTTACACACCCAGCAGATTGTCCCATTTCTAGAATAATAGCAGACACGACAAAAGCAGACACAAGACTTAGACAAAAGAAACCAAAAACAGCGGCGACTTCCCGTCGCCCACAGGCAACTCACAGATTCAGATGGCCTTTCCAAGGCCGGCCAGCTTAGACCTTCCACCTAAGTGATGGTCTCTCGGCCTTCAGAGGGGTCCGCCAAGCGTCCTTGGCCCTCCCCTTGTCTTCCTGGGGCGTCCCCCAGGGCGATCGGACGGTGAGCACCAGACACGTCTGTCTCTACTCACCCCGTGCTCTCTATTGAGACCTGCTTGGTCTCCAGTCAGATGGCCTCTCCCAGGCCCACAGTCCCGGAGCACGGTCTCTGGTGCTCGTACTGAGCACAGAGCGTCACGCAAACCCAAAACAGCGATCGCACCAGATACAGATTCAGATGGCCTCTCCCAGGCCCACAGTAAACAGAACACAGACACTAGACCAAAGCAGAACAGTAAATCTTACTTCTGAGCGGGTCCAGGACTTCTGGGTAAACGCGCTGATTCCCGGCCAATGCACCAAATGAAAGACTCTATAACTCCCAAAGGGAGGCACTTACTCAAGCCTCGGGTCAGCCGCGCACCCAAGAAGACACTGAGACCGGTACTTAAGATGTATAGGGAGTAAGATTTAATACAGCAACGACAAGAAAGCAAACAAAACAAACAAAAAGCACATATACCAGATATCTGGGGTCGGACCTCATGCAGCCTGCAAGGTGCAGAGGAGATCCGGCAATTAGCCCAAACTTTTCACAAGCTTTTATAGGTAGGAGGCAAGGGGGGGAGCAGGGCAGGGAAAATACAGTTTTTACGTCACTAAGTGATTCAGCCAAGGGTTTTTCCAAAGTGCTTTTGCAACCGCGTCCCACACTTTGGCCATGTACTTGATTCATTGGAACTGAGGTTTTTACTCACACCCTTATCTCAAAAATGTCCCTGGCACAGTCCT
Organism: Mus caroli; assembly: GCF_978045245.1. Taxonomy (NCBI): domain Eukaryota; kingdom Metazoa; phylum Chordata; class Mammalia; order Rodentia; family Muridae; genus Mus; species Mus caroli. The sequence goes on along the minus strand of NW_028227269.1, from coordinate 24,045,125 downwards.
TAGTTGGGAGGGGTAGGACTGGGTTCGTTCCAGGAAACCCTTATCTCAGAAATGTCCCCGGAACAGTTTTCATTTGAGAGGGGGTCTGACTCTGGTGTGAGAGTTCAGAATGTACTCTGGGGTGAGTGTTCTGGTGGTCAGTAATTTTCCTCTTTCAGGTGAATTGATAGTACGCCGTGGAAGAGAAGGGTTAACTGAACTTAAAAGTAACAGTTTGCAGTGGGATGCCCAGAAATTAAACCATAAGCCCACCAAAATGGGCACCTATCTTTGCTCTCTTCCTAAATGTTTGTGGAGCCATATGCTAGCCACACTTTCTATCAGTTACAAGATTAAAAACCTTGCTAGCACTGAGATTTGATTGACTGGGAATCATGATGGCTGTACATAGTTCAGGAGGGGAAAACATATTTTATGTGAAGCAGAAGGTGGGTTGCATGACAATAGATTTCTGTGTTATTTTGCTCAAGGGACAGCATTTGATGATGCTAAGGTAATGAATAGGTTTTCGAAGTCATGGTCATTCATTATATGTTTTGGCTAATCTGGAAGACTTTCCTGCAAAGATAACTGAGTCGCCGGGCATGGTGGCGCACACCTTTAATCCCAGCACTTGGGAGGCAGAGGCAGGCGGATTTCTGAGTTCAAGGCCAACCTGGTCCACAAAGTGAGTTCCAGGACAGCCATGGCTACACAGAGAAACCCTGTCTCGAAAAATCAAAAAAAAAAAAAAAAAAAAAAAAAGATAATGGAGTCCGTGAAGCCTGGTGTATCTCCCAGGTTCTCATCTGTTCTAGAAAAGAAGCAATTGATTGAAGGTTTATGGTCTCTGGGCTTCAGTTCAGCACATATGTGCTGCCAATAATGAAAAAGTATAATGTAAATGGTTAATAATGTCTCAGGGATCCATTCATGGATCCTAAGCATTTCAAGGTATTGTCTTCTGAAAATGGTCCTTTGGAGTTGTTGATATTGTTACATGGATCTATGTCTAGACGTATTGTATCAGAGAGAGATTGTATAAATCACCCAAAGCCACACAGGTAGGACAGAGACCTAGGAATTTATCACTATACTGTTCTAACTTCCAACCACACAAGTAGAGGTCAGATATACTTGCCTTGAGGAAGCAAGAGAAAAACACATGGTCAGAAACTGTCATCCTATCAGAATCCTTTGGTAGATAAACAAGCCCACCCTCCCTGCCTGCCCTGTTCTCATTGACTGGACATCACAGACATGAAAAGAGAACACAGAAGAGACTGGCAGAGGATAGAGAGTATTGAAGTTCCCATTAGATTACTCCTTGAGGGAGTATGAAGGTGGCCTCTCTGGTTTTATGCATGTGAATTTTTTTACTTGCTGTAGTAGAAAAGTCAAGGAATTTGGTTCCATCCCCACCATAAAGTAAGGATCAGTATTTTAATGCTAAGTGATCAAATCTGTAGAGACAATGATATCCAATGCATTTGTTGTCGTCTTTATCCACAGACACATGTGAGGAATGCTGACTCAATCTATTCTGCAGACCAGGAAACATCAGTCTAATAGACAAAGATATTTGAATTTAGTCTCCATTCTTTCCAGAATTTAAAAGGACCACTTCTGTTTGCAGATCTAGATGCTGTCATTAACTCCTGGATTGAAGGAATGGCTCCTAGCATGGTAAGTCTGTCTGGCTTAGCGTAAGTAACCTGACCCATAGAAACCAGTAATACACACAAATCACCCTTCTGTTCTCACTGAGAAAAATAAAACAGCCATCTCCCTTGATTTCTTTTTAAACAAAACAAACAACAACAAAGAAAAAAACATACCTTTGTAAAAAGTTGTAATATCCAAAATGAATTCAAGACCACCCAGTACCTTCCCCTTCGAAAAGGACTTTCCAAACTGTGCTTGCAGGCCAACTGCAGAGCCAAATAAGGAAGCTGGCTGACTAAACAAATGTAAAAACATAATTATAGCGATCAAAATGATTAACCCTGCAGCCACCAAAACAATATTAGCTGTTCTCAGAGAAATAACCATAACAAGATTAGCAATTCTCCTGCTCCCTAACCCCCACTGAATTCTGACAAAGACCACAAACCACCCTGACCTTGCTGGGAGAAGTCCCCTGATGTTAATAGTTGTGATGTTAATAGCTGATCCATAAGTTCAAAATGTATTATTACTTTGCTGACCAAATCATAATAACCCACCATAGGGGCAAGCAAAGTGAGTGACTAGGCCAAAGGGTTACTGAGTCACTGTACAAACCAACCAATGCCTGAAAGGGTTACTTGCTACACCACTGAAAACCCTGTTGCTCAAATCTGCCCCTTACAAAGGTATAAAACTGTTCTTTCTTTGTTCTAGGTTTCTTCTCTGGCCTGCATGCTGGGAGGGGAGTCCCCAACATGTTGGATCAATAAAAATGCTCATGCGTTTTGCAGTGATGGCGGTGGTCTCTGTGGTCTTTCTGAGTAAGGGTCTTTTGACGAACTCCAACAAAGTCACAAATCAGGCTGTCCACTAGAATTCAAATCAGATTTTATATTTTAGGGGTTTATAAAAAACAAAAGAGCAAACAAACAAACAGACAAACAAACAAACAAACAAACAAAAAACCCTCCAAAAACCAAAAACCCTCCAGAATACATAGAAAGGGATAGCTAGCCAGTTTTCACCACTAACTCGATTTCAGGGACCTGGGGACATTTGATGACAGGTTTGCTTTGTTCCTCTATCCTGTGGGTAGACTGCACCCACTGTCTTCATTTCCTGGGCTGTAGTGTTCCCATCCATAAATCAGGGAAACTGGAGATCAGTAATGAAGGGGGTCAGCCAGTTTCACTATTAAATTCCTCAAAGCTATGGAAGCTGGCCCTGGTGTCTAATCTCACTCCCAGTGTATTGTAATGTCATAGTAACCCAGGTGCAGTCCCCAGGATTTCATCAGAGAGGGCACAGACAATGCCCAGGCTATGAGGTTAGGAATCAGTCCAACAGGTGTTTATTTGTTTGTTATTGTTGAAATTCAGAATCTGTGTTTAAAACTACAGTTCCATTAAAAGGGGGACCAAAACAAACCCTGCCTCTTTCTAGATAGAACGAATCAGTTAAGGGAACAAGAATGAAATATCCTGGAATATGATACCGCTGATACTGGATCTGAGGCTTCCGGATTGGGAAGGAAAAAGGACTAGTTTTATCAGGAGATGAGAGCCCGTTGGGAAGGAGCCCAGCAGCTCCTAACTCTCCCTGACTCCCCAGCTGACAACAGTGAAACACTGATTAAGAGGCTGCTATTTTTTTCCAGTGGTAGCAGCAATCCTTCCCTGGAAGCCAGCTCTCTTGATTAATGTATAAAGGAGATGCGAAAACATACACTCTGCTTTTCTGATACTAAATATACACACCTTTAATCTCTGTTCTCCAGCCTATGCAAGAGCTCACCAGAGAAGAAAATCAAATAGCATACTGTATACAAAAGCTCCCTCCCCCAAACGCCTGGTTCCTGATTAGAGCAAGAAGAAAGAATAGGATGCCACAGGGAAAGGCACACATCCAAACTATGGCGAGATATCATATCCCTTCTCTCAAGGAAGTGAGGAGCATCTATATATTTTAATTAAAATATGAAATACATTTAAGTAAATCCCACTAAGCTCTGAGTCAGCACCTTTAGAAATCATTTTCTCTTTGTTGCAGCCAAATGCAAAGTGATTGATCCGACTGCGAAGTGTAGGGTTTGTGGGACTGTATCAATCCGCCATTTGGAGACTCCGCGCCAACAGTTGTATTTGGTAAGGCGAGTACTAGAGGGAACTCGTAGAAAACTAAAATGCTTGTCAACAGATGAGACACAAATGTACGATCCAAAGCTGTTTCTGGAACGAGCCATTTGGGGAACTGCCACAAGGCTTGAGAGATCTGAAAGAAAATGCAGGCTCCACGTGACAACTTTAAATAAAACATAAAGGCCTTTGCTCACAGGGTGGGGGGGGTCTTACTCTTGCTGATCGACTAGTTTTCCCTGAAAATTGTATTAGCTTGGAAAGTAAACACAATTACTCTGTGAATGCAAATTATGCTTCTAATTAATTACTGATCGAATCCAGCAAAGGACAGCCACATTTTTGTCTTTTGAAATATAATATAAGAAACTTTTGTAGTTTGGAGGATTACCTTGTACGTCCAAGGAAATTAATTTTCTTTCCTTACCCAGAAAGATTGGTAATTAGCTGGGAGTGTGATGTTCCCTTGTTGCTATGACTACAGCAAGACTTCATAAGGCCCCAGGACTGAGAAAGAGCAAAGGTGACGGAGCCCTTGAGGGAGGGATAATTCCTTGCTGAGCAAGTACAGCCAGCTACTCACCCCATCACACAAGAAGAAGAGGAGCTGGGTTAAGTCAAATGTGCTAATTTACAAGTATTTTAAAATCAAAAATTGTCCGCACAACGTTGTTAACTTTATCTTTTCCCCCCCTCCTTTTTCTTCCTCTGTTTTAAACCCAGGTGTTCTAGGTAATTTGATATTGCTATTGCCTCCAGGGATTTTGTTTGTTTGCTAGTTTTAATCCAAGGAAGTAAAAAAGGCCTCTCAGAGCCACAAGGTTGAGGGTCAAAGATCCCTGGGGTCTGCTGAGCCTAAAACCCCTCCCATGTGGACAGTTTCATAGGTAGAGGAGCCTGCCCATGCTGGAATTTGAGTTTGAGAGCAAGCTTGAACCCCAGAAGCTTCACAATCTTGAGCAAAACTAATTCTCCATCATCCCAATCTTACTTTCCCTGTTGCTTTCTTAACGTTTGATATGAATCTAGGATTCTGTAGGATAGACTTGGACCACCAACACACTTGTTTTTCTGTTTTAAATATGTCATGTTATGAGCCTGTTGTCCTGTTCCCAGCATCCCCCACGTGCAGAGGCAGGTGCTGGCATGAAGCAAGTGAGTGTGAGCCTTTAGGGAATTCACATGGAAGAGAAGGAGAAGGATGCACTTACAGGACTAGCATTGGTGCTTAGGGTAGGAAAGGAAGGAACAGAGACAAACCTTGACCAACTCAGAGCTACCAGAGTGGAGGACGTGGTGAGGTAGGCATGCGGTGATCACAGACAGCAGATGAGCCTCATGGTATCTTTTCTTCTAAGAATCATACAAGAAGTTTTGAGCATTTCCTTGTGAGGGATCCTATCATTGTCACAGTATAAATAAATCACAAGCAAAGCTACATACTTTTGTCTCATGCATTACAGAAAAAAAGGAAATCCAAAATTCAGCTCTGGAAGTCTAAGAGTGTATGGCTATATTTCTAAAATGTAGCCCATCATACAAAGAAAACAAAAAGACAGACACTCAGTGACGACTTCTTCTTCTTCTTCTTCTTCTTCTTCTTCTTCTTCTTCTTCTTCTTCTTCTTCTTCTTCTTCTTCTCCTTCTCCCTCTCCCTCTCCCTCTCCCTCTCCCTCTCCCTCTCCCTCATCTTTGTCTCCTCCTCCTCCTCCTCCTCCTCCTCCTCCTCCTCCTCCTTCTTCTTCTTCTTCTTCTTCTTCTTCTTCTTCTTCTCTCTCTCTCTCTCTCTCTCTCTCTCTCTCTCTCTCTCTCTCTCCCCAACCCCCCCCCGTGTGTATGGGTGTAGTGGGTGGGTATACACAACTGTACATGTATGTATAGAAGCCAGTGTGAGATGTGTTCTCCATCATGGTAGTAGGTAGGTGTGCACATCTGTGCATGCATGTGTTGAAGCCAGCAGTCAGTATGAGATGTCTTCTTTTGGTACCTTCTCCTGTCTAGAACCCTAAGCCAAAATAAACTCTTGCTCCCATAATTCACTTCTAGTTGTGGCATTTTATCTCAGCAACAGAGAAGTAGCTGAGACATTAAGGTAACAATGTAGTGGCAGAGCTTGTGCTTAGCATTGGAAGGTTCTGATCTCAATCTCTAGTGTATCCTCTCCCCACAGAGAACATCATTACCCAACAACACAACAGAAATCTTTGATTCCCTTAAAAGCGGTGAGTACATTTTATATTGCTTCTTTGAAACAAATTTTATACTATAAAAAGTTAAGAAGTATGTTTATATAGTGTTCTGTTATTTATCTAGAAAATGAGTGTGAGCCTTAATAAGTTAAAGTAGTTGTTATGGATGCTTGATGGCTTGGGTTTAATTCATGAAACCCATAAGGCGAGAGGAAAAGCATCCCTCAAGTTCTACACTTTTGCCTAGGCAAGTACAACCATACAGACACAGACACAAACACACATGCACGCGCACACAGAGAGAGGGAGAGGGGGAGGGGGAGGGAGAGGGAGAGCAGAGTTGATTAATTGAAAACAAATAAAAGCTTAATATATTCATTTAATATTTCATTAATTATTCATTAATATATACATACTTGTACATAAGTATGGTGCTTCTGGGAGAGCACATAAGAAACTGGTGAGCTGTTTTCTCTTTGCTAAGGCATGAGAAAGGTATAATTTTTCTTGATTTCTCGTTCATGCACTGTGACAACTGTGTCATAGTTTTAAATGAGTCCTACGAAAGTGGGCATATCAACTAAGGAGAAAAACCGCTTTACTCACTCAATTTAGAATTTATTTTTTCTCTCCTTTCTTATGAATCCTGGAATATTCTTAGCTGTTTTTATTACTTCCCCCCTCCTTTTGTCCTCCTCTGCCTTTTCTGTTAGCAGCCACAGTCTCTTGAGTGTCCTGTTTCGTCTGCTTTATTTTTCTGTAAAACTTCATGGATTCTTTTGTAATTACTGTAGCACTGCTACCAATTTACGAATACTCTCTTTAACCATGTTTTGACCACTACATTTATTCAGTTTAGTACATGTTTGATTTCTATATTCTTAATTGGGAATTTGTTTGATTCCTTTAAGTTGACTTAGCGTTTTTACATACTGGATCTTCTAAAAAATATTTACTTGGATTATTATCTCTCTAAATTCTGGTTTCATGATTTCTAGTACATGAGACTCTCTAGACCAACCTTTTGTTATCTTCTGTCATAAACACGTATGCACCTCTTCCTTCCCCACCTCTCTCTCCCCTTCTCTCTCTCTCCCCCTCTCTTCCTCTCTCCCTCTCTCTCTCTCTCTCTCTCCCTCCCTCTCTCTCTCCCTCTCTCTGACTTACTCTCTCTGCCTGTCTGTCTGTCTGTCTGTCTTTCTGTGTGTGTATTTGTATGTGTATGTACATGTCTGTGTGAGTGCATGTGAAGACTAGAGAATGCTTTTTGATGTCTTCCTCTGTCCCTCTCTGTCTTACTTTCTTTAGACAGCATCTCTCACTGAACTGCATGCTCACTGTGAGGTTAACCTGTATGGTCAGTGAACTCCAGGGATCTGCCTGTATTCTGCAATCCCCAGCACGGGCTCTAAGAGTTAGACCCAACTTTCTATGTGGTTTCTAGGAATTCAAACATAGATCCTTATGTTTACAGACCAAGTGCTCTTCTCCAGTGATCCATCGCCCCAGAACTATGCATTGTACTTTAACATCTGAGTTAATGTACCCTAGTTGTACATGTTAACATGGTTTAGGATAGGACGTGTTCCCAGCATGTGGTGATCAAGTCTGGTCACCTTGCACCTCTTCCCTATCCCTTTTCCAGCCTCTGGTCTTCACTGTTCTATTATCAGCTCCATGCTTTCTCTTTTTAATATCCATGCATAAGGAAAATCGTTGACTGCTCTTCTTTGTCTGTTCATTTCACTTAATGGAATGCCCTCCAGTGCCACTTAAGTCACTGCAGATGGTAACTTCTCAGTTTTGTGATTTTGCTCATAAGCTCATCTTTCCTAAGTCTTAGCCCATGTCTTTTCTCTTGTGTGGGGATCCCATGAGATAGGGCTGGCTGACTGGCTGACTGGCTGTCTGATTCTGTCGAGGGTATCTCCACAGGAAAAGTAGGTTTTTAAGTACAGACCCTGTGGACCCATGGATTGGTCTCTGGGTAGCAATACCTAACAGAATTATGTTCCTTTCAGAGAAATAGACACCCTCTTTGTTTCCTCCCCTTTGGACACATTCTTCATTCCATTTTTATAAATTAGTAGCACTTGGGAGATGTGTATTCCTCAAAGAGTTTCCTTCAATTCCCACCCCAACTGCTTTTTGCCTTGTGATTTTGACTCTTTTTTGTATGCTGCCATAAAAATTCAGTCGTCAAACATCGGTGGACTAGCAAGCAGAACAGACTGGAGCAGTCAAAGCTTTGCATCCCAATCCTGTGGCCTCCACCTACTTTATACTTCAGGTAACACACTTTTCCTTTCAGTTGCAAAACTGAATAGTCATTATGTGAATTGGAGACACCTTTAAGACAGGTAATCCTAAATTTGAGGGGAAATATGGGTAATAAAGAAATTACTCAAAGGAAGGTTTCCAGAACTTAGAAGAATGCCTGCATATGAAGAAACCTAGGGTAGCTAAGGAAGCAGAGGTAAAGGGATCTTAATAGCAGCTAAGGTCACAGTGGGGTGTGGGTTCTAGGCCGGTGAACTCTGGCTCTCTGCTGACTGGCACAGGAAGCCACCGAGTGATGCAGGAGACAGATGACATGTTCTGAGTCATGCTCCAAGTTGATCAATCATCCATGGTGTTAGTGCACATGCAAATCAGGGAGACCAGCTGTGAAGTTACCGCAATAACCCAAGCCACAGTGGGAGGTTCGGGCATGGTATCAGTGACAGGGTGGCATGCCGTCACTGGATGCTGTGTGTACTAAGGTCAGACTTTCTCATGGACTGAACACACATCTTGAAAGAAGTAGAAGAGTCAACCTCCAGTGTCTCCAGCCCTTTTTCAAATCCAATTTAATCAAACCCCAAATCCTATCCATCCTTCCAAACTTGCTCTTCTCATTGATCTCTCATTTTGACTTCTAGTAACTCTGTTCTTTTACTTGTCAAGCCTGAAATCTACAAGTTACTTTGACAAATTTCAGATCCATGTCTGGTCTTATCATGGGACATATGTTTTGTGAAAAAAACAAAACAAAACACAAAAAGAATAAAGTGGAGTCCTACTCCAAAGCAAATTTATATTTCCTATAACCATCCCCGGCGGAAAGGAATCAGCATGTGTTGTGGGATTATTATTTAAATGTTTATAGTCTGCCATTTTCTTCACACCAAGGCCCCAGCAGTGTAAGTCAGCCAGGCTCATGCAGGTATTGTCTGCTCCATCTGGTCCTTGGCGTTCTGCAGGTAGGCCCTGGATGGTGCAGTAGCTGATCAGACGGGCTCGCACAGGTATTGTCTGCTCCATCTGGTCCTCGGCGTTCTGCAGGCAAGCCCTGGATGGTGCAGCAGCTAAGAGTCCATATGGTCTCAGGTGTAGCCCCAGGTAGAGCATATTGCTGCATGCCAGTCTGCAGGCCCTGAGGCAGGAATGACTGCTGGGAAGCACACATCTGAGTGAAGTGGCCACTGCTGTGCCCAAATCAGAGGGCAGAAGGTGTTCTTGGCTCCCACGATGCTCCACACTTCCAGGACCGGTTGGAAACCAAGACGCCATCCTGAATGGCAAATGTCATGCCCAGGCAGCGTCCAGAGACAGTACTGAAAATGTACTCTTCTCTGCCTGCTCTCTGCCCTGCTAAATCAGAGAAGGGTTTGGAAACCGTGTAGATGGAAAATGGCATGCCTGGGGTCTCAGAGTGGAGTCTCTGCAGTTTGCTCTGCTTTCTCATCGCCCCAGTGGTGATTTAGGAGTTTTGTTCTTTCCTTCATTTCTAAATATGGAAGTAGTTGTTATCTGTCCTAAATGCAACCGCACATGTATTACTTCATCCATAGAGCCGAGAGAGAGTCAGTATGCTCTTCAGTTCTTGAAGAGCCAACTGTGTTTTCTTGGAGTTTAATATTCACTCTCAGTTATGAAGTATCCAACAAAAGAAAGTGTGTGTGTGCATTCTTACTGATACAAAGAAATGCTGGGAACTTGGTGCCTGTAAACCACAGATAAACCACAGAAGTGTTTCACAGCTCTGGTGGTTAGATGTCCAAGTTCAACATACCAGCAAATGGGCATGTGGAAGTCCCACTTTGATCCATAGCTGCTCACTTATTGCTGCATCCTTATATAGTAGAAGAGCCAGAGGTTTCTCTTGGGAATTTTACCACGAGAACAAACAGAATAATAAAGCAATAGCAATAATAATAATAATGGTGATGATAATAACCTGTGATCACAACACCCCAAGATACCTCCTACTATCATGACATAGGATTTAAGATTTGAGTGCATAAATTGTGAGGGGGCACAGACACACAATGCCATAGAACTTTTCAACATGTGGTTGATCTTGTCTGCCTTCTTTCTCCTCGGCTCACAGCTCACTGCTGACCAAGGTGCACCTTTGGTGCCCTATTCATTTGGGTTTTCTTATTTTCTTTTTCTATCATTCCATGTACATGTCTGAATCTCCAGGAGAGCAACCAGCTCCTGGAAGTTCTCTTCTGACCCACTAATGTGCACTGTGACATGTTAGCACTCTCCCAATAAGCAAATCCAATATAAAGATCCTGGGGTCAGCTTTATAAAGAAGTGTCCAAAGAGTAGAAATTTGATCATGAATGATATGGTATGAAATTGTCTAGTTTTTTCCCTTTTCAAACAATACTTGGAATTTAATTTGACCCTACAATACAAAAACAAAACAAAAATAATAATATATGCATATTTTTGAACAATAAAAGGGATCAAATAACATTATTTTCATAGTGTATTTAAGTATATAAAAGAGTTTTATTTTCAAATTCTTTGAATCTACTTGCTATTGTATATTTATTAAGTTTCAATAGTGTCTGTGTACCCCAAGGCAAACTCAAACTTACTACATATCCAAGTACAACTTTGAACTTCTAATCCTCCTGAGTGTGAGAATCACAGATACATACCAGTAAATCCAGTGTGTGTGCTACTGAGGAACCAAACTCAGGGTTTTGTGCTTGTTGGGGAAGCAGTCCACCCATGCAGCCATATCTCTGCCTCCCCATTTGCTCTATAAGACTCTACCAGTTCAATCCCAGTTTGAACTTTATGAGTTCAAACAGATGGCAGTTTGTGTCTCACTAACAGTGAAGCAAGGCTGGGGATGTAACTCCGGTGGTAGGGTGCTTGCCTGGCACGAATGAGGTAGCATATTTGATCTCAGGCACACTGGCATATGCCATGAATGCCAGCACTAGGCAGGTAAAGTGAAGGGAATCAGAAGTTGAAGTCATTCTTGAATACACAGTGTGTTTGAGGCCAACCTGGGCTACTTGCAATAAACAAACTTTAAAAATTAAAAAATCAAGTGTACAAACATAATATTTACATCATGGATAAAAAAGAATGTTCCATGTCATTCTCATGGTTTTATTGGAATTAAGTAGGAATTGTGATTTATAAGAAGCGAGAGAAATTATGGTTAAGTGTAAAAGCAGATATTTTATAGCTCTGCAAAGAGTTTTTTTTTTGGGGGGGGGGGTTGGAGACAGGGTTTCTCTGTATAGCCCTGGCTATCCTGGAACTCACTTTGTAGACCAGGCTGGCCTCGAAATCAGAAATCCGCCTGCCTCTGCTTCCTAAGTGCTGGGATTAAAGGCGTGCGCCACCACGCCTGACTTTCTGCAAAGAGCTTTATAATGCAGAGAGGACACTGAGGATATGTGAGACGAAGCCTTCTGACTGTGTTAATAGCAGTCACTTTGAGTGTCTACTTGTCAGCCTGGCATGACGAGGGTTACATGCCGTAGTGTTCTGTCAACAGATGACAGTCATACTTAAGCTTCTAAGTAGCAGTGAAGTGACCTTTGTGGTTAGACCCCTTGTACCTCTTACTACACCAAAGTTGATTGGAATTGTCTTGGGTATTTGCCTTCGAGGCCTTACCTGATTGATTACGGGGTATTTGTGCAGTCAAGAGACTGCATGCATATTGTCATCACAAGAGAGGCCATGGAAATTGTCATCTTCTCCTGATGTTTTTGTGTACTCCACAGAGAAGAATGATGATGTTTCAAATTCTTCACCCTATGCATGTCTGTGGACTTGTGATTTTTGCTCCTTTTGGCATTACAGAGCCATGAAGACTGTATTTTGTGTCTCACCTTCATCTCCTCTCATCTATGTAGATTCTTGTTGGGAGATCTCTTTCATTTGATCCTCAGATATATGTATCTTTCCCATATCCATCCTTTTTTTCATGTGGCCCCCAATGGTGTTGTTTGCTTCAGGGGTCTTCATTACCTAGAAATGGGAGCATCATATTTATTGTATCTTCTCGAGGTGTAGGTCACCCTACGTAATACTGAGGGGTTCCTTACAACCCACCCACAAACTGCTTCAGAGAAACTGTGTTTTCCCATCTCACTCAGAAAAAATATATTTTTGCATATATATTGCCTGCTACTTAACCTGTTACTATTTCAAACTCAGTGAGCTATTGTTAGAAGAAGGAATTTCCTGATACCCTTTGCCTAAGAGACTGGCCCCAAGGGCCTAGCTTTACATCTTCACTGGAAGCTCTGTGGAGGCTGAAGCATAATTGGCTTTGACACACTGTAAGTGGCTAAGATGTTGGTGCTTTGGAGGGAGGGACGATGGCATGCAGCCTCTCCTGTAAAGAAAGGATGGGCTGAGCAGCACTGTTATCAAAGGTTTGCAGATGGCCGTGTAAATGGGATGTTATCCTGGAAGCATCATGTGGAGCAGTGAGAGAAGTTTCTGCCTATGTCCTCATGTTTGAAATTTGTTCACTCTGAGTCCTGATGGTCACAGTGTCTGGGTACCACACCATGTGTCCCCCACAAGGGTAAAGAAGGCCACTTCTTTTAGTTCTTAGAGCAGCAGCAGTAGCTAATGGGCCCCATATGATAATTTTGGACTTGGGGCTAAAAGGAAGGAGTGAGGACTGGGCACAAGGCACAGCTCAAAGACTTGAGTTCAACCTCTAAAACTCTTGAAAATGACACAGAGAGTAGAGGTACCTATAGTCCTAGTATTAGGGAAGCAGAAGCAGACTGATCTCAGAGGCTCACTGCTGGACAACTATTATATCTGAATTAGTGATTCGAGGTTCAGTGAGAGGCCTTGTCTATATATATTATTACCATTATCCCTGCTACCCCTGCTTGAAGTTTGAGGTGTAAGCTCTTAGCTGTGCCTGCTGCCTTTCCTAGTGCTTGCTGTCATCCTATCCTGCCTTGGTAGTGATGAATTCTTATTCTTCTGTAGCGTAAGCTCACAATAAACCATTCCTTCTGTAAGTTACCTTGGTCATGGTATCTTATCACAGGGATTGAAAATGTCTTCCACACATGGCTGGAGGCATTCTTCTGTTTATCTTGCCATCCTTTCCAGAAAGGGCAATGTCACATACAGAAATGTGATACCTGGAAAGTGCTCGGCATAACAGACTTACTATAGATGTATCAAGTGCAATAATGGTCAAGGTCTTATGACTTTGTTTCCCTTTAGGTAAAGGACTAGCCAATGGGAAATACCTGAGGATGTAGTAGATCCTTCTACACGGAAACAGTGAAATGAAAAAAAAATCAGTTTTTCAGAGACAAATTCCAAATAGCATAACAAAAGCAATCTCAGCTCCTTACAACCATAGGCACAGATGGGACTAAAGATTTCAGCATATCCATGTGTCAAATATTATCCTCATACCAGAAGCAACATTAACAAGCTAACATAAAGAATTCAAGGATGGAGTACTAAGAATGAATCTTGAAACAAGACAGATATTTCTTTTTATATTTATAATTATCCTAAGTGATTTCTTAAGATTTTTCTCTGTAGGAGTCAAAAATAGAAACTTGAATAATATCTATTACTTATATTTCTCTTTAGATTGTGACTTCCAAGAAGGCAGGCATTTTTGTTTATATAATTCCCCAATATCCCAGCTCCTATACACTGCATGTAGGCACACACACTCTCAATTAGCATAATGCTTGAAATTATAAACCTCAATAAATCTTCAAATGGAGTGGTTATTTCAAGTTACTTGATGATCGTTAAGATGTTGCCATGAAACAGTGTCAACCGGCCAGAGCTCACAGGGACTAGACCACCAACAAAAGAGTACATGGAGCAACCCATGGCTCTGGATGCATATGTGGCAGAAGGTGGCCTTGTTGGACATCAGTGGGAGGAGCATCCCTTGGGCCTGAGGGTGTTTGATGCCCCAGTATAGGAGAATACCATGGCAGGAAGAAGGGAGTGGGTACGGGTGGGGGAGCACCCTCATAGAGGCAGGAGGGAGGAGGGATGGGATAGGGGGATAGGGGTTTCCAAAGGGGAGACCTGGAAAGGGGAAAACATTTGAAATGTAAATAAAGAAAATACCCAATAAAAAAAGAATAAATTATGTACCTACAAAAAAGGAAAAAAAAAAAAAAGACGTTGCCATGAGAGCTGCAGGGAGAGCTCAGCTGGTAAGTCACTTGCCTTGCAGGCATGGTAACCTGAGTTCAACTGCCAGAACCAACAAAACAGAACCAGTTGTAATGGTGTTAAAATATATTCCCAGCACTGTGGGTGGAGAAAGAGATGGGTCCTTGAGGTTCTCTGATCAGTCAAAATAGCCTCCTTAGTAGTCTTCAGGCTAATGAACGCCTCTGCCTTAGGCTAATGGCTCCCAAGGAACAATCCTTGATTTGTTTTCTCCTCTGATTGCTATATACATGTATGTACATGCATGCATGCACATCTACACACACACACACACACCTTTGTACTTATACAAGGATGTTTCTATGGATTATATAGTGCATTGCTGAGTGGGGACACCAGAGCATGTTTCTCCTATCTGCTTGTGACATATCTCTAAAACACACTGTCAACTATGACTAAGACAATGAAGAAGAGTAACTCTACAGACATTGCCTTGGTCAGTATGAGGAAGGGGAAAGGGCTTGTTTTTCAGAGATTGGACTCATAGTCAATGAGTATGTTTTCTGTTTGCAGATTCTGGTGAGGTATAACAGCTGAGTGACTAATGTAAGGAATTTGAGGGGAGAGTATCTAATCCACCTTGAGAATCAGATGTTGTCCCCCAGATGAATCACTGAGCTACAGCTCAGTGCAGGAACTTTCTAGGTAGACTGGGAAGAAAGATGCATGCATTAGATACAGAACCCAGTCAAGAGCCCACCATATCATCATGAATGATTAGATTTTATTATAAACTTCTTGATAGTAGGGACTATGTCTATAGCTCTGTGATTATCACAAAACTTGTTCCATAAACAGCTGCCAGATCAATAGATGCAAGAGAGAAATGGCCTCCCAGACTGCCAATTGATTTGAATAATTCTTGCCTCATTTTAAATACCTGGAATTTGACCTACACTTTCCACATATGGCTTATCTGAAAGTGGGGGGAAAACAGAAATGGTGCTGAAGTTAAATTTTCAAGTAAGAAGATGGCAATTTTAAATAGCTATAGCAGAGAATGGGAAAGAAGATAATGGTGAGGAAAGACAATGGTCTTTCTGATAGTAGAAGTCTGGGTGATACCCTAAGAGGTAGATCAGATGTCCTATTCCTGTCTCTGCTCCATTGTGACCTGGTTTCTCTTTGCAATAAACCCGCATGCTGTAGCTAAGGAGTCGGTGAAGCTCAATGACATACAAGAGGATGTGACAATCAAGCCTATTTTTAAGTGACAGTTGAATTGAACTTTTCTGGAAAGTGAGTTGAGGGAATAAAAGGTGAGGGGACCTTTAATGGCCCTGCTGTGAGATGTCCATCAGAATCGTGAGTTTTTCTCCCACCTAGAGACATGACTGACCATGCCAATGACCTTCAATCTGTGATATCCAAGACACAATTCTTCTTGTACTGACATTGAACTACAGTCTAGGACAGCTGCATAGGCAGGAATAGGACATCTGATCTACCTCTTAGGGTATCACCCAGACTTCTGCTATCAGAGAGACCATTGACTTTCCTCACCATTATCTTCTTTTGCAATTTGGCAGGGAAGGCTCCTGGGCTATTCTGGAAGCTAATGGCTATCATGAGGCTACAGATTTTGAGGGACCTACAGACCCCCCCCCCCCCACTGCCCAGTGTTACCTCATAGCCTATGTATTAATGAAGACATCTTTGCCTTCATTTTTGGTTTACAATTCCAAACAGATAGGTCCATAATGGTGGGAAAAGCATGGGAACAGGCAGTGATAGTACCAGAAGCAGGACGCTAGTTGATCTCATTTACCCACCACCTCCCTCTTTTGATAGTGCCTTACTGTGTAATCCTGGCTAGTCTTCAACTTGCTTTGCAGATCAGGAGACCAGGATGAACTCACAGAGATTTACTGTTTCTATTTTTGTCTCTCAAGTGCTGGAATACAAGGTGTTCATCACCTTGGTTGATCATCTTTATGATAAACAGACAGACAGACAACACATTTGCGAACATAGAAAGTGAGATACGACTATAAATCCTCAAAGCCCACCCCCAGTACCCATTGGCATACTTCCTCCAGCAAGACTGCACCTCCTAAAAGGGTCCATGAGCTCTTCAAATAGTACAACCAACTAGAGACCAATCATTCAAATATATAAGCTAGGAGAGATTTTTCTTTTTGTTCATATCATCTCAGGGGCCATGCAAAAATCAAGACTTGCTGCCCTTGTTTGCATTTAGAATGAACCCAAATGCATATGAAAACTCTGTCTACTACAAAGAAATTTTACTGCTGTTGTTATTGATCTATATGTGTATTCACTCTGAAGTTTTAAATCTGTTACAAGGAACAAACAAATCTATTTTTTTAATTAGTGTCTGGACTGAGGCCACACACTTCTTCCTTTTCCCATTTGCATCTTCTTTAGATGGGCTGAGCAGATGTGTGTTTCACCTTGTTCTAAAAGCCAGCATCCTGGGGCTCTGTCTTTGTGCAGGCTGCTGTAGGAGGTGGCAGAAAACTCTTTCCCTCAGCCCATTTTGTTACCTCAGCAGGAAATCTGTAGAATTTTTAGAATTTTCAATGACCTTGCACTTGAAACTATAGCTAACAGAAAAATGACTGCTGGGCATTTTACATTGTTTTGGTTTCATTGGTCAGGATTATCTATGCAGTCATTCAAACACGAATTCTTGGGCTTCTTCCCTAATTCATCTTAGAAAATTCATTTGCTATCAAGTTCTTCCTTCAAAATCTTCAATACTGCTCAAATCTATTCCTTCTTCACTGTGTCCATGACTTCTGTCAAAATTAATTTCTTCAGCTCATCCCTTCAAGATCCGTTTCAAATTTCTAACTATCCATAGGAGAAACTGATGCGGAAACATTTTGAGGGATTCAATGGAGGCAGAACATGTACATGCACATGGACATTCTAGAGGACAAAGTAGTCTTGGGACATAGACTGAGCACCTGGGAAGATCCAGTGTGGATAACTTCTTCCATCCAGTGAAAGAGTTTGGACTTAATCTAATAGGTGACTTAGAACTTCTGAAAGTTTATTGTGTAATATCAAGGATAAGAATCAGAGGTAAGCTTGTAGAGTTCAGGGATGGGAGCAGAAACTAGATCAAGGGATAGAGTTTAAGCTGATGATATTTGATCCCTTTAAAACACGGCTTTCTCAACTCAAGTATCAGCCATGTAGCTTTCTCCTGTGTCTTACAGCTTTTTGTCAGCATCCAATCAGTACCTTGCCCAGCCTTCCCAGAGAAGAGACATATGGATGTATAGAAGGAGTTGATAACATTGAAACAACCTTAAAGTCAATGAATGTTGTCCATTGAATGTTTGTATTTCACAAAGTCCATGTTAGATAGAGCATTGGCTCTCAGTAGAATGACATTTGGAGGAGGATTCAGTCCTTTGTGTTATTTCTCTCAGGAGACTTCCTGTTCATAGGTAAATGAACTTCCTACATAGGACTTCCTACAACTTCTATTGTTTGGCACCATAGAAATAAATGTAAGAAACAGTTACTGCTATCTGTCTGTCTGTCTGTCTGTCTGTCTGTCTATCTATCTATCTATCTATCTATCTATCTATCTATCTATCTATCTACATACATACACATACATATCTTCATATATATGCAATGATTATGATATATTCACAATGAAATAAAGGGTATTCTAGGGATTGGCAAATTCATTCCAGAAGAAAAACTGTAATTGTGGGAGTGCACATTCATGTGGAAACAGGAGGACAAGTTCAGGTTTTATTCCTTAGGCCCTGTCAACTTTTGTTTCATGTGGGTTTTAGGGGATCAAACTCATATTCATGTGTGGTCAAGGCAATCACTGGACAGGCTGAGCTATCATCTCTTCAGCTGCTATTTTAAAATTTTAGTCAGAGGTCTCAGTATGTAGCTCAGGTTGGTCTCAAACTCCCAACATGAGTGTTGTGATGGCAGGAGACTATCACCACAGTAGTCTTGTGACTGAGCTTGTAAGATCAGGAGCAGGAGTGGGAATTTTCCACAGTGGCTGCTGGGATGCGAAGCTGTCATTTTGAACCAAATCTTCAACGTGAATTGAAATTGAGAAAAATACCACTCAGCCCTGTCAATTCAGTGGAAAAAGAGAAAAAAACAAAAAACAAAAAGGAACAAACAAACAAAGAAACAAAACAAAGAAACAAAACCCTGACAGCTGCACCAATAGTTTTGCAAGAAGGCAGAACACACAGCAGACTTTCCTCATTGGGTCAGGTTGTAAGAGGTGTTATGCATTCTCACACGCTGTTTCCCTCGGAATGCCTATTGTGTGGAGGGCTTGGAAGCTTCCCTCTTCAGAAATCAAACAAAACAGGTTCCTGCTTGCATGTGTGGGCAGACTGGGTATTAGAAAGAAACAACACAATGCGGAGAAATTGCCTTTCACTGGAATGCGCTGGTTCATTTGTACCTGCTTTCATTAGAAAGGATAGGAAAGCATCATATCATATTTATCAGCAGAGAACACATTACAGGGTCGTGGTCACCACGGTTTACCAGAACAGTCACTGACAATGCTGCATCCTAGGCTTCCAGATCTGTTTCAAACCAGCAAAATGTTCCACGCAAACTCATACGTAGTGACATTTTGTGTGTCCGATCTGCTTAAATTTGCCATGGGAAACCAATAGTTAGGGAAGGTGGGAAGGTCTGTAATGATTAAGTCCTGCTGAGACCTCCTGTTTCTTTGGGAAAGCAAAGATGGTTGACTTGGCAATTGACAAACAGATATAGTTATTTGTATTATTTGTGTGTGTGTGTGTGTGTGTGTGTGTGTGTGTGTGGTGTATACTTATATCTGGGAATATTAGAAAAAAAAGAAATCAAAGTCCAGTCCCAAGACTATGTTGTTTCTACTGGAAATAACCTTTTTTAAAAAAAAATATATATGCTTTTCAAAGTAATGACTTAATCAATGGGATAATATTCATCCCATGTAGTACCCTTTGGCTCCTACCCCAGTCTTCATTTTGAATTCTGTACAAAGGGACTTGGTATTATAGATCACTGCTATGATTCATAAGGCATTTGCATTTCTGTCAACCCCATGGTTCTTGATAGAGAATTATAGTTGTGTGAAACCTGGGCGCTAAGGGAAGCAAGAATGACCAGACTTCCTGTGCAGTTGCTATGCTTCCACAAGGAAGGGCTAGTTTGGGCTCATTAGCATCTTTGATGGAAATGAAGATATTGAACAGAACAGTTTGGTCCTTTGCTTTAGTGTTCCCAGAAAGTCTGGAAGAAAGAGGAGACTCTATGTGACCTAGTGGATGAAGTCTGGTAGCCATAAGCATCAAAATGTATGCAGAATTTGGTCATAGAGAACAACCAATGCTTGGGTCTGGACTTTGTAAAAGGTTTCTGTGAGGGATGATGCTCACACTCATGTTTCTGGCTTACACTTCTTGTTCCCCTTTGCTCTGCCATCAGTTCAAGTATTTGTTTATGGTAATAGTTGAATATAGTGTAATGTACATGATAATAAAGCACTCTTCTACCAAGCTAATTCTTTCTCTCTCTCTCTCTCTCTCTCTCTCTCTCTCTCTCTCTCTCTCTCTCTCTCTCTCACACACACACACACACACACACACACACACACACACACACACACACACACACATTTATCTTATGTAAAGTATTGACACAGGGTCTTATTGAATTGTTCAGAGTGGCCTTGAGTTCTATAGCATTTCCAGCTAACCTTGAACCTGTGATCTTCTGGCCTTAGCCTTAATATCCTGTTTTACTGGGATTACATAAATAAATAAATTACTTTATCTTTGTTTTGTTTTTCTGAAACAGCCTCACTACATAGCCCTCACTGGCCTTGAACTCATTATGCTTGAGACTAGGTCGGTCTCAAACTCACAAAGATCTAACTGCCTCTTCCTCCTGAGTGCTGGGATTAAAATCATGTGCCACCATCCATGCCCTGCTTAAAAGTGCTATTTTAAATAATCAAAATTTACATAATATCATTTTCTTTAGTTTTATGTGCCAAATGAGGTATTGTCATAGATCATTTGGAAATTATTTTCATATGAAAAATAGGAAATTTCTCATTTTATAAATAAGCATCCACTCCAGTTAACATAAATAAAACAAAATTGAATTCTGTTTTAACAATTTTACATGAAAGTAAATAAACTAAGTGAAAGTTCTTGTTTACAAAGAAAAAAGTGCATTTTCAAGGTCATGAGTTTGTTTTTATACAAAATAAATTTGAGATTTGCTTATAGAGAGTTCACTTCAGGCCAGGTGTGGGGACACACACCTTTAATCCCAGCACTTGGGAGGCAGAGGCAGGCAGATTTTGAGTTCGAGGCCAGCCTGGTCTACAAAGTGAGTTCCAGGACAGCCAGGGCTATACAGAGAAACCCTGTCTCGAAAAACCAAAGAGAGAGAGAGAGAGAGAGAGAGAAAGTCCTCTTCACTGTGTATTGGCACCAAGAGTGGTTCCTTAACTTCACCAATAAAGAAAAATAGCCTCTATTTTTCAGAATTATCACTGATAGATGATTCCATTAAGATTTTTGCAAACATGGGGTGAACAATGCACATGTAGTATAATAAATAATCGTGCAGGTCTGACAGGCTAGCAGAAGGCACCTCCCAGGAAGCGTCTGCCCAGCCCTCCTGGGGCTGTGTCTCTAGAAGGTCTCTACTTCACTGGTTGTGAAGCACCTGGGGTTTGGGCTCTCTATCCTTACATACCTCATTCCACCTCCTACAGCCTAGTTGGTGATCATCCCCCTCTCCAGATTCTCTCCAGATGTGAAGTTCTCCATAGAACTAACTGCCCACCAGAATGTGCAAAGAGAGTTCATTGGACACACAGCTGTGCTGACATTACCTATGGACTTGAACTTGTTGTTTGCGACACTTGACAACTTATTTTAATCATCTGTATGCCTCATACCAGCCCAATGACTCAACAAGCTATGTAACCCTCTCATCTTTACATAGCCTTTCTGTAAATTAGTCTTCCTCCTTTGTAAGTTTGTTATATAGGTTACACAAAGAACTGTATGTGAAGGATCTGGTAAGGCATCATATCTGCCATGATCTAAGAAAGATGTATCCAAGTGTCTTCTTCTTGCTAAGTAGCATATTCGGTCCTACACAGGGGGAATGAGTCCCACTCTCCTTATTGCATTATTGAGGCCTCCCCCAAATTAACACTTTCAAATGTATCTTGCCAGGATGGAGATAGTATGTCCACCCTGCCTTTCTGACTTCTTAATACTGACTGACCCAACATTAACTTAACAATAGTTGTCAACATTAAAATGTTCTTAACCTTACCCTATTCTTGACCTTGGTTTTCTGCTTCCTGCCCCTCCTATGTCCGGGCTGTAATGCTATTGTAGATAGTAGAATCAATGGGGCAGTCATTTTGAGCAATATATTGATCGCCTCCCTGGAAAGTCATTTTGAGCAATGCAGGACATTGATCTTTGTCTGGTGTATTGAAGAGTATGTCTTTTAAGGTAAGTGGATATTTAATAGGTATTTTATCAGAAGCAAATCTAAGATTTGCTTTATGGAAGAGCAAACACACAGATCACATTTATACTTCTGTTCCTTTTCCCTCTATTCTAACTCACTCAAGATTTCCCTTGGAAATCAATTGAGTAATACACATGTGAAGTCACCTCATATCCAGAGGTCATTAAGTCCCATACTTTGTGTTAGGGTTTGAATTCCAAGTGCTGTGAGTTTCACAGTAGATTGAGATGAACTCTCTGGTATCTGTCCTAGAACATAACTTTTGCCCTCCAGTACAGGCTGGTGTCACATACAAGCACATCTGGGACATGGAGCTCCTGGCTTTGGTCTCCTTTCTGAAGATATGCATTTCCTTCCTGGTGTCTCTATGCCTTTGTGTAGAGACATTGTGTGATGCTTAATTTTGCCTATGGATTTGAGAGTAAGACATGCCTAGGACATTAGTGAAATGCATCTTTGGATGTGTCTGAGGAGGGAAGATCTGTTGCAGATGTGGATAACCCCACCTCACAGGTCAAGGTCACAAAATAAATTAAAAAGAGAAAAGGAAGAAAGCTAAAGGAGCCTTGGTATTTCCCTTTCTCCACTTCCTGGTTGGTGTCACAAGCCATGGATTAAGTTGTTCACCCCCCCCACCCCACCCCCCCCCCCCCCGCCTTCCCCACTAGGATGAGCTACATCCTTGTGAATTATGTACTGAAGTAAAGCCTTTCTCCCTTAAGTTACTTCTGGTAGGTGTTTGATCACAGCAAAAAGAAACATAGCTAATATGAATTATTTCTTAGGTCATGTTCCTGACAGATACCATTCTTCTTGACCTGTGTTCCCCAAACTGGCTTCTCTCCTTTCCCCATTTTTTTCCTGAACACAATCGCCAGACTTTCCACATCATACACCTAGTGAACAAAGCCAGCTCCCATTTAACTGTTCCATGATCATCCTGTGGTCAGAACAGTTCAGGGGGAGAAATGGCAGTTTATTTTATATGGCTAAAAAGAGCCAGCCACTCCTTTACATTTATTAACAATTAATTCACTTTTCTTCTGGTAAAGTCTCTATCAGCTTTTCAGAATACCTGTGATGTTTCCTGTGGGTGATTGGGGTGGGGGGCGGGGGTTACAACACAGATTATTTGAAGCACAGACAGTAGAACCTGAGGTTGTTGGGCAAGTGGCCCATCCCTGACCATGGCCCCTAGCCAGTAACTTTCATATTAAAACCCCAAGCCCCACAGTTAGGAAGATCACAGAACAGTGACACATAGTCTCCGGTTCTTATCCCAGGTCATGGTTCTTTTCTTTCTCTGTCGTTGAAGTTCATTCATGAGAAGACACTAAAGGACGTTGTCCCTTAGGACCATGGTGTTTCCCCAGGGCCATACAACTCTTTCCCTGCCCCCCACCCCAAGGCAGATCGAGCTCCTTGTGTTGCCCTCCATATGTGTTAAAAGAGTGAGGATTTATTCTGAGAAAAAAAAAAAGAGAGAGAGGGAGAGAAATGCAGAGGGTGCTTTTGACATTTTAGAATATGTTCCGGGAAGGCTTTGACATCTGTGACCTCAATAATGGAAGGTTTCGCCATGCTGTGAGGGGTGGAGACCAGCAGGCAGCTCCTGTCAGCGAGTTGGGATTGATAAATTCGTTATCTGGTGCTCTGTCAAAATGCTCCTGTTAGCTGGGCGTGATCTCTCTCACACATGGAACACAGTGAAGCCATCTGCTCGCTTTGGAAGCGTGTACTCTTGAGCCCATCTCCTATGCCCAACTCAGGGCTGTGACTCACCCTAACATAAGATGATTCATGGATACAGAGGTGCCAGGCTGTAGCCCTTAGGAGCAGTCGCTGGTGTCCAGCTGCAGTGCTGAGTTCTGACAAATCACCCTCGTTGCACCCACCATTCACTCAGGGATCACTGGAGCTCTGGTTGAGTGCTAATGTTTTTATAATGTGCCTGCTTTGCACAGACTGGGATCAGAAAGCAGGCTGCTAAGTGCTCTTTGTTTCTCTTCAAACAAGGGTCTTTGGAAAACTACCACTTTCATCGGAGCCGGACTGGTGGCTTTGCTTGGCAGAGACCAACGACCTGAGGTGTGGGTGTTCGATCAAGCCACTCGGGCTGGCTGTCAGCCACAGGCCTCTTATGCTCTGCTCAGGCAGGAGCTGGGGGTGTGTAAGGCTCTTGATTAATGTGAAAGTCCTTCAAGTGCTCTGTCTTTATGTCTAAGAAGCATCGAGGCATTGCAGTGGAAGATGAGGTGGATTCTGGGCTGTAATTAGCAGAGTCAGCCCTGGCCAGTGCCACAGACTAGCAGACTGGAATGCCAGGAAGGGCCAAGGGTTTCAGAAACCACAGTCATGATTCCCTAAATCCTCTCTGCTTTCCCCTCTGGATAATGTAGAATACCAAATCTCTGATCCTCAACTTTCCCTTGGTAAAAAGGACTGTGTTTTACATGCCAGATGATGGAAAGCGTATGACATTGCCTTTCCTGAAGCTTGGCTCCTAACTCAGCAAATGTTAGTTTCTTCTAAATTCAGACATCTGAAGGGCAGAACACTTAGAGAATCCGAGAAATTATGTATCAAGTCCAGAGGATAAGCTATCTGCTAGGTGACAAGATTTTATTGCATGTATAAAATTTATGGGATGACCATTTTCTTCTGAGCTTCAGGTCTTAAGCCTCCGCCAGTCCTTCTGGAATGTGCTGTAGAAAAGCATGGCAATGTGGATGGTGAGAGAGCTCGGCTGGTAAAGTACTTGTTACACAAGTCTGAGCCCATGCCCAGAACCCACATCAAGATCCTAGCACTGTGATGTGTTCTTGTAATGTGAGTTCTGGGGAAGCAGGGACAGGCAGATCCATGGGGTTCACTGGCCAGCCATGTCACCCCTCTTGTGAGCTGCAGGTCAAAGGGAGATCCTGTCTCAAAAAACAAGATGAATGGAACTTAAGGAAAGACAGCTGAGGTTGACCTCAAGCTGCTACACTTACACACACAAAAGTGTATATGCATAAACCCACATAGACACATATAGACACAGAAACAGACACACAGACACAGGCACAGAGACACACAGAGACAGATACACACACACACACACACACACACACACACACACACACACACACACACACAGAGTTGAAAATCAAAGACCTGAGACCTGAGACCTTTTTCTGTTGTCCCTTGGAGGTTCTGCATCTTTGCTTTAGTGTTCTTGTCTGATGCCCACCCAGGATCACTCTCTGTACCAGGTGGGTCCCATATTAGTTTACTGCTCATGGGATCACTGCATACCTCAGTTACTGATTCAGCCCTGGATGGCTAATTAAAGACACTGGCTCATGTTCTATGTCAAGGACTCATATTTTCTGCTTCCTTGGACATCCACACTGTCACAACCCTCAGATCTGCCATCACAGTATAGTGCTAGACAGCTGCTGTTGGCTTATAAGCCGAGGGTTGTTTCTCTAGAGCAGTGAAACTCTCCTTTTAGTGTTGGATCATGGACCAGCTATGATGCCATTGCTTTACTGCTCCCTGGCATATTTTGTTAGACCTGTATACATAGTCTATTTTTCCTCATGCTCATTGGGAATGTAAGAGAACCCAAGGCTTTCAGTTTTTTGCTGATGTAGCAACACATCTCAGCTTCGAGACCATTTTCTTGCTCTATGAGGTCCAGCCATGTCTTTTGGAGGAGGCAAGATTCTGGCATCTTACAAATCAAAGTTTATTATTACCAAACACAAAGCTTCACTTAGACTATTTCGAAGGATGTATTGCCTGTGGCTTAGAGACAAGAAGCTTTATACCCATATGTCAGTGAGAGGAGAAAGTAGGATGGAATGATCTTGTAATTCTCTTTCTTTCTAAGACTGTGGAGAAATATTTATGTTTTCTTTCATGGCCATTGCTTCTGGGTAGACAATTGAGTTGGCCTGAGATGAGGCTTTGAAGGACTCACAGTTGCCTTGTGAATTTCAGGAGTGATCTTATGATGGAAGAGATGGAACAGCCATGCTAAACAGAAAACGGGGAGTTCCAGGCCAAGGAAATCCAACTTTGATCCTTTTCTTCATCATCTGAGGTCACCTCAAAGGTTCAGCATGGAGCGAAGGGAACTGACAAGAGTCTTTTGTTTGGTTGGTTGGTTTTGTTTTGTTTTGTTTTGTTTTATTTTATTTTGTTTTTTTGAGACAGGGCCTTTAATCGCAAGGGCGGCTTGGCTCTCTCCTTTGGCCTCTGGTTTCTCTGTCAGTCTTCTGCTGACACACAGGAGTCAAGATCGACAGGAGCTGTCTTTCCCCGTTGACTCTGTGTGAGCCTGATATCTAGGCTGCTATCAAGCATGAGGCTAAGACACAATTCTGTGCTCTGTTGCACTCCCTGGTGCTCTCCAACCATCTGGGCATTGGGCTTCCCACAGCCCAGTTAGGTTGACTCGCCTCCTGAAATAGCTGAGGAGTGAACCTTCTTTTTTCCAGTTCTGGTTCCCTTAAAGGGACCCAAGGTGCCCTGGGGGAAGCATCATTTTGTTTTTCATAGACAGTCTCATAGTGTTTCAGATAGCCTGGTTTCTCTCTGCAGCTTTGTTTAGAGAGTGACTTCTGAGACAACCTTGTGGGCCAGGACAATCAACGTTTTTACTACCATCTACTGTCCACCTCTGCAGAGACAAGAGCTGTAGCTTCACTTATAGTCTCTCTCTCTTTATCTTTCTCTATATCTATGTATCTCTATCTTTCTCTGCTTTTATGTCTGTCTGTGCTTTTGCCTCTATCTCTGTACTTCTATCTTGCTTTCTGAGCTCTCTGCAAAGGAAGCAAATGATCTAGACAGACATGTAAATAGGATGGAGTGGCAGCATTCCAGACCCTGGTTTGGTCCATCATTATGGTTTTGATTCTCGTGGGCTCATGTCTTTGAATACTTGTATCTTGATGTACTGTTTCCTTGGAAGAAGGATCCAGAATAACCTCTCCCTCCCAGAGGTAGCTTTTGTCAGATATTCTGTCATCACCACAGGAAGACAGATGGAGTTAGCCTATGTTAAGGTATAGGTTTTATCTGCCTTGAGTTCAGTGCGCATCAGTGTCCAATGAGGCATGCTTCATCTTTCCATATAATCAGCTTCCATTGCTTTAGAAAGAGAAAGGCTGTAAGTTCTTACTGAGTTCCTGGGAGCCCCCATATAATGAATTCCTCTACCTGTTGACAGTCCCAGCTCTTAAGCTGGAGCAGATGAAAGGACTCTGTAGGTTACTAGGCAGGTGAGCCCTGATGTAAAACCACTGGGCACTTTTCTAACACTCTGAGGTAGATGACACTGGCTCATGTGCAGGCTGGAGTCTGTTTCAATAGGCTCCATAATGGAAATGCACACTGAACCCTCATGGACATGTTCTCAAAGGTGTTGCAGTACTACTGTCTTGTGAGCTGGACTGTGGGTTCCTGTCCTTTCTCTGGTTTTCCAGGCCTTCCATTTCTTTATATGCATAGTGGAGAGCTATATTTAGTAAGTAACAGGTTTTTCTATCGTCTTCTTGGTCCATTCAGTGGTGAGTGGACATTGTAACCCTAGGGAAACTGGCAGTGAAGCGACACTCTTAGTATTAAAGCTGGTCTCACCAATGGCAGCTACGACTCTCAGCCAAGAGCAACGTAGAGTGTGAGACAGTAATGAAGAAAGCTAGTAAGTCCAAGGTTGAATGCATATGTGGAAATACAAAGTGGAGTCATGATCAGTTGGGTACAAGGAAATACTACATGTGATGGCCACAAAGTTCCCACACATCAGCTGTGATGTCCGCAGCATGGCATGTGGTTCCCTGTGAAGACAACTAAATTTTGAAGTCAAATGTATTCAACTTGTCTGCTTAGAAGTGAGCAGGCTTTGGACAGTGCAGTCACTATTTCCCAGGTGCATATGCCTCAAGCCTAAGTGGCAACTGTGATACAACCTTCTGTGTCATTGTGGGGAGGGAAACGTGATGGGCAGGAAGTGGTAAAGGAGGAAGTCACCCAGAAGCATGTGCATCTGAGCTGGGCTTTGAAATATGCTTACCAGTTCATCCAGACAATGCTTGCCTCTCCAGGAAGTAATAATGTACAGGGTAGATACAGAACTCCATAGGCCAGGTGGAGAGAAGGAGGGAGCAGGAGGCTCCCAGGGCTGCTCAGGGCCAGAGCACCCACATCAGGTTAAGGATGTCCACTTGGTCCTCTTCGCATTTAGAAAGCCATCCTTTCTGCTGGGGAGAGACGACAGTTTAGGAACAGTTTGTGAAGATTTGTATATTATGTGCATATTTTAACTCCTCCCTTCCTTTCTCCTAGCTTCTTGCCCAGAAGAATGTTGTCAAGGGGCAGAAATGAGCTGTGTGCATTTTCTGGCTTTCACACATCCTCAGTACTTTGGGGGAAAAGTGGTTTATATAAAAATAGTAACTGGGGATGAACCCAGTGCTGGCCAGGAAAGAGGGAGTTGGGGCCTGAGCGATGATTGGGTGTGAGGGTGGTGGAACAGGAGAAATGGCAGGTATGTGTGTGTGTGTGTGCATGCATGCGTGCATGTCCATGCATGTGAGTGTGTGTGTACATGTGTGTGGGTGTGTGTTTGTTGTGTGTGGATGTACATGTTTATAAGGTGTGTGACTGTAGTGAATGTAAAGTTGTATATGAATATGGGAGTGTGTAGGGAGTATTACATGGATACAGTTTGTGTTTCAGTGTGTATTGTGTGCGTGGGGAAGAGTTGGCAGCCCATGTCCTTCTCATGTGGAGTTTGATTCCTACTGTTCCAAGCCTAGACTGACCTTACAAGAGCTGGTTACTGGTACTGAGGCATTTGCCTGTCCCAGGCACGAGTCTGTGTAGTGGATGATGGGAAATTATATCCTCAGTGTATATAATGACGAAGGTCGTAAATGTGTTCAATCCTCTTCCCACCTCCGCCCATTTCACACAGCTAGGGAAGCAACAAGAGAGGAGGGGGAATAATCAGTAAATGCAGGTGCAGACTTGGGGTGCTGCCAGGTCAGAAGGGTGCCATGGGCTGTCACAGAGCCTTTGTTAGCTGGAGAAAGTCCCCACAGAAACACCCACACAAAAGCCTGTTTGTCATTTCACAACAAAACCTTAAAGGGCGAGTGAAAATTACCCCAATTCTTAAGTCAAGAAATCCAAATTATTGGATGTCTGAAGGAGCATCAGCAGAGCCATCTTGTTAGGCATCAAAGCCCATGGAAGTCACCGTGTTCTATCAGCACAGCATCTTTGCCTCCTGGAGTCCATGTTATCATGGCTCAGTGGCTGCTTATCAAGGACACATTAGTTAACTTATAGAGAACTGTGAGTGAAAGAGTTCTGGGAATACATTTGCTGATCACCCTGGGGTACCACTAGAATCTTCCATTGCTTGAGCCTCTGATGTCAGGGTTGATATCTGATGGATAAGGAAACAAAGGCCTGAGCTTTGTTTCCAGCTTGTAAACAAACTTCCTGAGAACTCCAGGAAGTAGGCCATGGTCATAAGAAGTGGGATGGTTAGGTCACAAACAAATGATACCAAACTTTATGGGTTTTATCAGTCCACAATCCCATCCTATTGAAAACTTCTATACAATATTTAAAAGAAACAAGATTTTTGTGGCATTTGGAATTTACAAATGCTGTAGCTACTCATAAACCGTCCTGTGGAGACAATCTGAAAAATCTCATTTGTTGGGATGAGCTCTCTCTCTCTCTCTCTCTCTCTCTGTGTGTGTGGTGTGTGTGTGTGTGAATATGGTCTCTCATTCTGTGTGTGTATGTACATGTGTGTGTATGTGGTCTCTCTCTTTGTATGCATATGTGGTATCTCAAGTGTGTAAGGTTTTGTGTGTGTGTGTGTGTGTGTGTGTGTGTGTGTGATGTTTCCAGAAGTCAACATCAGACATATACCTTCCCCACTATTCATCTTATATTTTGAAGTAGAGTGGTCACCAATTGGTTATATTAACTGGCCAGCAAACTCTGGTGACCTTCCTGAGTCTAGCTCCCCCAAGTTAGAATTACAGAAGCCAACATCTGGCTGTTTTGCATGGGTGCCAGTGTTCTGATCTCAGGTCTTAACATTTGCTTAAGACTTTTCTGGAGGAGCTAGTACCCTACAGCACCCTAGAGCTTATTATGGCTTTCACTCGCATTTCTGTATTAATCCATGGTTTTCTTCAAATGTTGTCACCTTACTTCTTCCAGATATTTAGGCAAAGACTGACTTCAATTACTTCCTTCCCATTGCCACGCACA
This sequence comes from Mus caroli, assembly GCF_978045245.1. NCBI lineage: Eukaryota > Metazoa > Chordata > Mammalia > Rodentia > Muridae > Mus > Mus caroli. Next base: position 24,014,848 of record NW_028227269.1, on the reverse strand, counting down.
TCCTCCTTTATGTCCCAGGTTCTGTCTGATGCCTCAGCCTTGATGGACAGCTAACTTTGCTGATTGTGCTCTGAGGGAGCCTGTCATCATTTTTCGGTAAGCAGGTTCACTGTGAGCAACATCCTGGGTTGCTAGTTGTTTCTCTCTGACCACTTTACATCACCACGCCATTATTTTCTGAAAGTCATGATCTACTGCTTAGTTTTCCGTTGTTATGATAAAATGACCTGGCAAAAAGCAAGTCAGAGAAGTAGCATTTATTTTGGCTTACAGTTAGAGAAGGGATACAGTCTATTATAGTGGTAAAGGTATAGGATTCTGGGAGCAGAGTGATCACATTTTACCTGCAGGCAGGAAGCTGACAGGGAAAACAGGAAGTGGGTGGGGTGGGGCTACACCCCCTCAAAGCCTGCCTCCCCCACCCCCACCCTGTGATGTACTTCCTCCAGCATGGCTCCACTTTCTAAAGGTTTCATAATATCACCTAACAGCACTGTCAACTATGGAGGAAGAATTCAAATTCATGAACTTGTGGGAGGGCATTTCTCATTCAGCCCACTACACAGGGCCTCTGATGAGAACATGCGGTGAATCTGTTTATTAATATGGGTCGTCTCTTTCTTCATTTCCAACCGCCTTTCTTAAATGTCATTTGCTTGCTTTGGACTTTCTGTTATTTTCTTTGAGCATCCCCAGTTATGGTATATATGTTTGTGTTTGTGTGTTGATAACCATGTGCTAACTGTCTTAGCTCTGTGGCTAATCGCTACAAATGCTATAGTGTCAATGTGGAGGTCAGAAGACAACATATAAGAGTTGGTTCTAACCTTACACTTTACATGTTGATTCTAGGGACCCAAACTTTGGACCTTGAGCTTGGAAGCAAATATCTTTACCTACCCAACTGTTTGTCTATCTCTTGGAGTGAGTGATAATTTGTTTCTGAGCAAACATCAGTTACCTGATGGAACATTATTTCTGGATGTGTCTGAGCAGACATATACAAATCTCCATTTACCACTGCCAGACCAATACCCAAGTCTTTCTTGATGAACCAATGAGTTTAATTGGGGTGACTTACAGAAGCACATGTAAGGATTTACTTTTAGGAACATATCAAATTATGTATGGCTACACAATGAAATATAAGCTCTCTCCAATTGGTTATACATCTCCCCGAAGGGTGAGCTCTCATATGCTATATATTCATATATTCACCTCATGAGGCATCTTGGTCTACCTCATGAGCTACTCCTGTACTTCTTCAGTCTGTAAGTCCTTCATGAGTCTCTCCTGAGTCACCTTGTGTAAACACTCTCCACTCCACAAGAGCGTATCATTAGGCTCAGTCTTTTAAGGGTCTCATAACCCTTATTTTAAAATGACACAAGTCAGGTTGTTCCTAGGGGATAGAATCCCACCACAGTCAATCATCTAAGCTGTAGATCTTACATGTTGAATCTGGAAAGTCAGGAAAAGGATGAATTTGCTCTCTGTGTTTGTTGGAGCTGGGACATCTATCCTCACCTGGATTTGGCTTTCCATCCTCTGCCCTCCAGACTTGGACTGGACACCATTGGCTTTCACGGTTCTGCAGCTTACAGATGGCAGCTTGTGTACTTTCTCCATAATCTCATGTGCCAATTTTCACAACTACACTATCCTATCCATCTATCCACCCATCAATCATGTACCCCATTACCCTCATCTCCCTGGAGAGCTCTAGCTAGAAAACCCTACTTAATACAGTATGAAGAAAGAAAATACTGAAATGTGAAGTAGGTCTGAAATGATGGAGTCATAGAAAAGAAATTGCAGACTGCTTTTATCCTAATACAATTTCTCTGGTATTTTCAATAAATGCCATACAGAACAAATATCCCAGTGATGTGGGCCTTATATAGTGGTCAACAGAGGCACATCTTGATCAAATTGCTTTCTAATTAAAGGGCTGACACCCATTTTCTGCTGGACCTGCCTCCTGGAGAAGAGGTTTCTTTCCTGCCTACTGTGTTCCCTATCATATGGATGTTTTCTCTCCTTCCTTCACATTAATGCTGTAAGTATTGTCCACCACACACACACACACTGCCAATTAAGCCAAGCTAATCACAGAGATAATTGCCATGTGACTGGAAGGATGAGGAATGAAACCATCACTTCAGCCTACGTGTTTATTTCTTTTAAAATTTAAGTTTTATCTTACCTGTTGCAAATTAAAAGCTAAGTAAGTGTAGAACATGATGGGCACTTGTTGGTACCCAAAAGAAGGAAGGGAGGAACCAAAAGAATTAATGCTTTTGTAAACTGATTTTCACTTTGATGTGCTATATAAGGATCCACTATGACACATTGTTTTGCCTATTATTTCTGTATTAGTAGCGACAGCTAAGAAAACAAAGTAAACTAAATAGAACTGTTTATGTTCCAGCTGGAAGCAGGGGAGCTAAGGATAAGCAGTCTAAAAGTGTTCTAAAAACCAAAAGTTCTTTAAATAATTTCTTTGTTGGTTCTTGCCAGCATGTTAGGTGATGAGTGGCCTTACAACAGCCACTCAGGTGTTGTGGCAGCCTGTAAGCAGGCTGTTTATGGGGACCTCACATATAATTCTTCTGTGGAAGGAAAAATGAAATCTCCCTGCTTCTGCTTCCCTCTTGTTTTTATTGTTTTTTGTTTTTGTTTTCATCTTCTACCTCTTTTCTTTATTCAACATACATTTTGTATATCCAAAGACAACAATGTTTTAGGCTTGGGATGAGAAGATGGAAAGTCAAGGTCTTCACTCGCCCCCACCCCAGAAGCTTCCACAGAAGGAGCAAGAAAACCCAAAATATGTATCTCAGATTTTTTTCTTTTTTGCATCTTGGCATTTTTATGGGCAGAGTGGAGACTGTTCTGCCATGGTGCTGGCGATGCTTTCCCTTCTGGCTCTCGCAGCCTTTGTTTTTGGCTCCCAAGAGATACCCCCCCCCCCATCTCTCTGTGTGTGTACTTTAAAGTGCAGTGAACCGCACACTGAAGTTCTTTCTCTCTGCAGATTTTGTAGATGTGACATCTCAGCCCACACAGCCCACCTGCTCCAGTCTCTCTTTCTTCTTTAACAACTGGTGTTTGGAACAGCGGTGCTGACTCTGGAGGAGTTAGCAAAGCGTGAGGCAGCCAGAGAAGCCGGGAGTACTCAGTCTGTGCAGATCAATGTGGAGCCAGCTGGCCAGGTGATGAGAGCAAGACCGCATGCCCATCAGAAAGAAGGTCACAAGTCCTGGCATGGCCACTGCTAGAGTATTATTCTTAATAAGCACAGAAAATTCTGGAAATGTGGTTGTTTTAAGAACAGTGTAAAGAAGTGGAAGCCTTCCTGGGATGCAAGTGTGTGGTTAATACTTTGTGGTTTGTGTGTGGTTAAAACTTTGGGTTTTTTTTTTATGGCTTTCAGCAGCAATTTTGGTTGTTTATTTTTTTCATGTGTATATATATACATATGTATATATGTATATATATGTGTGTGTGTGTGTGTGTGTGTTTATGCATGTATATGCATATTCACATGTATATGCATGCACATATTTGAGAATACACATGCCCATGTTATGCATATGTGGAAGCCCAAGGTTGAGAATCTTCACTGCTGAGTCTTCCACCTTATTCTTTTGAGTCAAGGTCTCTGGCAAACCCTGACATCTCTCCTATGACTGGTTTATACTAGCCAACTTGTTCCAAGAATTGCCTGTCACTACCTTCTAAGGCTGGACTTACAAGGAGATTACCACACTCAGCCAAGATCTCTATAGATGCTGCACACCTGGACCCAGGTTCCTTATTCAGGTCCTCTTGTTTTTGCAGCAAGTGCTATGACCACTGATCTAGAAGTCTGGCCACCCCCTTTTTAAAAGAGGTAACATGTTCCCTGGTGTCTGCATAGCCAATCTGAAGGGCCTTGCTTAGATCTGGGTCCCTAGTAGTGATCTTCTGTGCTTGACAGAAATGAATACAAGTGAATGATGATGACAATTGGTGAGAACCCTCCTTTTTAAGAGCCGTGTTGTAGTGTTCCGAAGTCTTGACAATACCTTCCTGTCGTATGTAGCTATCTCCATCACTGGGAGTGAGATGTTCTTAACTAACATTGGGATTTCCTCCTTGCTCTTCCTGAATTACTGATCACTGCCTTTTATTCTCAGGACTCCTGTAGCACCTTCATAGATGCCTTTCCTGTGATATTTAGAGGGATTTATGCTCTTGTACTTTTTGTAGTCTGGGACTAAGTCTACATGCCCTAGGCTATCAAAATTCAGCATGGCTTTGTCACTTTCAAGAGGTCAATGAAGTGTAAGTTAAAACAATCCTTACTACTCTAGGGGGTGGATCTTTATGATCTAGAGTATAATCACATTCTAATTTTCCTCCACCTAAGAAACAAGCAAGATTTTAGACAGTAACCATGCAGGGAACAAAGATCCTGGAGGAAATTTGTCAGTGATGAGCAGCCCGGGGTGCAAGGTAGACACATCAATGGCTCCTGTTTATGCCCATCTTGACTAATGCAGGTACTAAACCCTGATGAATCTACTACCCATGAAGGTAGTATCTGCTCTTCTGTGATAGTATCCAGTACTAGTCAAAATGAGATGGCTTTGCTACATGTATTGATGCTATCCAATAGCCCCATGGTTATGGTTTGGTTGCTGTGGAAAGCATGATCATTCTACAGTCGGCATTCTCTGTTCTCTTGGTTATCTCAGCAGTAGATTTTACAGTGTGTAAATGTCCAGAGTGGGCACTAGGAAAGCACAATCAAGACACAGCACCACATGTACTACAAGTGATGCTCCATTGTGAGTCACCTGTACCCATTCTGCTATAGGCTGCCCACAGCTAATTTCATGCTATTTATACTATCATGTATCTGTGCAAAGACAGAAAGAACACTTACTTCCTACTTCTTTACAAAACACATTGGTTGAAATAATATTTTGAGTCCTTCCACTATGTTGATTGCTTGATCAAACTTTTAAAATGTGTAATAAAGTTCAAGGTTGTCTCGTGAACAGTAGTCTTTATGTGTCTATCTAAGCACAGTGCACCAAGGTCCAGTTCCATGTATAGGGGTTACTGTTTCCTTGTCTTGTGATTGCTTCTCAGTACTTTCCATAGTCTCCTATCTAACAGGGACTGAGATCCACTAACCTGCAATATGTGGAGCTATAATGAATGGATATATTTTAGCATTAACCCTCTGGGACTGTAAGCTACAATAAACTATTCTATAAGTTGCTTCTGGTCATGCCATGATGTTTTACTGTAACAACAGAAAAGTAACTGCATCAAGGAGAAAATATTTAGTTTGGCTCATTGTCTTAGAGGGTTCAGTATGGTCGCATGATGGACTTGTTTGCTTAGGTAGAGCATCATAACAACAAAAGAGTGTGGCAGAGGCTCTTCACCTCATAGTATACAGTGTTTTAGTTTTTCTTCTGATTTTGTGACAAATGCCTTAAAAGAAAGCAACTTAGGAAAAATGAAGTGTTTGACTTATTTGTGACAGTTTATTGTGGGAAATACAAGACAAGAATTTAAAGTGTTATATCCAGTTAAGAGCAAAGAAAAAAAAAGTGTGCATAGCCATTGTTTTCTTGATTGCTGCTCATGCTCAACTAGGTTTCTTGTTTTCCTACAGTTCATAGTCCAGCTCTTGAAATGGAGATATTCAGAGTTCTTTGCACTTTCAGTAAGAACCAATACAATCAACCTCAGCTATGCCCGTGAGCCAATGTGATCTAGGTCATTCCTCACTGAGGTTTGCTTCGCAGGTGACTCTAGACTGTGTCAGGTTGACAGATAAAATTAACCAGTGCTACCTGGAAGTAGAGAGAAAAAAAAAGAGATATAGGCAAAGGCAAGGGGAAGAATACTTCTCAGTGATGCCTCTGGGTGATCTACTTCCATCAGCTAGGTTCCATCTAAAGTTTCTGGAACCTTCCTAAAGTGCTAATAGGCAGAACTGAAGTATTCACCACAGAAGCCCATGGGCCACATTACCTGGTGGGACTGTGGTACTGTCTTGTCTAAGGATCTGAAGTGGTGGGGCATCTTCAGATGCCACAGTGATCAGACACTCCATTGAAGAGGGAGTGGAGAGAATGAAAGAGTGTCTTTGTCTGCATGCTCCTGGGGGCTCATGAGCATTGACTGTTTATAGTGGGGTAGGGAAACCTCTTTCACCAAATATTCCAGGCTCTGCTCCTCAGGCATAGCATCACCTTGTGCTGGAAGAGAATGGAACCCCTAAATAGTCTGTTTTGTCAGCTAGATAAAACCTGAGTGAGAACATCGGAAGTGGCTTTTCGGGGCAGCAAGTTGATGCTGGTTTCAAACTTGAGTTTGTATTGTTATTATTTAAAGGATGTTCAAACGAACACTTCACAAGGAATCCTGAACCTGTGTGTTGTGATTTACTTGTACCACGATGCTGCATGTACTCTGAGGGGCTTAAAAGCACCTCCCCAATTGAGTCTCTCGTGTAGACAGAGCTGGGAACCATGGAGCCACCTAATGCTTTGCCAAGAAATTATACACAGGTGTTCTGCCCTAAGGCTTATAATGAGTAATTACTTTTCTTGTTTGTATTTTTTGTTGCTGTTTGACAGTTTCATACATTTATATAACAAACTTTTAGTCATTTCACACCCCCATTTTCTTCCAGACCCCCCTGAAGCCTTCATCTCAACAAGTCTCCTCTTCCTTCCATGCCTTGTTTTGTGTGTAGCTCACTAAGTATAGGAATTACTTGTGTGAGCATGGGTGGGAGTTTATTTAGTACTCATAGGCATTATAGGAGAGTGTACCATTAGTCTACTAAACAGTCATGATATCCAGTTAATTTCTAAGTATGAATATTAGTGTTTATGGATTAATTTTATCTAAATAGTCATATGTATTAATATTAATGAGCTGCTTCTAACTATAGGGATGCAGTGGGTAGTACAGTAACCTTAACTGGCCAAAATGATAGTGGACTGCTCAGTCTGAAATGGAAGAACTAAATCAGCCACTCGCAGACTCAGGGAATACAGGGGAAGAGGGAGTAGAGAGAAGGAAAGAGTTGAAGGTGAGGTGCTAATTGTAATTAATTTTTGAAGTGGAGGGACCTGGATTTTACCTGCAACGATGTCAGGAAAGCAAAAGGCAAGATCATGTGGCAACACCTCAGTGACTCTCAATACTTTTCCTGTTTTTTCTCCAGTGTTCTCATTCCTCCCACTGTTCACCATAACTTTTTCTCAGGCGAATGTGGGCAATGACTTCTTTCAACAGCCTCTTAGAGACATCACAGTGTGTTTTCCTCCTAGGGTAGAATTTATTTTTTAACTTTTTCCTAAATAATATATAAAAAAAATAAAAGGTATATATCTTGTCACTAAACAGAACAGTTTTCAGAGGTCTAAGGTATGTGTGTAACACTTTCACTTCCACACATGACACCATGTCTTTGGTGTCTTGACACCATAAACAGGATCTAACCTGACTATTAGCAGTCACCCACAGGCACTCGTCTCTCTCTGTCAGCCCTACAAGCTGTTAGGCATTAACACTCGACGAAAATATGCCTTGAAAATGTCACGGCCTTTATCACTGCAGCTGCTCTTAAACTTTCCTAGTTGAAACTAAGTATGTTAGACAACAGGGTAGGGACAGAGCCATAAGAGCCAATGACTGGTGAAGATTGTTGAGCCTGGGGTGAGGCAGCAGAGAGACTCCACCCTTTACATGTGCCCGGAGGAATGAGGGCTGTGAGGAGTGCTGTTGAATTGTATCAGCCTCCAGGGCTCTTCCTGGGATCTGTGGGAGAGCATCCTGGCAGTTTGGCACCCTTCCAAGGATTTTCTGTTGTATTGTCACTGTCTCTGTTGGTTAAAAATACTTGTTGTCTGCCGGGCTACACACGAAGGTGTTTCTGAATCATCAAGTGTAGGAATTATTTGTTTTCTTTTGAAAGGAGTTAGTAAACCCTTTCTGCATGAAATTTGACACTGAGCATCCACGTTTAGTTATTTTGCAGTCGTGTACTTAGTCCCGTGTCCTAATAATCCAAATGACTATAGTGATAATAACTTGCACAGAATACTATTTCCTCAGCCAAAAGATGATCGTTTTTTCTGGGACGCGTCCCATCATTCCTACACATCTTGGTTAATGTCTTCAGTTTCTGCTCCAGTACCTCTAACTATTCTTCCCAATTCCAGCATTCTATGTCTTTCATTAATTACTGACACTCTTGGTGGCACACTCATCTCGTGTGCTTCTGGAAGGCAACTATGTCTTATAACACAGCACAAAAGGCTGAGATAAAGAACAACCCCAAAAGACCATGAAGCTGGAATGCGACAGTGAAGGCATTTGAGTACACTCCTGAAACAAAAATTCACGGGAGACTGGGCCACCAATGCTACCTGTCACCTGTTTTCTTTACTGCCAAAGTAATGTACTACAGACTGGGTGCATTTTACAGCAGGAATTTATCATCTTATATTTCTGATGGCTTGAAGTCTGAGGCCATGATTGACAAGGTTGGTACCCACTGAGGACTTCGAAGAAGACTCTTCTGCTGGCCTCTTTCTTTATCTTGTAGACTGTATACTTTCATGATCTACTGAAATCCTTGTATACGCCCATTTCTTTTCTTTTTTTTTTTTTTTTTTTTGGTTTTTCGAGACAGGGTTTCTCTGTGTAGCCCTGGCTGTCCTGGAACTCATTTTGTAGACCAGGCTGGCCTCGAACTCAGAAATCCGCCTGCCTCTGCCTCCCGAGTGCTGGGATTAAAGGCGTGCACCACCACGCCCGGCAATACGCCCATTTCTTATTGAACACAACATACTAGTTTCCTCTGAGCTACTTAGAATAGAATTATATATTCTGAGATATGCCTCTAACTGAGCCTTGACCTTTGAAGTGAGTCTTGGTGTTTGTTACAGTAGAAGAGCTCTGACAAGGCATTAAGCCTTCTATATGAAATAAATTTGCCAAAAGAAAGACAACATTTTCTTTTCAATCAGAAAAGTGTAAATAACAGCTACAAGACCACCTGTGTGCCAATTTTGTCTTTGAAAGAATGGATTCAATCGTGGTGCCTGCCTGAGGAGGTAGCTCTGAAGGTTGAGTTAATAATTGCAAAAGACATAAAACACTGTCTACACACATGTATGAAAGTTCTGACTGTACACAGGTCTTACCTAATCTTCAGTTGATCCTATTGACTAGGAGAGGTCGGAAAGCTTCATCCTGGTTCTAGCAGATGTCTGTCTGTCCTGATTCCTCTGTGGTCCTCCTGTTGCTTCCTATGTCATAATCTCTCATACGAGCTGGCTCTTAGTAAAGGCTCCTCAACACTGATTCAGTCTGGTCAGTGCATCCACACTGACTCATATCTCTGCCTTGCCTTGCCTGAGTGAACGAGGATGTGTCTAGTCTTGAAGTGACTTGATATGCCAGCATGTTTTGGTACCCAAAGGGAGCTTCCCTTTTCTCAGAGGAGAAGGGATGGGGGAAGGAAGGAGGGGTTGCAATTGGAATGTAAAATGAGTAAGTAAATTAATTAATGGAAAAGACAGAACTATCCTGTCTCAACCCAGAGCTGTGAAGCCTCTCCTGATTTTCTTAATTTTATTTTTATCTGTGCAGAAAAACCATGACGTGAAGGAGATGAGGCAAAGGAAGCTATGTTTGTGGATGATTTCTGCAATGGTCCTCCCTTGCTGGAACCTTCTTTGGAAATGGACTTCAGTTTCTTTACACATAGAAGGGAGCACCGTAGGGGACATGTTACCCAGAGAATTAGCCTTTCACACCAACATGCAACCCCATCTGAGGTGAGCTGCCTGTAAGCCCAACTTCACAGGTAGCACAGAGGGACCTGACTGTTCTTCTATCCTGCCCCAAAGCTCAGTGGAAGAGTAAATCACACTATAGAGAAAACACTGAGAAGGGAGCTTGGGGAAGCTTCTGGGGATTTAATGATCATGAATGTCAGGCCCAGCACCAGAGATACTGACACTTCAGCCACACCTCAGGTCAGCCTGGCTGGATTAGTCCTGCTACCAAAGAGAAGGGCAGGGGAACACAGGGCTGTCCTGCCATACCCTGACTTTCTCAGTTCTGCAGAGCTTGGGGAGTGTAAATTTAACTCAGATGATTAGAAAAAAATATTGGTGAGCAGGAGTAGGATGGAGGGGAGGGGGATATCAAAGTAGAAACTTAGAAAGGGGATAGCATTTAAAGTATAAATGAAGAAAATATCTAATTTGTTTAAAAAAAAAAGAAGAAAGAAAAAATACTAATTTTCTGGTTTTCTACTTGAAAAAAAAAATGGGTCCTAAATTGCTCTGTCCTGAAGAAAAGAGACCCATGGAATCCTCAAGTGGTCCCAGTCAGAGACTTGATAGTTACAGTGAGAGACAGACATGGGTAGAGCCAGTGTCTTGGGGCATAACTAGGGAGAGAGCCTCAAAACCATGCAAAGAAAATACAAGTAATTTGTTCATTGATACAGGAGCCAGCTCCTCCTAAATGCAATTGTTGTGTTGTCAAATAGAGTCCATTTTTATCGATTAAAAAGAGAATGCATGACAGGAACAGTTATGGGTCAGAGATGTGACTGTGGGGTGGCAACACCATTCCTCACCTGATGTCATGTTTTCCTGCAGGAGGTGGGCTCTATAAGTTCCCTCTCCCCACTATCAGGCATTTCATCTAAGGTTCCTCCCTTTGAGTCCTGGGAGTCTCTCATCTCCCAGGTCTCTGGTGCATTCTGGAGGGTCCCCCCTGAGTCCCCTATTTCTGAGGTTGCCTGTTTACATTCTTTCTGCTGGCCCTCAGGGCTTCAGTCCTTTTCCCTCAACCAATATCAGATCAGGTTCTCCTCCCCCCACCCCCCCACTCCCCACTCCCCTCCTGACTGCCCTCCACTCTCCCACTGATCCAGTCCACTTTCCCTGCAAGGTCCCTCCCTCCTCCCTCCGCACTGTGATTGTGATTGCTTTCTTCTCTTTCCCAAGTAGGACTGAGGCATCCTCATTTGGGCACTTCAGCCTGTTGAGCTTTTTGAGTTCTGTAAACTGTATATTGAGTATTCTGTATTTTTTTTTTTGGTTAATATCCACTTATTAGTGAGTACATACCATGCATGTAATTTTGGGTCTGAGTTATCTCACTCAGGATGACAGTTTCTAGTAACATCCATTTGCCTGTAAAACTCAGGATGTCCTCCTTTTTTTTTTCATATTTTTATTGGGTATTTATTTCATTTACATTTCCAATGCTATTCCAAAAGTCCCCACACGCTCCCCCACCCACTCCCCTACCCACCCACTCCCACTTCTTGGCCCTGGCGTTCCCCTGTACTGAGGCATATGAAGTTTGCACGACCACTGGGCCTCTCTTTCCACTGATGGCCAACTAGGCCATCTTCTGATTCATATGCAGCTAGAGACACCAGCTGGGGAGGGGGGGGGTATTGGTTAGTTCATATTGTTGTTCCACCTATAGGAATGCAGATCCCTTCAGCTCCTTAAGTACTTTCCCTAGCTCCTCCATTGGGGGCCCTGTGATCCATCCAATAGCTGACTGTGAGCATCCACTTCTGTGTTTGCCAGGCCCCGGCATAGTCTCACAAGAGACAGCCATATCTGGGTCCTTTTAGCAAAATATTGCTAGTGTATGCAATGGTGTCAGCGTTTGGAAGCTGATTATGGGATGGATCTCCGGATATGGTAGTTTCTAGATGGTCCATCTTTTCGTCTCAGCTCCAAACTTTGTCTCTGTAACTCCTTCCATGGATAGTTGAGTAGTAAAGTATTCCATTGTGTAAATGACCCACATTTTCTGTATCCATTCTTCTGTCGTGGGACATCTAGGTTGTTTCCAGCTTCTGGCTATCACAAATAAGGCCACTATGAACATAGTGGAACATGTGCCTTGTGGCAGGTGGGGCATCTTTTGGGTACATTTCCAAGAGTGGTATAGAATTACAAGGATGGAAATGGGGAGGAGCCTGAGGAAAAGAAGGCCCAAAGTGGGATCCAATTCATGGGGAGGTCCCAAGACCTGACACTATTACTGAGGCTATGGAGCACTTACAAAAAGGGACCTATCATGACTGCCCTCAGTAAGACCCAAAAAGCAGCTGAAAGAATCAGATGCAGATATTTGCACCCAACCAATGGACAGAAGCAGCTGACCCCTGTTGTTGAATTAGGGAAGGCTGAAAGAAGCTGAGGAGAAGGGTGATCCTGTAGGAGGACCAGCAGTCTCAATTACTCTGGACCCCTGAGATCTCTCAAACACTGGTCCGCCAAACAGACAGTATACACCAGCTGATATGATGCCTCCAACACACATAGAGTAGAGGACTTCCGGGTCTGTGTATATTCAGAGATGATGCACCTAACCCTCAAGAGACTGGAGGCCCCAGGGAGTTTAGAGGTCAGATGGGGTGTGGGATGGGGACATCCATGTGGATGGGGTGGGGTGGGGAGGAGGTGTGGTATGTGGAGCAGTCGGAGGGTGGATGGAGGGGAGGGGAATGGGATATGGAGTGTAAAATATAATTTAAAAATAAATACTTTTTTAAAAAAGAGAGAGAGAATGCATACTGTTCCCAGACACCTTCATGATTTATTGCATCATACAGCTTCTGTAAGACGAGAAACAAAAGGCTGCCTGAGTAGTGGGAAATGTAATGCAATAAAACCCAGCTGATAATTCAGTTTCTGTTGATAAATATGCATGATCAGCCTACTTGTGTGCCAATAATGAATAGTAGTGTAAAAAAATGAAGGCGGTCTGGATCAGAATGTCGCTGCAAGAATGGGGTTTTGAGATTCAGAGACACTCACAGTACTCTACACCACGCATGACTACGTTGCGGCGTAACTATTTATGCAAATGAAGTTGTACGGTATATCATATCTGAAAAATAACAGGGACAACCTCGTGCCTAATATCACTGTGAGCCAATAAGGATTAATGAAAGAGATACTGATGTACATGTAGATACATTCCCCCTTTACAGATCACCAGACTCTGTGCAGCTCTTTTTAAAAAGTAGTTAAAATGATTAAATGCATCTTTATTGAATGATAGCTCTGGTGAATCAAGTACCCTCTTTGCCATGGTCACTCATTGATTACCATGGAGTGAATAATGAAAACATTTTCTTTTAATGCTGACACTTACTGACAAAGCGATCTCAGATGAAGTTCTTCAAAGTGAGAAGACGGTGTGCCAGGCATTGGGGCAGTAGTATGTGAGTAGTGACCTCTAAGAGGATGGGGACCTAGCCATGTGGATTTAGGTCAGGGATCTTTATCTTCTTAGTATGGACTATGGCATATATTGATTCATCTCTCTGAAGCTGAGTAACATGGGGTCCGACACTGGGCATAGAAATGCAGGCTAGAGCAGAGGTAGTTCCATGGCAACCCAGACACACGTGGGCTCTTGTGGTGGAAAGTGAGGCCGAGGAGATGAGTGAGATGCTGGAAGAAGGAAGGAGAACATAACTGGGATACAGAATGAGGTGGGGGTGGGCTAGTACTTGAGAATGGTGAAAGATGGCAGTATACAGATAAGAGTGGTGTACTTAGAAAAATACAATGCTCCCCAGAGAAGGATGACATTATACAGAGAAAGTGTGGGATTCTATGATGGATAGATTTCGAAACCAGGAACACATTCCACTGATTTCATATATAGCACCAGATACTTCCAGATACAGTAAAGACATGTTAGAGGCAATATCAGAGCTTAGCCTCAGTTGACAGGGGGTTCTTCCTCTAGACACACACCAAAATCGTCACCTAAAGAACTGGATATGATAGTAACATCAAATCCTGTTATTATATTGGTCAGACCAGCTCAGTGCATCTGACCTTGTGGAGAAAAACTAACACAAGTGTATTCATTAATCGAGAAAACAGAAACAAACAATCAACAAATGATGTAGTTAGAGTTGTGTTTCTGTGATTAAGAGTACTCATTGCTCTTGCAAAGGACCCAGATTTCGTTCTCATCACCTATAGCTTACCAACATCTATAACCCAGACTGTGGGAATCCATTTTCTTCTTCTGTATTCTGTGGGTAACAGGCACACACATGGCATGCAAGCAAGTATGCATGTAAACATTCATACTCATAATGTCAGGATAAATCTTTAAAAGAATCTCCATGGACTAGGTGGCTAAATGTACTTGCTCTTCCAGGAGATCTGACACCTCTGGACTCTGTGGGCACCTGCACTAAAAGCATATAAGCACATAGAGGCACACATACCTACATACTGAATTATCTAGGATTAAAATATCAGAAATACATCTTAGAAAATAACCAGTCCAACCCCCCCCCAAAAAAATCCATCATGTAAGATATCCTGAGATCTGGATGGACGTACCAAGACTTTTGCATCCACCTGCCCCAGCCAAGGTACATTTCCACAATGTTGACCTAGTGGGCTCCTAACATGATTGCTCTTTTTCATGCTGTTCTACGGACATAGCCCTAATAGAGGTGTCAATGCTCACATAATCTTCACACAGCATGGTATGACCAAGAATGCTGCATCACTCCGTGCAGAAGTCAATGCTCTGCCGGGCACCTGTGGAATTGTTCATTTCTTCAGTTACCACTTACACTCATCACCTATTGTGTGTCAATCAATCAACCAGGTACTGACTGGAAAAACTACAAGAAAACAGGACAACATTCTGCCCTCCGGAAGTTTATCATAAACAGAGGCACCTTATTTGGAGGTCAGAGGTTCAGAGATGGTTAGGACCTTGAGGGTGGGAATAAAACCAGTTTAGCTTTAGGAGTCTGGATGAGCTTCCAGGGGGAGGTAACTCTGAAGCAAAATCCTGGGGTCAAGGACATGCCTGTGGATAGCAGCTGGCTAAATAGAAAATAAGAACGATAAATGGTGATTACAAATGCTTTATTCTGCTCAAGAATTTCAAAGCATTTTTTAAGCTTTCTTGCTTAGTCCTCATTGAATGGGAGAAGATGGCAAGAGACTTCTCATGGCAATTATTCAGTCTTACAATAAACTGATCTTGGAAATGATGAATTCTATCTTTCTGGGACAATGCAAACAGTGGATAAGAAAGGTCAGAACACAGGCTCATGGGAGGGATTGGAACACTGTGTGGTTCTGTGCTCCATCAGACTGTTCCTTCCTACCCTAAATAGTTCTGACACTGGGAATGCATCTTGGAAGATTTACATAGCATTGTATTTATTATGATAGTGTGCTCAGATGCTGACTAATATTGTTACAATGAGCTAAGATCTGATGAATATGAATAATAATAGCATATTTTGGCAACAAAACAAGAATGCAAGATTTCTAAGCATTTATTTTATCACCAAGACATTTCTATCAGTAGAGGAAAAAGAACTGTAATGATGTTGACCTGTGGAGCCCATATAGCTATAATGAGTCTGTATTCATTATGTATATATTTGGAAAAATATGTTTATTGATGATATCACAATTGTTTTGGATTTTAATAGTCACTATAATAACAGCCACTATGTCCTCTATTCATAGAACTGCCCGTTGTTGTGGCAATGGATTAAGCGTCTCATGTCCTTCTTTCTGTTACCATATATTATCAGAAAATTAAAGTGAATTCAAATCTAAATTCTACACATTAGAAAGCCAAGAAATTAGCATGTGAAATGGTTAAGGAGTTTACATTCCTCTGCTTATTGTCAAAAATGTAAATGTAGGTGCTGAAGCACGGGCTCGTTTCAAAGCAAGAAGGGTCATCCAAGAACTGAGTGAAAGAAAGGTGTCTCTCCCTGTTAGAAGAGACAGGGACTGTGGCTGAGCCTTCTGATGGAGTTTCAGCCATTCCTGTGAATTTGACAGAGTCATAGATTCGCCCAGTTTGATCAAGCCATATAGAGAATTATGAAACCATGTTGTTTGTAAAACAAGAATTAAAATCATCTGGCCAAATAGGCTTTTCTTAAGGAAATGGTTCGACATAAATAATGAAAAATAAACTCATAGTTCAGCACACATGTTGGATATATTAGACTGATAGCAATATTCTAAAAATCTTATTTTTACCTTCATGGTGCATAAAGAAAGGAAAATTATTTACCAACATTTTGAGAAACCTCATAAAATACATTGATTACAAGAATTGCATGGAATAGAAATGTAATAACTGGTTCCTTGATGAATTGCTTTAATTTGAACACAACTCTCCATTAGACATCTCCCCCACTACACATGCCATAGGTTTCTGTTTTAGTCACTACTCTATTGCTGTGAGAAGACACCAAGGCAACCTTTGAATGGAAGTGCTTAAATTGGAGGCTTCCTTATGGTTTCAGAAGGTTAGTCTATATTATCATAGTAGGGAGTACAGGAGCAGGTAAGGAAGTAAGGCATTGGGATGGTAGTTAAAACCTCACATCTAATTGTCAAGATGGAGGCAGAGAGAAAGAGAGAGAGGAAAACTGGTCTGGTGTGGACTTTAGAAAATGTCCAAGACTATCTTTGTGACACAACTCCTAATCCTTCTTAACAATCCATCAACAGGACAGCTGGAAACCAAACATTAAAATGTATGTTCCTAAGTAGGCTATCTTCATTTCATACCACCATGGTTTATAATAGAATTTTTTAAACTGTCTCTTGCCAGGATCAATGGTCTAAGGCTTAAGAGCAATATTGACAAAAACATTCTGTAACAGGCCAAAGTAATTTCACTTGGTTTGAAAATACAAAAGTGAAAAATTTTTTAGGGAAATGGACAGATAGCATATACATCAGCAATTATGTGTGAATTTTATTTCTTTTTTAAATTTAATTTTATTTTTAATTTATTTTTTATACTCCATATTCCATTCCTTCCCCCATTTACCCTCCATCTGCTCCACATGCCACACCTCCTCCCCAACCCACCCCATCTCCACATGGATGCCCCCACCCCTACCCCACCTGGCCTCTAAACTCCCTGGGGCCTCCAGTCTCTTGAGGGTTAGGTGCATCATCTCTGAATATACACAGACCCGGAAGTCCTCTATTCTATGTGTGTTGGGGGCTTCATATCAGCTGGTGTATGTTGCCTGTTTGGTGGTCCAATGTTTGAGAGATCTCAGGGGTCCAGAATAATTGAGACTGCTGGTCTTCCTATAGGGTAGCCCTCCTCCTCACCTTCTTTCAGCCTTCCCTAATTCAACAACAGGGGTCAGCTGCTTCTGTCTATTGGTTGGGTGCAAATATCTGCATCTGATTATTTCAGCTGCTTGTTGGGTCTTTCAGAGGGCATTCATGATAGATCCCTTTCTGTGAGCACTCCATAGACTCAGTACAGAATACCCAAAATACAGTCTACAGAACTTAAAAAGCTCAACAAGCTGAAGTGCCCAGGGAGAGAGAAGAAAGCAATCACAGGTGTGGAGGGAGGGAGGGACCTTGCAGGGAAAGTGGATGGGTTGGGGAGGAGAGTGGGGAGAGGGAAGGGGAGAGGGGAGGGGAGAGGGCAACCTTTTCTGGTATTGAGTAAGGTAAAATGACTAAAGAAGCCCTGAGGGCCAGAAAAAAAGAATGTAAACAGGCAACCTCAGGAAATAGGAGGTTTGGAGGACCCTCCAGAATACACCAGAGACTTGGGAGGTGAAAGACTCCCAGGACTCAAAGGGAGGGACCTTAGATGAAATGTCTGAAAGTAGGGAGAGGGAACTTATAGAGCCCACCTTCTGC
Source organism: Mus caroli (assembly GCF_978045245.1). NCBI lineage: Eukaryota > Metazoa > Chordata > Mammalia > Rodentia > Muridae > Mus > Mus caroli. The sequence continues at coordinate 23,997,077 of NW_028227269.1, read as the reverse complement.
AGGAAGACAGGACATCTAGTGAGGGATGGGGTTGCCATCCTACAGACACATCTCTGACCCATAATTGTTCCTGTCTGAAAAAAATTACAGGGACAGAAATGAAGAGAAGCCTGAGGAAAAGAAGGTCCAGCGACAGGCCCACAGTGAATTTTATTTCTTAAAAGTGGACATAAACTGATATGAACAGCAGAGATGGAGCTCTGGTTCTCAGACAGGACTGTGTAGGGTTTGTATTCAGAACATATATAGGCTCTATCTTGGCACAGCCTGAGGGAAATGTAGATGTTTGTTCAGGGCAGGCATCTAAATAAAACTTTCCTGAGGCTTCATTGTTGTTCTATACTATAGTATACAATAGAAATGATGTTCACCTAAAAATATTCAAAGAGCTCTTCCGGTCGGGCCAGCACCGGGGTAGCTAGAGCGCAGGGTCAGCTGACACCCGCCAGCTACCCAGGACACCCGCCACAGGATTTTGAGACTTCGGGTGAGTGGAACACAGAGTCTGCTCCGATCTTTAAACAGTGACAACGATAACAACTAACCCCAGAGATTACCAGATGGCAAAAGGTAAACGTAATAATCTTACTAACAGAAACCAAGACCACTCACCATCATCAGAACCCAGCACTCCCACTTCGCCCAGTCCAGGGCACCCCAACACACCAGAAAAGCTAGAGACGGATCTAAAAGCATATCTCATGATGATGGTAGAGGATATCAAGAAGGACTTTAATAACTCACTTAAAGAATTACAGGAGAACATGGCTAAAGAGTTACAAGTCCTTAAAGAAAAACAGGATAACACAATCAAACAGGTAGAAGTCCTTAAAGAAAAACAGGATAACACAATCAAACAGGTAGAAGTCCTTAAAGAAAAACAGGATAACACAATCAAACAGGTAGAAGTCCTTAAAGAAAAACAGGAAAACACATCCAAACAGATAATGGAAATGAACAAAACCATACTAGACCTAAAAAGGGAAGTAGACACAATAAAGAAAACCCAAAATGAGGCAACACTGGAGATAGAAACCCTAGGAAAGAAATCTGGAACCATAGATATGAGCATCAGCAACAGAATACAAGAGATGGAAGAGAGAATCTCAGGTGCAGAAGATTCCATAGAGAACAATCAAGGAAAATGTAAAACGCAAAAAGATCCTAACTCAAAACATCCAAGAAATACAGGACACAATGAGAAGACCAAACCTACGGATAATAGGAGTGGATGAGAATGAAGATTTTCAACTCAAAGGACCAGCAAACATCTTCAACAAAATTATAGAAGAAAACTTCTCAAACCTAAAGAAAGAGATGCCCATGAACATACAAGAAGCCTACAGAACTCCAAATAGACTGGACCAGAAAAGAAATACCTCCCGACACATAATAATCAGAACAACAAATGCACTAAATAAAGATAGAATACTAAAAGCAGTAAGAGAAAAAGGCCAAGTAACATATAAAGGCAAGCCTATCAGAATTACACCAGATTTTTCACCAGAGACTATGAAAGCCAGAAGATCCTGGACAGATGTTATACAGACACTAAAAGAACACAAATTCCAGCCCAGGCTACTATACCCAGCCAAACTCTCAATTAACATAGATGGAGAAACCAAAGTATTCCACGACAAAACCAAATTCACACATTATCTCTCCACGAATCCAGCCCTTCAAAGGATAATAACAGGAAAAAACCAATACAAGGACAGGAACCACGCCCTAGAAACAACAAGAAGGTAATCCCTCAACAAACCTAAAAGAAGACAGCCACAAGAACAGAATGCCAACTTTAACAACAAAAATAACAGGAAACAACAATTACTTTTCCTTAATATCTCTTAATATCAATGGACTCAACTCCCCGATAAAAAGACATAGACTAACAAACTGGCTACACAAACAAGACCCAACATTTTGCTGCTTACAGGAAACTCATCTCAGAGAAAAAGATAGACACTACCTCAGAATGAAAGGCTGGAAAACAATTTTCCAAGCAAATGGTATGAAGAAACAAGCTGGAGTAGCCATTCTAATATCTGATAAGATTGACTTCCAACCCAAAGTCATCAAAAAAGACAGGGAGGGGCACTTCATACTCATCAAAGGTAAAATCCTCCAAGAGGAACTATCAATCCTGAATATCTATGCTCCAAATACAAAGGCAGCCACATTCATTAAAGAAACTTTAGTAAATCTCAAAGCACACATTGCACCTCATACAATAATAGTGGGAGACTTCAACACACCACTTTCACCAATGGACAGATCATGGAAACAGAAACTAAACAGGGACACAGTGAAACTAACAGAAGTTATGAATCAAATGGATCTGGCAGATATCTACAGAACATTCTATCCTAAAACAAAAGGATATACCTTCTTCTCAGCACCTCATGGTACCTTCTCCAAAATTGACCACATAATTGGTCACAAAACAGGCCTCAACAGATACAATAATATTGAAATTGTCCCATACATCCTATCAGATCACCATGGACTAAGGCTGATCGTCAATAACAAAATAAATAATAGAAAGCCAACATTCACGTGGAAACTGAACAACACTCTTCTCAATGATACCTTGGTCAAGGAAGGAATAAAGAAAGAAATTAAGGACTTTTTAGAGTTCAATGAAAATGAAGCCACAACATACCCAAACTTATGGGACGCAATGAAAGCATTTCTAAGAGGAAAACTCATAGCTCTGAGTGCCTCCAAAAAGAAACTAGAGAGAGCACACATTAGCAACTTGACAACACACCTAAAAGCACTAGAACAAAAGGAAGCAAACTCACCCAAGAGGAGTAGACGGCAGGAAATAATCAAACTCAGGGGCGAAATCAACCAAGTGGAAACAAGAAGAACTATTCAAAGAATCAACCAATCAAGGAGCTGGTTCTTTGAGAAAATCAACAAGATAGATAAACCCTTAGCCAGACTCACTAGAGGGCACAGGGAAAACATCCTAATTAACAAAATCAGAAATGAAAAAGGAGACATAACAACAGATCCTGAAGACATCCAAAACACCATCAGATCCTTCTACCAAAGGCTATACTCAACAAAACTGGAGAACCTGGATGAAATGGAGAAGTTCCTAAACAGATACCAGGTACCAAAGTTGAATCAAGATCAGGTTAATTATCTAAACAGCTCTATATCCCCCAAAGAAATAGAAGCAGTCATTAATAGTCTCCCAACCAAAAAAAGCCCAGGACCAGATAGGTTTAGTGCAGAGTTCTATCAGACCTTCAAAGAAGATCTAATCCCAGTTCTTCACAAACTATTCCACAAAATAGAAACAGAAGGTACTCTACCCAACTCATTCTATGAAGCCACAATTACTCTGATACCTAAACCACAAAAAGACCCAACAAAGATAGAAAACTTCAGACCAATATCCCTTATGAATATTGATGCAAAAATCCTCAATAAAGTTCTTGCTAACCGAATCCAAGAACACATCAAAACAATCATCCATCCTGACCAAGTAGGTTTCATCCCAGGGATGCAGGGATGGTTCAATATACGGAAATCCATCAACGTAATCCAGTATATAAACAAACTCAAAGACAAAAACCACATGGTCATCTCATTAGATGCGGAAAAAGCATTTGACAAGATCCAACACCCATTCATGATAAGATCCAACACCCATTCATGATAAAAGTCTTGGAAAGATCAGGAATTCAAGGCCCATACCTAAACATGATAAAAGCAATCTACAGCAAACCAGTAGCCAACATCAAAGTAAATGGTGAGAAGCTTGCAGCAATCCCTCTAAAATCAGGGACTAGACAAGGCTGTCCACTTTCTCCATACCTATTCAACATTGTACTTGAAGTCCTAGCCAGAGCAATTCGACAACAAAAGGAGATCAAAGGGATACAAATTGGAAAAGATGAAGTCAAAATATCACTCTTTGCAGATGATATGATAGTATATATAAGTGACCCTAAAAATTCCACCAGAGAACTCCTAAACCTGATAAACAGCTTCGGTGAAGTAGCTGGATATAAAATTAACTCAAACAAATCAATGGCCTTTCTCTACACAAAGAATAAACAGGCCGAGAAAGAAATTAGGGAAACAACACCCTTCTCAATAGTCACAAATAATATAAAATATCTTGGCGTGACTCTAACTAAGGAAGTGAAAGATCTGTATAATAAAAACTTCAAGTCTCTGAAGAAAGAAATTATAGAAGATCTCAAAAGATGGAAAGATCTCCCATGCTCATGGATTGGCAGGATCAACATTGTAAAAATGGCTATCTTGCCAAAAGCAATCTACAGATTCAATGCAATCCCCATCAAAATTCCAAATCAATTCTTAGAATTAGAAATTAGAATTAGAATTAGAAAGTGCAATCTGCAAATTCATCTGGAATAACAAAAAACCCAGGATAGCAAAAACTCTTCTCAAGGATAAAAGAACCTCTGGTGGAATCACCATGCCTGACCTAAAGCTTTACTACAGAGCAATTGTGATAAAAACTGTGTGGTACTGGTATAGTGACAGACAAATAGACCACTGGAATAGAATTGAAGACTCAGAAATGAACCCACACACCTACGGTCACTTGATCTTCGACAAGGGAGCTAAAAACATCCAGTGGAAGAAAGACAGCTTTTTCAACAAATGGTGCTGGCACAACTGGTTGTTAACATGTAGAAGAATGCGAATTGATCCATTCCTATCTCCCTGTACTAAGGTCAAGTCTAAGTGGATCAAGGAACTTCACATAAAACCAGAGACACTGAAACTTATAGAGGAGAAAGTGGGGAAAAGCCTTGAAGATATGGGCACAGGGGAAAAATTCTTGAATAGAACAGCAATGGCTTGTGCTGTAAGATCAAGAATTGACAAGTGGGACCTCATGAAACTGCAAAGCTTCTGCAAGGCAAAAGACACCATCAATAAGACAAAAAAACCACCAACAGATTGGGAAAGGATCTTTACCTATCCTAAATCAGATAAGGGACTAATATCCAATATATATAAAGAACTCAAGAAGGTGGACTCCAGAAAGTCAAATAACCCCATTAAAAATGGGGCTCAGAACTGAACAAAGAATTCTCACCTGAAGAATACCGAATGGCAGAGAAGCACCTGAAAAAATGTTCAACATCCTTAATCATCAGGGAAATGCAAATCAAAACAACCCTGAGATTCCACCTCACACCAGTCAGAATGGCTAAGATCAAAAATTCAGGTGACAGCAGATGCTGGTGAGGATGTGGAGAAAGAGGAACACTCCTCCATTGTTGGTGAGATTGCAAGCTTGTACAACCACTCTGGAAATCAGTCTGGCGGTTCCTCAGAAAATTGGACATAGTACTACCGGAGGATCCAGCAATACCTCTCCTGGGCATATATCCAGAAGATGTCCCAACCGGTAAGAAGGACACATGCTCCACTATGTTCATAGCAGCCCTATTTATAATAGCCAGAAGCTGGAAAGAACCCAGATGTCCCTCAACAGAGGAATGGATACAGAAATTATGGTACATTTACACAATGGAGTACTACTCAGCTATTAAAAAGAATGAATTTATGAAATTCCTAGCCAAATGGATGGACCTGGAGGGCATCATCTTGAGTGAGGTAACACAATCACAAAGGAACTCACACAATATGTATTCACTGATAAGTGGATATTAGCCCAAAACTTAGGATACCCAAGATATAAGATACAATTTGCTAAACGCATGAAACTCAAGAAGAATGAAGACCAAAGTGTGGACACTGTGCCCCTTCTTAGAATTGGGAACAAAGCACCCATGGAAGGAGTTACAGAGACAAAGTTTGGAGCTGTGATGAAAGGATGGACCATCTAGAGACTGCCGTATCCAGGGATCCATCCCATAATCAGCTTCTAAACGCGGACACCATTGCATACACTAGCAAGATTTTGCTGAAAGGACCCAAATATAGCTGTCTCTTGTGAGACTATGCAGGGGCCTAGCAAACACAGGAGTGGATGCTCACAGTCAGCTATTGGATGTATCACAGGGCTCCCAATGGAGAAGCTAGAGAAAGTACCCAAGGAGCTAAAGGGATCTGCAACCCTATAGTTGGAACAACATGATGAACTAACCAGTACCCCGGAGCTCTTGTCTCTAGCTGCATATGTATCGAAAGATGGCCTAGTCGACCATCAATGGAAAGAGAGGCCCATTGGACTTGCAAACTTTATATGCCCCAATATAGGGGAATGCCAGGGTCAAAAGAATGGGAATGGGTGGGTAGGGAAGTGGGGGGCGCTATGGGGGACTTTTGGGATAGCATTGGAAATGTAATTGAGGAAAATATGTAATAAAAATATTAAAAATTAAACAAAACAAAACAAAACAAAATCAGGTAAAAAAATATTCAAAGATTTTCTTAGAAAACATCAATGAGAACTCATGTGCCTCAATAACATAGCACTTTAAGAAATATAAATAAAACCTCTTTAAATGGATATATTAATATGTATCTATTTCTATTATGACCTATGATTCAAAAATCTGGCTAGTTTTTATTGCCAATATGACTCAACCCAGAGTCACTTGGGAACAGAGAGTTCCCACTGAGGAATGACCTTTATTAGATTGGCATGTGGGCATGTCTGGCGGGCATTGTCTTGATTGTTTATTGACAGAAGAGGCTCCCGTCCACTGTGATCAGTGCTGTATCTAGCAGATGGTTTGGGGTTGTATAAGAAAGCAGGATGTGCAGGCCATGAGATGTAAGGCGGTAAGTAATGTTCATTCATGATTTCTGCTTCCAGCCCCTGCCTTGACATTCTTTAATGAGGGACTCTAAGCAACAAGAGGAAACAATCCCTTTTCTTACCCACATTGATTTTGGTCATGGTATTTATTACAGAGAGCTAACTACAACAATGACTTGTTTGATGAATGTATCAAACAGAAACTCTTCCAACTAGATTGCACACTTTCTAAAGATATACTATGCTGTATATTTGTTGGTTTTTCAGTCAGTAGACTATTCCTTAGGGCAATTTTAGACATACAGAAACATTTAATGGAAAGGTTAAGAGTGCCTTGGTTTCTCTGTTATGGATGAATGAAGATAATGTGATGCATTTGTGACAAATGATGAACCTACATCTTTGGTAGATCATTATTTACCGAATGCCACTGTTTGTGCCCCAGTTCACTTTGGTTGTGTACATCATTTGGGGTTTGACAAATTCACAATAACATCTGATTTCCATTGTCAAGTAAATTAGTATCACCACCCAGAAATTCTTCTACTCTGTCTGCTCATGTCCAGCTCCTGTCAAACTCTGATTTTATTTCATGATCTGTACAATTTTGCTTATTATTTTGAAATGCTATTACACTGGAATTTTCCTAAATGTGATCTTCTGGAGTAAGATTCTTTCACTTAGAAATAAGTGCTTGGAGCTTTAAAGATGGTTCTGTGGCTAAGATCGCATACTGCTCTCGTATCACACCATGTTGGGCAGCTCAGTACCATCTGTGACTCCAACTCCAGAGGATGCAGTGCCCAGGCTCCAAAGGCACCGGCACTCAGGTGCTCATACCTACCTACATATATACATAAATACAAAGTAAAATCTAGCAAGAGGTGCTTTAAGATTTCCAATCTCTTTTTTTGGACTCTAAGTATCATGTACTAAGGGATATTTTTCTCTTTGTAGTGAAGACCACTATCTGTTTATGCATTCACATTTTGCTTGCTTTTAAATTTTTGGCTAATGTATTTCCATATATACAAATGAATACAGCAAGCCTTTTTCTTACTGGTAGAGAAAAGTGAGGGGGCATTTCTTTTAGTGAAAGGGATGATATTATATATAGTCGCCATTTGTGTAAAGTCACCATAGATGCCTCCTGGATGCCTCAGTTTTCAAACTTTGCCACATGGTCTACTTTAATTCCTAAACAGAACAGAGTGCTGCCATTTTAAAAAGATATCAGTCACCTAGTTCAGAATGAGTCTGATTCCAAAAACTTTCCTAAGTGTTGAGAACAAGCTGTCTGAGCACAAAGTAAATTCACTGTCACAAGACAGGGTGACCTGGTACCCAACTTGATCAGGAATGTCTGAAAAAGCAGCTTATTGGAAAAAAATTATGTAGCTGAGGGTGGAGCTCTAACTTTAGCATTTATCTTATATGTGTAATTTGGGAAGCAAGGATAAGACTAAATATAAGATAAAATAAGTAATGTTGAAAAATTTAGGAGTATGGATCATCTGGCCTGGGATTACACAATGATGAGGTTCTTTTCCTTTGAAGGGCCTCCAGCTCTTTGTGTTGAACCTCTAAGCTCCCCACTGTAGTACTGTCCACAATGTACTGGCTGTTAAGGGTATCTGAAGTGACTATGTGGCAGTAACAAGGAGGATCAGCTAAAGCCTGTGGTCACTAAGCACACACCAGCTCTCTACTGAAACTTAAAAGCACTTTGTGTCATTTATGTGCCTCATAAAAGCTGTGGCTTCAAGGATGAGAGCTAAATGGAAGAAATGGATGCTGTGTTCTATAAGGCCGGATGTGGCTGGAGCAGACACATGGTAAATGTTTCCTATCCTGGTATGTCATTTGTATAGTTACTATAGTTGGTATATAGTATGATGCAATGATCTAGTTAGGGCCAAAGGGATGGCCCTCATCCTCCAAAGGTTTATAAATTTTCTTTGTCCTGTGTAAGATTTAGTGGTGTAAGCTAGGTCTGTGACTCTGCTGGAATGCATAAAGCATCCCAGATGAAATCTAAGTCCTGGAGGGATTAAACAGCCTCTCAGGTTAAGATTTCACAAAAGCAGGAATCTTCAGGGGCAAAGTGGAGGCTCCACAGCCATTTTCTCCTTGGCAGCATCTACCAAATCTTTGCATAGAGTTTCAGGCTGAGCATATTGGATTTGCCCAGGCAGAGGACTGATGCTCTGGGACAAGAAAAGCGGGAGAGTTTGGCAAGCTTGAGGAGCTGGAAATAAAACCAGAGACATGCATGCCAGAACTGTTTTACCTAATAAGGAAGAAGCACAGGGCAGGGAGTCTTGGAAAAGGAGACTGAGACTCTTTTCTGCTTTGTCTTTGCTGAGGCCATGGAGATTAGAGTTTGAGGCTCATTTAGTAATTCCGATGAACACTGGAAGCTCTGAGCCCAAAGTCTGCAAAGTGTTAGGCTAGATCTGGGGCACACTTTAGGTAAATTGAGTCTTATATAACTTCTACCCATGTTTGATGTTGTGTCAGTTTGGGTTTCATTGCTGTGAAGAGACACCATGACTGAGGCAACTCTCACAAAGGGCATTTAATTGGGACTGGCTTATAGGTTCAGAGGTTCAGTCCATTATCATTAAGGTGGGAAATATGGTAGAGTCCAGGCAGACATGGTGCTGGAGAAGGAGCTGAGAGCTCTACATCTTGATCAGAAGGCAGTCAGGACAGCTAGAAGAGGGTCTCAAAGCCTACCCACAAAGTGACACTCTTCCTCTTACAAGGCCATACCTCCTAATAGTGCCACTCCCTGGACCATGCATATTCAAACTACCACAGATATTAATCATGAAGTGATTTAATGAAAGTGCTCACCCTCCACTTCACCAGGGCAGGAAGGGGTAGACAGGTCTTTATGAGACAAGATGAAGTACCATCCAAACCATCTAATAGACAACCGCGTTGAGGCAAATTCAACATAGGGCTAGATAAGAAAATTATTAAAAAGTAGACAAGATCAAAAGAACCATAGATTATTCTGAGGTTAGAAGTGGCAGATGGATGCTTAAATAAACTGTGATTGATAACTGTAGAAAAAAAGGAAACCAAAGAGAAACTTGATAAAGAACCAAGGCTCTAAAGATAAAACAAAAAGGGAAACAGGGATTTTCCAAAATAAAAGTGTCAATAATAAGTGGTAATGTGGAAGGCAATAAAAAATATAACTGGCAGCAACATAAACAGTAAGGAATAAATATTTGGTGAATCCTCAAGAGTGATGCAATGCAGGGGACAGACCCCTGCATTATACACTGCTTATTTCCATAGGACACCACCCACTAAGGTAGTCAAACTTATCCAAAACCCCAGTCCTGCCACCACTTTCTTCTGAGATTCTTTATGCTTAGTTCAAAATTTTAGACTTATCTCTAGAGATGTTGATATTAATATGAACTACACTGCATGTCATAATTAGGGTGTTTTACTGCTGTGAACAGACTCCATGACCAAGGCAAGTTTTATAAAGGACAACGTTTAACTGGGGCTGGCTTACAGGTTCAGAGGTTCAGTCCATTATCAAGGTGAGAGCATGGCAGCATCTAGGCAGGCATGGTGCAGGCAGAGCTGAGAGTTCTATATCTTCATATGAAGGCTGCTAGTGGAAGACTGGCTTCCAGGCGGCTAAGATGAAGTTATTAAAGCCCACACCCACAATGACACACCTATTCCAACAAGGCCAAAACTACTCCAACAGGGCTGCATCTTTTAATAGTGCCACTCCCTGGGCTTACCATATATAAGCCGCCAAACCATGTTCTGTATCCTGATTCATATTCCTGGAAATACACCACCCACTTTTCCCTTCCATGTCAACTAATAATTCCATCTCCTTTATCACAGAGGAAAGTCAGTCAAATGAACATGCTCAGATTCCCATACAAATCTCAAAATCACATAAGTCACCCAACTAAAAATCTACCCCATTCTTGATTATTCACATGGGAAAGTCATTTCTGAGTTCACATCAAATCTACTTCTCCTCTTTCTTCTCAGGCACTAAACCCTTTACATCTTGCTCTTCACTCTCCAGCATCCATCCATCCTCACCAGAGTCTTCAGCCCTCCAGTATCCATCCATCCTTTTGAGTATTTAGCCTGTCTCCTCCAATGCCTTTATCCTATTAGCCCTCAGCTTTATGTTTTTTCCTATTTCAACACTAACAGGTTATTGCCCTCAATCTGTCTTTGTCTCTTCTATCCCCAACAAAACCCTTTAAGTTGTAACAATTTAAAGGCCTGTCATTACGCAAGATTCATTTTTTTAATTCCGTAATTCTCTTACTCACCGCTCAGTAAAAAACACCATTACCCTGGGAGCTTGCTTTCCTTGAGTGGTGTGGGAAGGTGTGATGAGAACGTAGGACGATGCCATTACCTGTTTGTTTTGACAGCATGATGGTGCTGAAACTATATGGTCCTAAACTATACTGTTCCTTGTCAGATAATTACAAGAAGTCAGCACTTATTATATTCCTATTGCAAAACAAGACAACCAGAGAGGGAGGACCATCTGCGTATAGGTTACACCAACCCATGAATGATCACCTTCAGCTGTTTTTCTCAGACAAGCTCTTGATTTTTTAGAGGAGGAATCTATAATACTTTGGCTTTTCCCAGAAGCATGTTTGGACATGTGCAGGATGTGAGATAGTGATACCACTCTGGAGTCAGGATTTTCTGCTTCCATCGATGCTGGAGCGAGAAAAGCACACAGCTCTAAGGTATACTTTAGGATGCCGTCTTCTCTCGCCTGAGTAAATGTCAGACCTGCAGAATTTGTGGCAACACAATTCTATTCTGGGAAAGGAAAAGTTTTTACTGAGACTCTTTCTTTCTACCTTGCCCACAATGTACAATGTGTAGTCAAAAGAACTCAGAAATAGCATAGCTGCAGGGATGTGTTAGCACTGGTGCACTTAGGGTTTTCCCATCGGATTTCATTAGCTGAGTATAAAATGTGTTTTTCTAAATCTCCACATAACCCACCCAGGTGCTCCACCAGCTAATTGTGAAGGAAAACTATTCTAGGGTCCAGCTGGGCTCTTACTATCAGGTGTGTGACACAGCGAGACAAACAGAATGGATCTCCAGTTGCCCTATCATGCTACAGCTAAGCTAACAGTACCCTTAACTATAAAAGTAGTGTAAGCATTTCACATGGGAAGTGAATGGTGATTTTACATCATAAAGAAATTTCAAGAGACAATATGTAATATATATGTGTGTATGCATATATCTCTTTACCTTTATCTCTTGCTCTCTCTATAATATATATAAATATTATATAAATACATAAGCTTATATATTATATTATATATATTTATATATAAATATACTATATGTCATATGTTATATATCATGTATCTTTCATATCATCATGTCTCATACCATATATTATATATCATGTATATCACATATTATATATGACATATCATATATCAATTATATATGTAATATTTAATATTCATTTTCTATTTTCTACTTTATTTCATAATTTATATCTTATATTTTATATTTTTATACATATTCTATATTCTGTACATTATATTTTATATATTGTATATTGCATATTTATATATAAATATATATAACACATACAGAAGTGTGCTTGGATATGTGTGTTTCAACATACAAACACACATATAAAATGCATATGATAGCACCTACAGTAAAACAAATGTTCTATTAATGCTTGTTTTTTCTCTTAGCAGTGTCACAATGGAAATATATGACATGTACATGGTAGTTATTTGTAGGCAGACAATATAGTTTCATAAAAAGGAGCCAAGGTCTTATCAGTAAAATACTTGATAATCTCATATACTGTTGGGAGCTATTAAGACAACACAATTGTCCTGATCTCTGAATTGGGCCTCTCCCCCGAGAAGAAAAGGGGATCAAAAGTGGGCCACCGACACACCGCTCCGAGAACAACCACAGATTGTTCCAGCCCTAAGTCAGCGCTGGATGTCCTGACCTCAAGATGTACCCTGATACCACCAAGTTCCTGCTTCCCCCTGTAGTCGCCAAAAGAAAAATTTCCTGCTGCCCCATTCCTCCTGCTGAGAGGTACTTCCCCTTTTTGCTTGTGCATTTAAGCCTTGAGCCTTGCTAATACAGTGACACCTTGATGCTATTCAGAATGGTTCCGTGTTGTTCCTCGCACTTGGTGTCCGTCTTTTCTCCCTCCCCCCCCCAATTTGGTTCTTAGGAGAAGGTCCCCTCCAGACCCTCGAATAACTGGACCTGCTGGACGGGTCAATATACTAATTATGTTTATTAAAAGAATGCTGAACTTTAATATTTGGTGTTGATATGGGTATCTTTTACCTCCAAATCCTTTTTGTTTATGATGATCTACCTCTTTTTGATTTTTGAACATGTTTCCACGATCTGTTCACTTGCCCCCAAATCTGCCCTTGACTCATGTGATACCTCTCTGTCCTGATGGCTTTGCTCTGGCATGCTCTTTACCTCTTCCCGAGGAGGACCACCATTCCTCCAACTGCTAAATCTACTCAAGTATCTCCTTCCATAGTTCTCTGGTTTCCTCTACTTTATAAAATTGCCTTTTCTGACATGTGTTGCATATTCACACCTCTGTGCTGTGGTCCCAGTAGTATGCAAGTCCCCAGTGGGTCAGACCTTAACCTTCTGATGGATACTACTGAAGGAACTTACAAGGCTAGGGCCTTCTCCTATTTTGATTTACCCAATTAACCCAAAGTATTTACCTTTTTTATGGAGTTGATTTTTATCACTCTTTGAGACTTTGATTCTTAGATTAGTTTCCTACCAAGACTATTCTTTAATGCTTAAGCAAGACAAAGCCAGCCATGGTAGAAAGCTCCCTCAATCTGGTAAGAGAGAACTACTCAACCAAACCAAACCAAACCAAACCAAACCAAACCAAACCAAACCAAACCAAACCAAACCAAACCAAACAGAAATGACCTGGGAAACAAAACTTTCCTAAGGACAGGCTTATGCACACTTAAGATCAGGAATGAGACAGCTGGATTCTTTCAGCTTCCCTTTAAGCTTTCTCTATTGCTCCAGTCATTTTTAACACGGACTGTGAGGATATTTTTCTGTCTCCAGAGTGAGGCTCTCTGAGCCAAGACAATGGTCAGTGTGGGCTTCAGGAAGATTGGACAGCAATCTCTCTTTAAGTATTGGAAAAAGTTTGATTCACATTATTTGGAGCCATTTGCTCTCCCTGCCTCCCACATGGCTGGTGACACCTCTTCATGGAGAACATTCACTCATATTACACAGTAGAATCTTCCTTTATATCAAGGAAAAGAGCCACATGCACTGGCTATCCTGTATAACCCTGGGCTCCCATGACCTGGAGCATGTTCTGCTATGGTGGATTCCTGCTTCAGACATGGGCAAGTGTGGCCTCTCTTCCTAATGCCTCAGGGATGTTTATATCTGAAGATTGCTGAAACTCTGAGGGATGGCCTTTCCTCTGCTCCAAGGATTTCTTGTTTTATGTCAGAACATCTGTGCATACATAAAAATGAACATCTACCCAGCTCAATAAGAGAAAGAAATGCAATGAATACAGATCATAAAGCAGAGAGTGGAGGTTCTTTCTCTGGCTGTATGATTATTAAAGGATGTTCTAAGTTGTCATAAGAAATAGTTCTGTGGGGCACCAAATAGTCTTGTGGGATCCATAGTGCTTCCCAGTGAGGATGGGTGAGATGATGCTCTGAGTATTTGAAGTGAGAAGAACAAAGAGCTTAACATCAAGCCAGACAGAAGAGAGGCATAGAACAAGTAGTCTATTTCTGCAAGCTAAGAGTGAAGGCCAGAGCTGCTTCAACAACACATTGCACAGAGCCTCACATTAGCTGTCATGATGAAGTGACAAGTCCTGCAAGAAGGAATCAGGATAGAGTAAGAGGTGGGAGCTATCTGAACAGGGCTCAAAAACCGTGAGCCGATTGTGTGAAGCCCTGGCTGAATTCAAGTGAAGAGACATGTTTAAGGCAGAGACATTTGACTGTCTAGGGAAGGCCCAGAGGGTTGTCACCAAGGGTCTCGTTAGACTCTTCATGTTTTCTGGGATAGCCCATGGGTCTTTATCAGAAGTAATGAGCAAGAAGCAAGCTCAGATTCAGTGATTGTCAAGATCCCTATAAATCAGTTCCACCTTCTTAACCACCCTGGCCCAGGGAACTGAGCTGATGACGTTCCCCCCATGTTTTACTCCACTCTCAGGAGAGTCATGATAAGATAATGTCAGGCATGTCACCTGGCATGTGTGAAACTGGCAATCAGAGGATTAAGCTGGGGATTGTCTTTGGGAAATCCTCAAAACACAACCATGGTATGTGAGCTCTGCCCATTCTACATCCTAAATGTTTTCCTTCCACCTACTCTTGCTTCCCCAGCCCCTGCTGGAGCACCCTGCATAAGTCTGCAGTCTGGCTTTGGTGATTGAAGGAGACTCATTACTGACCTTGCTGCTCATTTAATTCCAGCTCATTTGTGATAATATATTCAAAGCCAAGGGCACTGGTACAATAGATGATGTGAGTATCTGAGGGTCAGGCAGATGAAAACATGTTGAATAATGGTTCTTCAGCTTAGCTTGGGTTTTTCCTTTTTAAAGATACTAGAAAGCCACTAGAGATGCCAGCAAAAGCAGAGTCAGATTTAATTTTGGGTCTCTATGGGTTTCCTTTCCTTTATTGCCAACCCATGAACTATATGGAACTTAAGGTGGAACAAAGAGTTGGCAGAGGTAGGAACCCAGTAGAAGTTCTGACTACTGGCAAGCCTGGGAGTGTCTGGGGAAACACAGGTGAGGAACCCTCATCCATGTTGCAGTGGTTCTGTGTGCTCAGCCCACCATGGCACTTTTGCATTGCACTGCATTTAAGGCTTTGTCCTCATAGTATCTACTTATGAAGGAATATTTATGACATGAGCTTTCCACAAAGGCACCTTTTCCTGAGACTGCCCAGTTCAACTGTTTATACTGGAATCACTTGGGCCACTAAAAGTACTCAAATGCCTGAATTGAAACATAGTCCAGAAGCCATGGAACATAGATTTTAACAAATATCTAAAGAAATGTATAAACATAATAATAAGTATGAAAAATCATGGTTACATAGTGTTACATTACATCATTACTTGGTATTCAATGTTTGATAAGTAAATGAATAATAAGATGAACTATAATTCTTTGCATGCAATTATGTCTACTACACATCTCAAAACTGAAGTAGTCAGTAGCCTGTATCCCACTGTCTCACTGACATTATTGTTCGTTTGATAAATGTTTTTATACAAATATATGATGTATATAAATATATCACAATATATATTTATATAAATTTATACACAACATATCTATAGAAATATATTACATAATATATTTATATTATATATTTATATCAATATATTATATATAAATATAAAATATATTTATAAACATAAACACTATATAATTATTTATGTATTTATATATTGTATATATTATAGTGTTTATATAGTATGTATAAACATTCATATTAAATATATATTGTTCTGTGTTTATGTGGATGCATAAATTGTTTCATTTTTAAGTATCTGTGATTATTAATTTTAGGTTTCACCTTAACTGAGTTGAGAGTTGTCTAGATAGATGTAAAGCATCCCTTTGGGTATAGCTCTGAGGATGTTTCCTGAATTGACAAGCATTTGAACTGGTACAGAAAGTCTGTTGTCCCCAATGTGGGATCATGTCAACCAATCTCCTTAGATCTTAAAGAGGGGAAGGAATGGAGGGTTCTTGCTCTCTGCTGCAGCAGGTGCACCCTTATCTCTTGTTGCCTTAGTTATTTTTATTGTTGCTGTGATAAAATCACCTGAACCAAGGCAGTGAAAAGAGAAAGAGTTCATTCTGTCTTTATATGAGGGTACAGTCCAACACAGTGAGCAAGTTACAGCAGCCAGTGCTGGTCATATCACATCTATAGCCAGCAAGCACTTGGCGGGATAAACACTTATGATCAGTTAGCTTCTTATTTCTTATGCCATCCATGATTCAAGCCCATGCAATGGTACTATCCTCCTTTAGAGTTCATCTTCTCACCTCAATTAACCTGATTGCCATAATTCCTTGTAGGTATGTACAGGGGCTAGTTTTATTGAATAGTCTTTCATATGTGTCCTTGAATGCTTGTCTTCTAGGCAGTTCTATTACATACCTTGTCTATTTGACAATCACACGTGTCCATTTCACTATCACACTTACCCTCTGATGTCAAAGTGTCATATTCTTGGGTCTTTGAACTTTAATGTTTACCAGGTTCTCATGCATTGACCTGGGACTCAGAGGTACACTAACTGCATTTCTGTGTCTCCTCCTTGGAGATTACATTCCATGTACTATTTCAGACTCCATTATTTTGTGAACCAATTCTACTAATGTCTGTCATCTATCTATCTATCTATCTATCTATCTATCTATCTATCTATCTATCTATCTATCTATCTATCTATATCTAATCTCTATAAGTATGTAGCATCTATTATCCATGAGAATCTATTATCTATATGCTTATAATCTGTCTAGCATACATATATCTTCTTATCCATCCATCTATCCATCCATCCATCCATCCATCAATCAATCAATCATCTATCTATCAGCTACTTACATATCCAGTTCTGCTCATCAGGAGAACCCTAATACATGATCTCTGTTTCATATAAAAACTATTAATATTAGGGACAAAAGTTTCATTCAGACTGTAGTCAACTGACCTGAACTCTTCTCAGCCATTTATATGGGACACAAAAGATCCGTATAGCCTTCCTTGTAATATTATTTGTGTAGACACCTTCATTGCCTCATTTTAAATGTTCTGATGCTATGTGACCCTGAGTAACTCAGCTCATCCAGCTTGACTCCCATTGGCCCACTTTCATAAAACTACATTTCTCATTGAAACACCCTCCCCAGATTCTTGGGTCCACTCATGTATTGATTCTGGGATGAATGTATGTGTTCCTGAAGAAACAAGAACAGTCTTGAGGTATGCAGTGTCACCTTGTGATGAACTCTTGGAGTCAGACAAAAACAAGAACATAGTTGTAGGACAAATTAGTACAGATTGGCTAAGGACTTTGGGTGTTTGGACTTCTATATATTTCTTCTTAGGTTATTTTGTAGACTTATTTCAGAAAACTTTGATACTTCAAACTGAGCACCCAACCTCCTAACTCCTCAATAGAAAAATGCTCTCAGAAGATGGAATGATTATTGTTAAGTACAAATATCCCAAATCATTTCCTGATTGTCAAAATGCTTCATTTCCAGGACAATGCCTCTTTCCAGGACAATACAGAAAAGTTAACCTAACTGGGTTGGACCAAAACCAAACTTTAAAGTTTATTACTTTTTAGATGAAAATTTAGTAAGGATGTCACTCTACATGAATCGTGTTCTGGGAGACAGTCACTCTGTGCCATGTTCTTAGGAAACACATCTGCCTAGAAAAGTCATAGGAACCACTGAATATACCAGGATGAACAGCTTAAGAGACTAACACATGTGCCTTTAATTAGCATATATTAATTATGCAAAATAATGTTTCATTATGACATTTTTATATATGTATGATGCATGTTTTATAGCTTAAGCCTTTTTCTAAATAAAAACAGCCTTCTACTGGTTCTATCTACCCACCCTCTACACACATGTACTGGCTCATCATCAACATCACTGAAAAGAATCTGAAGCACATTTAAGTTTTAAATTTGGTGGCTGCATTAACAGTCTCTTCCACTGTAGGTGCAGTAGACTCTACCATGATTCTTCAGCTCCCCACACCCTCACCTTTCTAAGCTGAGGTGAGAGATGAAAGAGCGCTTATGTATATCTCAAATGTCACAGAGAGCCCAGCTGAGCTGCCACTCACCCCTTGTCAGGAAGGCTTAATTAAGAGGGCACAAGCAAATTCAGAGGCATAATCATGAGGGCTCTGAAGCTCAGCTGTGCTCTTGCCTGCCTTTCTATCTCTGTCTAAGTTTACTTTATTCTCTTGATCCTGATCTTTCTAACACTGTCGATCCTGCCTTTCTTCATGGGAACTCTTCTACTCTCTCTCTCTCTCTCTCTCTCTCTCTCTCTCTCTCTCTCTCATCTATCTTCCTATTTAAATACCTACTCTATCATCTATCTATATATCTACCTATCATCTATGTAAGTATGTAGTATCTGTCATCTCATCTCATCTATCTATCTATCATCTATCTATCTATCTATCTATCTATCTATCTATCTATCTATCTATCATCTATCTATCATCTATCATCTATCTATCTGTATACCAATCTGTATACCAGTCAACGGATGCTGGAAGCAACCATACATAGCAGGGCAGAGAGCCACACTTGAGTAGTGATGAGAAGGGGGTTGGAGGCACTTTTAAATCAAAAGACACTTCTCTCACTCACCCTTTTTGGATTTAGGAAGCAAACAATGGCTCCCGTGGAGGCTTCTCAGCTACATAGTTCCAGCTACAACATCTGAAGACACAGTGCTGTGCCAACCTCTAGGATTAGTAAGATACCCATCTCGGCCAATTTTGATGAATGGAAGCGTGTAACTGCTATTGTGCTTTGAATGAACTTTTTGTTTTTCTTTTTCTTGTCTTTTTGTCCAATGCCCCCTCCCATTTTTCTTTCCTGTTTTTTTCCCCCATTTTGGAACACATGGCTTATCAGCATGGTGGTTGATTATTAGCTACCAAATACGCCATTGTTCTTGATTGAGCCTGGCCTTTTAGTATAGACATTTTCAAAAATAAATCCCCACAACTGTAACAATGAGGAAGAAAATAAACCCGGCCCTGAGCTAGACGCTCACCAATTGTGCTTCCGCTTTCCCGCTTTGTGCCCATTCTGGTGGCAGAGCAATTTTCCTCTCCTTCTGAGTGCTCCCTATTGAAAAGCTAAGTGTTTCAAATCGAATGGGCAAGATTCAGTGCTTCGCATCCCTGCAAGCTAAGGACATACCATCTGACCGTTAGCACCCCACTGGGCCTCACAAGGACCATTTTGTCTCGGCTGAATGTCATTTCAGCCAGTAACAATTATTTACTTCTGGAGAAAAAATTTGCTAAGGGACGGGAACCAACTGGTGCCTTTGATTTCGAGGCCTGCTTGGTTATTCCTGAGTTTCAGCTTGGGAAGGAAATTTGCAATTACCCCCTGAGAACAAGCCATTCTGCAGGCATCCTGATGGCTGATGGCATATGAGTGTAAGATGGGACGAGGCTTTGTTAGGAGAGGAGATACCAGGATCCTGTGCAAGCAGAGAGCTCGTCTCTGACTCAATTTACCATGGATCCTGGAAAATTCCTCAGTCCTCCAAGTCTCACTCGATTCACCAAGGAAAAACTGTGGCTGGATTTGTCATTCTATTATCTGCAGATGGGAAATTTAATGAGTATGAATTTCTATTGCTTCACAGTGTTGAGAATTCTTTACATTAGAGCAAGAGAGAGAGAGAGAGAGAGAGAGAGAGAGAGAGAGAGAGAGAGAGAGAGATTCATTCTCTGAAGTCTAAAAACTCTGTGGCAATAGCTATCTTGTCTGTGCTGTATAGCATTTCTTTTAGGCATAGTTTGCTGTGGATTTTGGCCATTCTAATAGGCACACAGTCTTAGCTAAGTATATCATTTACATTTGCTAATGGAGAAAGTCCCTAGTGGAGGCTCAGCAGACTTAGACTTTCTTCAGGGGAGCCCATACTTGCCCATTCAGAGTGCAAAATGCTGCACTTGACTACTGTGGGAAAACATGTGTATGGTATTTCCATGGTATTTTTAAGAAAGAAAATCAAACATAAGTGAAAGAGACCCCAAACAAGCTCACAGAAAAGTATTATAAAGTTGACTATCCAACACTGGGGTCAATCTGGTACCCAGATACCATTTTTCACTTAATTTTGTTGTTGTTGTTGTTAAAACAGGATACAGAATTTGAACTCATGTCAATATTACATCATAGCACAACATAATATGTGCTTTCTGCTCCTTCTCTGAAGCTGTGCATGTTGGTTAACATTATATTTGGGTTACCACATCTAGGAAAGAGGAAGTTACAGGCTCGAGATGGCACTACCACTCTTGCCATTTCTGCTATGGATATCACAGGTTTTGGCAAATTCTTGTCTAATGCATTGTCAGGGTCTTCTACTTAAGATATTTCCAAATTTTCATTATTAAAATGGGGCAATTTCTACCTGTGTGAGGATGGTGTAGAAATCTGATAACGTGGTCCAAAGGAAGGTGCACATCAGACCATTTGCAAGCATGGGCCCTGTTTTCTAAATGTAGTAAAACACAGGCTTTCCTCATTTCAAACATCTGTACTAAGAATGATGCCTCCATGGATGAATATGCCCTCATCAATGAAGATGCCCTAGTGTCCATGTGCTGGAGCAGAACAGAATCGGTGCATTTTTCTCTGGAGCCTCACGCATTAACTCTTTATGCACTTCTGGCTTTTTGTGATTTGGAGAGAAGTTACTTACAGCTTATTTTTCTTTAAGAGGTTGTTTACATGCATTCACTCCTACTTCCGTGTGTAAGTGAACCTAGTGTTTGGTTTCATTCTGGATAATGAAAGAAGGAAAAGAAATAGAATCTTTATAGTTGCAAATCTGGGCTGATTCTGACTGCAACTGAATGCAGACTTTACTAACACCATACAGAACCAGTGGACATAGAAGTGAGCCCAAGATAGGTAAAATCCCAGAACTCTAGATAGTTACAAATTTCTTTGGTTCTTAGCATGTTGAATCCTGCTTATAAATTTGTCTAGTGATACATTTAGAAATGTGCCATACTTCCCTGACCATGCCATAGAGCTGGGCAGCTTAGTGTCTTCTGTAACATCTTCATCACTGAAGAATTGGTTACTCACAGGTTCTAGGGAGAAAGCCCTTGAGTGCCCCTGGATGGTGTTGGAAAATATACCCCAGATGATTGCAAGAGGGCTAAGAAAAGGGCAACCTGGTATTTCTCAGAATTGGTCATAGGCAGGAGATAGCTTTTTGTTGACCAGTCAAAGGGGAGGTGAAAATGGCAGATAGGTCAACAACAACAAAAAAACATTATTCATGTACATATGTGTGTATGTATATATCTATAATCTCCTCTCTCTCTCTCTCTCTCTCTCTCTCTCTCTCTCTCTCTCTCTCTCTCTCTCTCTCTCTCCAGATGCACTGTCTTCAGTCTTTTTTTTTAACTTTAAACAAAATTTTATTACGCAAAGGTTGTCACATAATTGGATACTTCTCTACTTTGTACACAATCATTCCCACCCTCCACAGAAAGGTGACTGCTTCTGAGCTCTCATGTGGTGACACAGCGCTACAGTCCTAGTGCTAACAGAACAGTAGAGATGCCTCAGTGATTTAAGTGAAAGCAGGACACTGGTATATGGCTCTTACACCCAGCATCAGGAATGTACAAATGTCTTTATTCAAAAATACAAAATAAATTATCTGTAGGCATGGACAATGACAGCAGTAAACCATTATATATTGTCAAAGGAAACCAGTAACTGATGGTTACAATGATCAGCCAGCCTTCTCTTCAGTCATTTTTCTCCAGGTGACTTCTCTGAAGTTATTGGTAAGGAGCCTGCCTTGAGCTTCCTGTCACAGTTCATTGATAAGGGCAAAGCACTATTCTAGGAGTTAGAACATGCCACCTCCCATACCCCCTCCCATTCCACCCATTGCACCCATTCCAGGGTCCTTCTCTTCTTTAGAAATTTCTGTCACTACCGCTTCGGCTGTCGTTAGCAAGGAGGCCACCCCAGCAGCATCCAGTAAGGCAGTTCTTACAACCTTTGTTGGATTACTATCTCTTCTCTCACTGAAATTCACCAGAATCCTTTACTTTTTCTGTTATCCAAGCATTTTAGAACATTTGTCAACAATAGAAGGTGCTCTTATTTTTATAACACTTTCTTTGAAACAAAAACTGACCCCTAAATAAAACTTATTTTATACCAAAGTAAAACTGGTTATTTTGAGTGTTCCAGCAATGGCTTTTCATATCAAGAAAAGAGAATTTACTTATTCAGTAGGTGCCAAAATGATTCCACATTTGAGGATTAAGTCAGATTTGGGTCATACAGACTGAACTGAGATTGCCTATACTCTCATCCTCATAGCAAGGGTATCTACTTAGGCAAGATCAAGCCCATTCAGGGTGGTTTGGCAGGTGATGATATTATTTTCAAAACACATTAGATAAGCTCCAAGATTTTCTCTCTTCATAATGATATCCGATGGTGTATCCCTCTAGCTTTCTACTGTAAGTGGGTGGGTCTCACTGAGAGATCCACTGAGTTACAATATACATTAACAAATGCTGTAACACACACACACACACACACACACACACACACACACACATACACACATGTGCGTGCAGGGTCTCACTGTGTATTCCTGACTGGCTTATAACTTGCTGTATAAACCAGGCTGGCCTTGAACTCATAGAACCATCTTCTTCTGCTCCCAAACTCTGGGATTAATTTCACAAGGCATCACACCTGGTACATATTTTTTCTCTTAAATTCATGTGCAGTGGTAGATGTGAGAAGCAGTACTCTATTTGGATGACCAGTGATCAGCCTGAATATTAGATCAGTCTAGGTATAGAGAATCTTATAAGCAACTTTGCATGCTGCCAGTCGGCACAGCTTATGATGCAGGCTAAGGTAAGAGGCAGTACAGGATCCATTTCTGGGACATAGACATCCAGGTATGACAAAAATCATCATACCTGCATCGTAAACCCTGCTCTGAAGTCTGTAATTAATATATTGCCTCTTTTCCTAGTAAATGTCATCTATACGTTATTAATGGTGTCGTCAAAGAACAGAAAACTGCAGGGAAGGTCTTGTGATTTCAATTTCTTAGTGGATGGTAGATATGAGGACATAATGACTCTCTTGGAAGAAGATTTGCCCAAGCAAAAGGCCTACTGTGCGCAGCTTTCTCCAATATGTGAAGACACCAATATCTACTCTCACACAAGGAAGGAATGGAGACAGTCATACTGACTTTGATCGTATTAGAAAACATGAATTGAATTGCATTTTATATATGATAACACTTATATTACTAGGCTACAAGATACAGCAAATGACAAGGGATAAGACTGTAAAGTGTGTTGGGACAAAAAATAGCAAATGGAAGAAAGAAGAATGGATTGAGAAGTGCTCACAGACAAATTTAGTCTTAAAGTTCTAGTATCCAATATCAAGATGCAAATAACCTGTGATGTCTCAGAGTAGATGACATATGAATGCATGCTGCTCTCCACTCAAACCTGTCATGTCTAATCATGAACTTGAGACATTCCATTAAAATTCTGTGGGACAACTGCCATTGTGCAATGATATTTTTCTACCAAACACTGACACAAAATTAACCATGGCCTAATATGACTTGATATTTATGTAGCCCAGGCTAGTCTTTAAGATACAGCAGTCCTCCTATCTCAGCTTCCCAATGCTGCTGAGATAAAAGATTCAGACCACTAAGCCTAGCTCAAAATATAAAAATAGTTTTGTGAGTCCACACATATTATGCTTTGGGGACTGAGCCTGGGGCCTCATGCATGTGAGGCAAGCCGTCTAACACTGACCCCAGTCCTCAATATGGCTACTTTTAATAGTACTTCCAATCAATCTTGCATCTAAAAACAAAAACAAGAAGACAGAAAAAAGACATTTATGAGTCATCAGAAAAGGCCAAGAAGGCCCTTGTCCAAAGGAGGGGCTCTACAAGTCACTTAAGATGTCTGGAAGCCATGCACGGAGAGGGAAACTGGGAATTTCTGAGCTACTTTTGACCTAAAGGCTATTGATAATTAATAATTACCACTTGAAGTAGTTACCACAAGTGACTACTTGAAGGAGCATAGTTTGCATAAATAAAATACAATATAAATGAGTTCACAGTGATGTGAAGATTTTTAGCCATGATTGTAAATTGAGATGTGGTTACAACCAGATTTTCCCATATACAAGGCTACACTTGAATGAAGATTCCCCCCACCACCCCTGCATAGTAGACAAAGCTCTGTGTCTCTCTCCTCTAGAGCACAGCTATAGGCTCAACCACATTTACCTGGGAAAACATTTCTTCATGTTGTCCAATTTGCTCCAAAGCAAAGGTGTGACTACCTGTGCATCTATCTGTCTTGTTACTGCCACGTCTTCATTCTTAGCTTCCAAAGGTATTCATGACTGCAAGTCAAGATGCCTCTGTGTCTGTTTTGTGCATATTGAAGCCACATAGAAGGCACTTTCCTTGGCTGCTCTGTTGAACTAATGGCAGATGGAAGGCCTGACTGTGTTGAAAGCAGTGTTACTTCAGTGTGAGGTTCCAAACACCTGTGAGATAAAACAAGTCATCTTTATAGTAAGAGCGGATCAATGAGGGCTTTGCTGTGTGTGTAAGAAAGGAATATGAGTCTATGGTCAGAATGTGCCACTTTAGACATGCATTCTAGAATGTTCCTCCAGGGCTTGGGATGAAATCTGCAGACATTTTTGTTTGGAGAAGTCTCTAACATGTGATGTTTTCAATCCCACAACAAGGAATGATATGCATTCTTTGAAAATCACTGCTTTGGTGTATAATAGATAGACTGCAATTTAATAGGTACCAGGGGTCAAGCCTTAAAACTTATCTGTTGTTGGTTCAAACCATGGGTTAGCTGAGACATCTTCATATAATAATGATAACAAACAACAACAACAACAAAAACAACATCAACAGCAAAAGCACATCTATTGCCTGGTTTTCTTAACTATTCATTAGATAATAAAATATCTTGTGTAAATATTGTCTGCACTCTTTTGGCCAGATTTCTGTCTGGTTTTATATCAGTTTCAAATAATTTCCATCACATCAGATCACTCACCAACTGTGAGTGTGCAATGAGAGGGTGTGGCTCAGAGCTTGGCTTTCTTTAACTGATGGTTTTGTTCAGTGCTGCCTATGGTTATATTGAGGGCAGAATCAAGATCAACCCCATAGTTCCATCACACCTTTTTCAGCCCTCATGTTCACTTTTTTATGGAAGGCATTGATAAGTGTTTTGAATTCAGTATTTCCAGTTTTGCATTTGTGATTTGTGTTTCAGTTATGCTTTTTGTCTTGCATGGTCTTCCATCCAGTTGTGTTTTCCACCAGCCTCTAAAGCTGTCACCTTTTCATCTGTGGCTTCTTCCTTTGGCTTTTGATCTGCTAGGACTTTTATACATTCTTCTCAGGGGTATCCTGGGTCCAAGGACTAACCATCCCATCTATCAAATATTGAAAATGCACACAGACCTTTCCTTCACCTGCAATATGCACAGGGTTTATTTACGGTTCGAAAATGAAGCAACTGCTCACAACTGTCTTGGTGCTCTTTGCTTTCCTAATGGCTCCTGGTTTTATTCTGTTTTATGTAAATTGGGTCACAGATGTTTTATTGCTGCGGAATGCTTTGAAACTATTTCATATGTTCAGTGGGAAAAGAAGCCTCTCAAAATTCATGCTGAAATAATTAAGCTTTTTAATTTCACTGTCAAGTTATCAGAACAAGTGATGAATCTCTCTTTATATTGCCTGTCTCTGTACACATGACTTCTCCCTCTCTGAGATACTGAGAATTCTTTTCGGCACCCCACACAGGCATTCTGTTTAGCAATGTCTCAGACAGGCTTACCCTGTGCATCAGTCCTGTTCCTGGGAGCAGGCACAGGCTGTTCTGCAGGTCTCTCAAATGGAGACCAAAAGATCCATGAACTCAATTGTCTCTCCCCCATTTCCTTTCAGTCCCAGGACTACTAGAAGTGTCAGTCTGCCCTAAAGACATGTTTTCTATCTTTGTGGATGTGGCCGAATTGAACAGGCTTCATCTTCCCCACAGTGAGGTGGACACACAAAGGGAGGTTTATGCTAGACCAGGTCAGCTCCTGACTCCATGGGCTTCATACCACTCCTTTATATATAGGATCCTCCTCCTATGTCAAGAACAAATAACTTGCAGGAATGATGGCTCACATCTGTAATTCCTGTACTCATCAGATACCTGCAGGAAGATTGCCTCAAGTTAGAGGTTAGTCTAGATCACAAGTGAGTTTTGGAGAAGACTGGGCTACAGCACGAGACTCTGCCTCAAACAAAATCAACCAACCAAAAATCCCACCTATAACAAAAAACAAACAAAAGGAACTTAAGATTATTCTAAGAACTCTCTGGAATATAAGCAGCCACCGTATCTGAATGTGTGAGATAACTGAAGGTTCCATAAATGTTGGCCTGTGGACTCCTTTTCCATCCAGAGATTTGTTTTCTTAGAACCAGTTCAGGCTGGTATATAACCCCAGGTCCTGCACTGTTTATAGGTCTTAGGTGTTCCTTCTTCTCACTTCTTTTCAGCTGATGAGATGTCTGTAGTCCTAGCTTCCTGGCGTCTCATTAGAAGAGACTGATCTCAAAAATTAACAGGTTCTCACAATGTCTTAGGACAGGGCTAGCTGCTCTCTTGACACAGATATGCCATGACTTACATCAGAAAATTGAGCAAGTGGTTAGCTGCCTGACCAACCAACTCTCATTCCCCCCCCTTCCCTTCCTTCTCATGCGCTCTTCAGCACTGAGTTCCTCCCGGATGTTAAAGCAGGAGTTGGTAAGAGCATTAGCTGCATAGTTCAGAATAAATGTGGAAACTGCTGTGGGCAGATGGTTTCCGTTCTTGTCTTTCTTCTGCCATTGCCCCAGAGCAGAGACAACAGCTAGATGAAGGAGGTCATTTGTGTTTCAGTGGAAAGGCAGCTCTCTGCAGTCTGGGACTTGGCAGTTGCCCCAGGCATTTGTGATTGTCACAAAGAGAGAGATGTGCTGCTGGTACCTAAATGTGGGGAGCCAAGGAGACTGCTTAACCATCTTGAGTATGCAAAGCAGTTCAAACTTTCCAGCCCCAGCTATGCATGGAGTAAAAAGTGGGCAAATGCAGGGCCAGGCTACAACCATCCCTCCCAAGTCCAACCTCTAAGTTTCTACAATGACCTAAACCAGCACCATTGGTTGCAGGACCAGTACGCAGACTCAGTGGGGAATGTTTCCATTCAAACCAGGACAGCATGGAACCATGCATGCCAGTGGATTACTCTTCAGAAAAATTGCAGATCATTCCCTAGGCAAAACCATACACTATAAATATATGTTCTTGGGTAACATCCCATCTCCCTGTGAATTCTGTCTTTTTTATTCACACAGCTCTGCACCCTGCCCTCCCTGCTTCCTTGATTTCCTCCTGCTCACAGTCATCCGGGCATTATTTGT
Organism: Mus caroli; assembly: GCF_978045245.1. Classification (NCBI taxonomy): domain Eukaryota; kingdom Metazoa; phylum Chordata; class Mammalia; order Rodentia; family Muridae; genus Mus; species Mus caroli. The sequence continues at coordinate 23,968,923 of NW_028227269.1, read as the reverse complement.
CTGCATATATGCACAGCTGGACCACACTGATGCCAATGTCCAGCCCGTGGAATAGCCTCTTCTGACAGGTGAAGAGCAGCTGTCTGGAGAATGTCAAAAGATTTTCTAGGCTCCCCTGCAGTGCTGGCCTCAGAGCTGTCATGTGATCTCATAGCAAAACAATAGGAAGTACTGTCTTCCATGTGATATAGAATCCAAGGGATAATAGAGACTGATAAGCACTTTTTAAAAGCCGTAACTTCTCTGACTCACTCTGGGAAGTCCTAACATTCTCAGGTATTTTTATGTTGACTGGAGCAAATGACACCTTCTGTTTCTTGAAAGCATTTTGGGACACCATATATATGATGATCCAGTTTGGTATCTGGAACTTTTCAGCAGCTTCAAAGCTATGCTGCCAAGAGGCAGAGAGGTTATAGGACTGAGTATGTGCTGGGTTACCTGGTTAGTGCTATGCGCTGGGTTACTCAATTAGTGCTGTGTGTTGAGTTGCCTGGTTAGTGCTATGTGCTGGGTTACTCAATTAGTGCTGTGTGTTGAGTTGCCTGGTTAGTGCTATGTGCTGGGTTACTCAATTAGTGCTGTGTGTTGAGTTGCCTGGTTAGTGCTATGTGCTAGGTTACTCAATTAGTGCTGTGTGTTGAGTTGCCTGATTAGTGCTATGTGCTGAATTACCTGGTTAGTGTTATGTGCTGATGATATACTTTTCAGCTATGATGATATACTCCCGTCTCTGTCTTCTGTGTGATCCTCAGGAAACATTGCCTGCTCAGTGTCTACCTTCATCCAAGTTCTTTGTTGCAGCCTAAGTCCTTGTACTAAGATATGAGAACCTGGATATCTTGACAGATCTCATCAACCTGAGATCCAGACACCAAAGATCAAATTTGTGTGAGAACTGACCAAAGTCTTCTCACCACTGGTCCTAGTGGGAAGATGATTCTGATATCTGCATTGGAAGCTGCCACAGTGCCAGGAGGACCTGAACCTGGCTGTATATCATAGTTACATCTTAAGTTTGTTAAAACAGCTCCTTTCCCTATCTTACCCTGGAGTAACATTAAATTTAAATCTTAGAGGGCAGTGAAAAACAGTGGGTATTTAACATAAAATCCCTAACTGATTTTTCACTTGGTCATCTGATTTTAAACACACCAGTATTCATTACATTTGATCTGGGGTATTCAGAAAAAGACCACCATGTCTGTGTGGTATCTGCAGAGGCCAGCCATCTTGGCATCTTGCATTGTTCCCGAAAGCAAAGTAACTTGCAATTGGTGCCACCTCCTTTTGTTTATGTTGTGAATAACAGATGTAGGAAAGCAACATGACACATGCTTGCTTAATGTGATCAAGGCAATTATTCATTTATTCATCTCAGCTCAGTGCACTGATGCAAACTGGCTCTGTAGATCTTACAGGCATGGCCTTTATGAGTGTGTAAACAGAAACCCGTGTCCTGTGTAATAAATCATCTCCAAGCCCCCGTCACTGTGCCTCCTGATGCAGTGAGCACTGATGAGGAAACAGAATATGAAAACTGATCTCATGCTATGAAAATATCAGCGTAAGTCATCCAAGAATAACCAGGACATAGGGTTACCTTTCTGAATAGCTGTCCTGCAGGTACCAATGCACAGAAACTGCAAAAGCAAGAGGAAAGCACTTCTGTTGTCCTTACGGCCATTCAACTAAATGGCAGGAACACTGTTTCCTGGAGGTTGATATCTGGACTGGGTTCTGGACAGATGCAGATTTATGGCATCTTTTTTTCATTGAATTAACTCATTTACATCAAATGCTTTCCCCCTTCCCTGTCTCCCCTTCACAGAGACACTCCCTCCATCCCCCCCCCCTTCTCCTCAGAGCACCCCAGTATCTTGCAAACATTGGTACATCAAGTCTCTGCCAAAGTAAGCACATCCTCTCTCACTGAGGCCAGACAAGGCTGCCCTGCTGGGGAATGGTACCACAGTCAGACTTTAGGGAGAGCCTCCACTCCAGTTGTTGGTGGGACCTCAAGCTGTACAGCAAATCAATAGTGATAAAAACTGCATGGTATTGGTATATAAGAAGACCCAGAAACAAACCCACACACATAAGGACACTTGATTTTTGACAAAGAAGCAAAACCCATGCAGTGAAAGAAAGAAAGCATCTTCAACAAATTCTGCTGGTCTAAGTGTATGTCTACATGTACAAGTAAGCGAGTAGTTCCATATTTATCACCCTGCAAAAACTCAAGTCCCAGTGGATCAAAGACCACAAAATAAATCTGGATACACTTAATCTCATAGAATTGGGACATAGCCTTGAATGCATTAGTACAGGAGGCAGTTTCCTGAACAGAACACCAATGGCTCAGGCTCTAAGATCCACAATGGATAAATGGGACCTCGTGAATCTGGAAATCTTCTGTAAGGCAAAGGACACTGTAAGTAGAACAAAAACAGCAGCATATAGATTGGGAAAAGATCTTCACTAACACTACACCTGGCATAGGGATAATATCCAAAATATATAAAGAACTGAAGAAGTTAGTCTCCAACAAACAAGATTTGTGGCATCTTATTCAAAAATCTAAGATAAGGACAAATACAGATTGTGATATAGCAAGGAAATTTTGTTCAAAGCAAAATAATAATGCAGGTCAAATATGCCACCAAGAGGAACAGAGTGCCACGTGAGTTAGAGAGTGTCTTAGGTCTCTGGTTGGTGCTGAGGAGGAGGGGGAGCCTGTGGATGTGGGATATACAAGAATTGTTTTCTTCTTCCACTGACACACTTGAGCTGCCTAGCCTTTACATCTGCTTCTTTTACTTCCCATGACGCATCTAACTTTAATCATATACATGTTCCATCACACATAAGGACAAGACTGCAACTAGGGTTTAATACTATTCCCCTAAAACTTCTCTCAGATTATTGCCACCCCTCTCTCTCCCTTCTCCACATCCTCTTGTATACCCTCACTACTTCTCAAATTCATGACCTTTTCTTTCAAGTATAGGCGTGTGTGTGTGTGTGTGTGTGTGTGTGTGTGTGTGTATACCTTGTGAGTCCATTTAGTATTGTTAGTACATGTTTATGTGTCCACATGTATGTACATGTGGCCGTTTGGGATTGAATAATTCTTTGGTGGGCTCGTTCATTCCTAGAGAAGACTGATCCTCCTCTCTCAGCAGCCATGGGTTTCCTGTAACTCTCCATCTAAGGGTGTGGCCCCTTGAGATTTCTCCCATCTCTATTGGCATGTCCACTCCTGTTGGCACTGTGTGGATCTTATTTAGGAGACTCTATTGTTTGGATGTCATGGTTGCACTTTTCTATCATAGATAGAAGCTGATTTTTTTTTCATAAGGGAGAAAATTTACCTGTGTATAAAAGTCAAGAGAAGTCAGCAGAAAAAATAAAGCTGTTTTGTTTTTGCTTGAGTCTGAGTATCTACATCCCAAGTTGCCCTGGTTGGTCTCACATTTAAGAGGTCAGCTTATCCTCTCAGCTCAGATGCTCAAGTATCTGGGACTACATGTACCCAGCTGAAGAAGAATATGAAGAGAAAGGAAAACTAGTGATAAAGTAAACATCAAGTCAGGCCTATGGAATAAGCTCTAGGGATGAGGAAAAAGAGCACCCCTCAAAAGGCAGCAAGGACAGGACCAGGGACCTGCAGTGTGGGTGATCCTGCATTTGCTCACAACTGAAGGCATGAGGCAGTCCACATATTGTAGATGGTTCTGTGATTTTTGTTTTCTATAATGCATGAGGATGGCTCATTGGTGGAATATGAAGAATGGGCCACTAATTATGATGGACCCTAGCATAGTGGCAGAAAGCAAGGATTCCATGTGGTGCTGACAATGTCTTGGACCAGAATGCAAGACATGACATGTTCTTGTAATGACAAACTGAGAGGGGATAAGAAGACACATACTAAAACTGTGAAGTAAGTCAAATAGAGAAGGAATATCTGGGCTTCAGAATCAGGGGTTTAACCTTCAGTGAGGAGCAAATTATGGAGGTCTGATGGTTCCTCATGACCCTCACATATAATCACTTTACTCACATAGCTGATATTTGCACAACTGTGTATTTCATTGGTTGCTTGTTCCTGCCTCTGTGATACTCTGGAACCAAGGTTAACCACAAACTCTTTTATCATAAAAATTAGGACTTTACATTTCTTTTTGAAGCATATATATATTTACATATTACATGCATATACTCATTTATAGATATAGCCATATATATGTATATACACACACATACATACATATATAGGGATGGATTTTGAGATTCTATTTACATATGTTCAAATATGTCTAGATTATTTATAAAATGTACATTTATTTTAAGTATATAAAAGCGTATTTTAATTTTAACACTACTGAAATTATATACAAGAATAGACAAGTGACATGACAATTTCCCCCTGATAACTGCACTTGTGGAGAGCCGTGCAGCGAGCAATCGCTGTGGAGAGCTGTGCGTGTGCCGCGAACAATCACCATTATAAGATGGCGCTGGCCTCCGCTGTGACTAACTAGTAAACAAGCCTTGTGCGCAAGTGCAATAGTGAACTCACTCCTAGTCACTGCCCATTCTCGGGGTGTAATAGTGGTGTGATGGGCGAGCATCGAATCAAGAGCTGTCACGCCACATCAGGTGCTGAAATGTCATGGCTGAGTGCTATATAAGGGACTCCATTTTCTGGGGTCGGGATCTTCCTGAGAAGTAAGCAATAAAGCTTTGCCGCAGAAGATTCCGGTTGTCCTGAGTGTGTTCTTGCCGGCGGGGACAAAAGTTCGGGATACGTGGCGCTGAAGACCGGGGGACTTTATACCATCACACAGGCGCAAGGAAGATCCCTCGTTTGCGGGGCAGAACCAGAACTGCGGGACACTACAGCTCTGCAAGGTAAGTATAGTCTTGAAATTTCTCCAGAGTTAGATGCCCTTTTGATTGTTTGCACGGCGATTGCACTTTCCCTTTTGGTTTCCTTTTGCTTCCACCACTGGAACTGCTGACTGGTTCCCAGTCGCAGTCAGGCTCGGACAGCACCTGGACAGTGCCTGGACAGTGATTAGTTTCAGTCATGGTCAGGACTGGATAGCAGCAGTATGGGAATTTCTCACTCTGTAGTAGTGGCGTTAAGGTCGGTCCTGAAGCAGTGTGGCCTAAAAATCGCCACTAAGAGTATAGAGGCATTTGTCAGGGAGGTAGACCGTGTGGCACCATGGTATGCTTGCTCAGGTTCGTTAACTGTCACCTCTTGGGACAAACTGAAAGGAGATCTAGTTAGGGAACAGCAGAACGGCAAACTTAAAGCAGGGATCATGCCGTTATGGAAATTGGTCAGATCGTGCTTAACAGATGAGGATTGTCAGCAAATGGTAGAAGCGGGGCAGAAGATTTTGGACGAAATTCAAGACAGTCTATCAGAGGCAGAGTGGGGAGAGAGATTGAAAGTTGGGATGAAACAAGGTGCACCGAAGAATTTAGGCCTTTCCACGGGCCTTGAGCCCGAGGAAAAGAGATATAAAGGAAAGAATGCCTTGGGAGAGATTAGAAAAAGGGATGGAAAGGGAGAGAAGAAGAGAGAAAGAACTGGAGAGGCACATAAGGAAAGGAGCCTCTACCCGCCATTAGATGAGTTTAAGGCACTAGCTGTCAGTAGCTCAGAATTGGATAAGGAACTTAGCTCCTCTGAGGAGACAGACTTAGAGGAAGAAAGATACCAGCTAGATGAAAGACGAGCTAATCAGTCACAGAATAACATAAAGAAAGCAAAAGTAGCTAGAGACAAATGTCAAATCACTATGCGATCTTCAGATCCGCAACCTCTGGGTCCTAGTACACCTCCGCCCTATGTTCAGAGGTATCAATCAGACTCATTCATTTCAAAAGAGGAACAGAGAAAAGTGCAGCAAGCGTTTCCAGTCTTTGAAGGCGCAGAGGGTGGACGCGTTCATGCCCCAGTGGAGTATATACAGATTAAAGAACTAGCAGAGTCAGTTCGTAACTATGGAGTCAATGCCAACTTTACTGTAGCCCAAGTCGAAAGGCTTGCGACTCTGGCAATGACCCCCAGCGATTGGATGACCATAGTAAAAGCTGCATCTCCTAACATGGGAATGTATTTAGAATGGAAAGCTTTGTGGCAAGACTCCTGCCAAGCACAGGCAAGGGCCAATGCCAATGTTGAAGGGGACCAAGGAACATGGACTTTTGAGTTGCTTACAGGTCAGGGACAACACGCTAATAACCAGACAAATTACCATTGGGGAGCTTATGCTCAGATCTCAGCTGCTGCAGTTAAGGCATGGAAGGCACTCTCTAAGAAGGGAGAGGCAAGTGGGCATTTGACCAAGATCACCCAGGGCGCACAGGAGTCATTCTCAGATTTTGTGGCTAGAATGACAGAAGCGGCAGGGAGAATTTTTGGGGACCCAGATACAGCTATGCCTTTAATTGAACAGTTGATCTATGAACAGGCTACCCAGGAATGCAGGGCGGCTATTACACCTAGAAAGAGCAAGGGACTGCAGGACTGGTTGAAGGTTTGCCGTGAGCTTGGAGGGCCACTCACTAATGCAGGTTTAGCAGCTGCCATTCTACAAGGGCAAAAATGCCCTGACATGACTGAGCTCAAACTCTGCTATAATTGTGGCAAACCGGGACACTTAAAAAAGGACTGTAGAGCCCTTGTCAAAAGGAGAGCACTAGGACTGTGTACTAAGTGTGGAAAAGGATATCATTGGGCTAGAGATTGTCGTTCAGTCAGGGACATTCGAGGCAGGCCCCTGCAGCCAGGATTCCCTCAAGCAGTAGATAATGAGACCATTCCAAAAAACCAGTACAGGGCCCTCAGGTCTCAGGGCCCAAAAACATATGGGACCTTGACAGGCAAAAGGTGGACCCCACAGTCCGCAGGGCAACAGAAGGATCAGCTGGGTTGGACCTCCGTACCACCACCCGATTCATGCTAATGCCCCAAATGGGGGTGCAGCCTATTCCTACTGACTATAAAGGACCTCTGCCATCCGGGAGTGTTGGCCTAATATTGGGCCGGGCCTCCCTTACCTTACAAGGTCTTATTGTTCACCCTGGAGTCGTAGATCAAGACTATGAAGGGGAACTTCAAGTTCTCTGTTCCTGTCCTCAGGGTGTCTTTTCTATTTCACAAGGGGATAGAATAGCTCAGTTAATAATTTTGCCAAGCATACATGGCTGTTTTCCTTCCTCTGGTGTCCCTCGAGCTACCAGAGGGATTGGTTCTACTGGAAATGATTCTGCTTACTTAGTGATGCCTCTTGATTCCAGGCCATTCTTAGAATTAGTTATAGAAGGAAAACAATTTAAAGGGATTTTAGACACAGGAGCAGATAAAAGTATCCTTTCTTCCCAATGGTGGCCAAAAACTTGGCCCGTTACTCAGTCATCACATTCTTTGCAAGGTTTAGGTTATCAGTCCTGTCCCACTATTAGTTCCTGTTCTTTGAGCTGGACAGCTCCTGAAGCTCAAACAGGACGATTCACTCCCTATGTTTTACCACTCCCAGTAAATCTCTGGGGGAGAGACATCTTACAGGCACTAGGACTGACCTTGACTAATGAATACTCGCCACAAGATGTTCAAATAATGAAGAAAATGGGCTATAAAGAAGGAAGGGGATTAGGGAAAGGAGAGCAGGGTAAACTTGAATCTATCCCTCAAAAAGGTAATAATGGGAGACAAGGTTTGGGTTTTTTCTAGGGGCCGTTGAGGGCTCCATGCCCATACCATGGCTTACAGAGGAAGTTGTATGGGTTCCTCAATGGCCTCTCTCCTCTGAAAAGTTAGAAGCAGCTACAAAACTAATTTCTGAACAGCTATGCTTGGGTCATTTAGAGTCCTCTACCTCACCCTGGAATACACCTATTTTCGTAATTAAGAAAAAATCTGGCAAATGGCGCTTATTACATGATCTTAGAGCTATTAATGCACAAATGTGTCTATTTGGACCAGTTCAGCGAGGGCTACGATTGCTTTCTGCCTTACCCAAAAATTGGGAAATTATAATTATAGATATTAAAGATTGCTTTTTCTCTATACCTTTATGCCCTCAAGATAGGCAAAGATTTGCATTTACCATCCCAGCCATTAATCATTTAGAGCCAGATCAAAGATACCAATGGAAGGTCCTACCTCAGGGGATGGCGAATAGTCCCACCATGTGTCAACTGTATGTGCAATTGGCACTTAAGTCAGAGAGCATTTTCCATCATTACAGGTGATAATTTATATGGATGACATTTTGATTTGCCATAAAAATTCACAGTTATTGCAAGATGCATACCCTATATTAATAAAAACGTTAGGGCAATGGGGATTGCAGGTGGCCACTGAAAAGGTGCAAGTTGCTCAAATGGGAGCCTTCCTAGGGTCACTCATTTATCCTGACAAAATTGTTCCTCAAAAATTAGAGATTCGCAAAGATCAACTACATACCTTGAATGATTTCCAAAAATTGCTAGGAGATATTAATTGGCTAAGACCATTTTTGAAAATTCCATCAGCAGAATTAAAGCCCTTATTTGACATATTAGAGGGAGATACCCACATCTCCTCCCACAGAGCACTTACCCCAGCTGCATGTCAAGCTTTACAAACGATAGAAAAGGCCTTACAAGATGCTCAATTACAACGCATTGAGGAGTCAAAGTCATTTGAATTGTGCATATTAAAAACTGCACAGTTACCAACAGCAGTCTTATGGCAAAAAGGACCCTTATTGTGGGTCCATCCTAATGCTTCCCCTGCAAAAATCATTGAGTGGTATCCTAACGCAGTTGCTCAACTTGCACTTAGGGGGATAAAAGCAGCTATTACTTATTTTGGGAAAGAACCTCATATGCTAATCGTACCTTATACTTCTGCTCAAGTTCAAACCCTGGCAGCAACAACTAACAATTGGGCAGTCTTGGTTGCCTCTTATTCAGGACAAATTGATAATCATTATCCAAAACATCCAATTTTACAATTTGCCTTAAGCCAAGCCATAGTGTTTCCAGTAATAACAGCCAAACACCCACTTCCGGATGGGGTAGTAGTGTATACAGATGGATCCAAATCTGGCATAGGTGCATATGTAGTAAATGGCCAAGTAACATCTAAACAATATAATGAGACATCACCCCAGGTTGTAGAGTGTTTGGTAGTTCTAGAAGTCCTTGAAACTTTTCCGGGACCGCTCAATATTGTATCTGATTCCTTATATGTGGTCAATGCAGTTAATATGCTTGAAGTTGCTGGCTTAATTAGACCCTCTAGCAAGCTTGCTCACATTTTTCAGCAAATTCAGTCAGCCTTGTTACATAGAAGACATCTTGTGTATATTACTCATGTTAGGGCTCATTCTGGCCTTCCTGGCCCCATGTCTCATGGAAATGACTTGGCAGACAAAGCTACTAGAATCGTGGCTGCTGCTCTGTCCTCGCAGGCAGAGGCTGCAAGGGAGTTTCATAAATGCTTCCACGTGATGGCTGAAACATTACGCCGCCGTTTCACTTTAACTAGGAAAGAAGCTCGTGACATTGTCACCCAATGTCAAAACTGTTGTCAATTTCTGCCTATTCCTCATGTAGGGGTAAACCCCCGAGGCATCAGACCATTACAGGTCTGGCAAATGGATGTCACTCATATTTCCTCCTTTGGAAGAAATCAATATTTACATGTTTCCATTGACAACTGCTCTGGTGTTATGTTTGCTACACCTTTAACATGTGAGAAAGCCTCTCATGTTATACAGCACTGTTTAGAAGCGTGGAGTGCTTGGGGCAAGCCCACAATTCTTAAAACTGATAATGGGCCAGCATATACCTCTACTAAATTTCAGCAATTTTGTCATCAAATGGATGTCACTCACTTGACTGGCCTTCCTTATAATCCTCAAGAACAAGGCATTGTGGAACGTGCCCACCGTACACTTAAGTCTTATCTTATAAAACAAAAAGGGGGAGTTGATGAGACTCTGCCCTCAGTGCCAAAAGTAGCTGTATCTATGGCACTCTTTACACTTAATTTTTTGAATCTTGACGAGCAAGGTCGCTCTGCAGCTGATCGACATAGCTCAGACCCTGATAGACCAAAAGAAATGGTCAAATGGAAGGATGTCTTAACTGGTCTGTGGAAAGGCCCGGATCCTATTTTTATAAGATCCAGGGGAGCTGTTTGTGTTTTTCCACAGAGTGAAGACAACCCATTTTGACTGCCGGAACGACTTACCCGCAAGATATTCATCAAGGATGGTGCAGAAGATGCAGACCTCCCGAGGACTGCTCCTGATGCTGACAAAGCTGAACTTGTCTCAGGTTCCTAGTATGAGGGGCGAACAGAGATGGGCCATTCTCTCGACTTTCCCTAAACCAATGCCAGTTCGCCATAATGCTATAGTTTTTCCAAAATTCTTTACTACTAATAAAACATTAGATTTGCCATATCTACCCTATGATCCCACCCGAGCACCATTAGGGGAAAATCGCTCTTTATTAGAACAGGGTTCTTTATGTTTTCAAATTAATGGACCAGGAAAATGTATCAACCTCACAGCTCGAGATTTGGGGAAGTTTAATGAGCACCGAGGAGGTTGGGTAAGCACAACCCAAGATATTTCCAACGCAGATATAACCTTTACAAATCGGACCTTTTGGCAGGAGGCAATTTGGGTTAATGGTACATTTCTACCACCTAACTTTTCAGACAAAGAACGTCCCCACTAACCAAAAATAGCCCCTCATTGTAGCTTGGAAGATGAAGGGCTGATACTGCCTTGGTCTGATTGTCAATCCTCTATCACTCGTTGGGCAGATCAGAGTAAAACCTTTTCCTTTTCTCCCAACATGATAGATGATCCAGAGAAGGAATTTGTTATGAAAGAGGGACTTTTCATACAGGACTTTAGAATGCATCCCTTTCACAAGTGGGTGCTTTTTGGAGTCAATGGCAGTTGTACAGAACTCAATCCTTTGATCTTTATCCAGGGAGGAGCAGTTGGAAAGGCTTCTTTTACTGGCATCTCAAGATTTGCTCAGTATTGGGGAATACATGCTGCCTCCCAGGACTCTTATGGATATACTAATACCAGTGTAGAGATCACTGGGTTCAATAAAACTTTGGTAAACCAGATTAATTATCCATCTACCCCAGTCTGTGTTTACCCCCCTTTCTTGTTTATTCTTTCAAATGATTCATTTGAAGTCTGTTCCAATGATTCTTGTTGGATTTCTCAATGTTGGGACATAACAAAGAACACCTGTGCCATGGTAGCACGGATCCCACGTTGGATCCCTGTTCTGGTGGAAACACCCTCCACCTTATCTCTGTTTCGACAAAAAAGAGATTTTGGAATTACTGCTGCCGTGATCATAGCAATTTCAGCCAGTGCAGCTGCTGCTACAGCTGCAGGGTATGCTATGTCTAGTATGGTTCAATCAGGCACAAAATTAAATCAGCTTTCAGCAGATCTGGCTGATGCCATCACTGTTCAAACTTCTGCTAGTACCAAGTTAAAGGGAGGGCTGATGATATTGAATCAGCGCCTTGACCTGGCAGAAGAACAGATAGGAGTTCTATACCAGATGGCCCAGTTGGGTTGTGAAAGAAAACTGGAAGCCCTGTGTATTACCAGTGTCCAATATGAAAATTTTACTTATGCAGCTAATCTGTCTAGACAGCTTTCCTTGTATCTTGCAGGAAATTGGTCTGAGGGATTCGATGAGACTCTTGAGGCCCTGAGGGTGGCAGTTTTAAAGATCAACTCAACGCGAGTGGACCTGTCATTGACAGAGGGCCTCTCCTCCTGGATTTCATCTGCATTTTCTTATTTTAAGGAATGGGTGGGGGTGGGTTTATTTGGTGTTGCCACCTGCTGTGGACTTGTGTTCATGCTCTGGTTGGTTTGCAAGCTCAGAACCCAACAAACACGTGACAAGGTTGTGATAGCTCAAGCACTTGCTGCCATTGAGCAAGGCGCCTCCCCCGAAATCTGGCTATCTATGCTCAAAAATTAGTTGACATTGGTGGCTGACCTCTTTTGTAGAGTTCGCCATAGGTCATTTAGTAGTTACTGTCACATAGCACTGTGGTATCCAGGGACGGGCAACTTTCCTCATGCACAGATCATCCTAAGACATGGGGCCCAGTGGCGATAGGGTTACCCTATGACAGGAAAGGCTGTGACATTGGAGGAACGACCTAAGACAGGAGCCACAGCGGATGGGCATAATTACACAGACCTAGTCCAGCCTCAATTTAATAAAATAAAAAGGGGGAGATGTGGAGAGCCGTGCAGCGAGCAATCGCTGTGGAGAGCCGTGCGTGTGCCGCGAGCAATCACCATTATAAGATGGCGCTGGCCTCCGCTGTGACTAACTAGTAAACAAGCCTTGTGTGCAAGTGCAATAGTGAACTCACTCCTAGTCACTGCCCATTCTCGGGGTGTAATAGTGGTGTGATGGGCGAGCATCGAATCAAGAGCTGTCACGCCACATCAGGTGCTGAAACGTCATGACTGAGTGCTATATAAGGGACTCCATTTTCTGGGGTCGGGATCTTCCTGAGAAGTAAGCAATAAAGCTTTGCCGCAGAAGATTCCGGTTGTCCTGAGTGTGTTCTTGCCGGTGGGGACAAAAGCTCGGGATATGCACTTTTGTGTTAACAAAAAGTTTTTTGATCTTTGTATGAGTATGCATATGTATATGATATATTTGTTTGCATATGTGTGCCAGTGTGCATAAATCTGGGCATGCATGCTATGATGTCAGAGGATAACCTTGGGTATGGGTCTTCTCCTTCCAACTTGTTTGAGGCAGGGTCTCTTGCTTGCTATGATATACAGCAGGCAAGCTGGCCCATTAGCTTTTAGAGATTCTCCTGTCTCCACCCCCCATCTCATAGTAGGGGTGCTAGAATTACAGGCATAGTGCATACCACTACATTACTCTTTGTGTGGGTTCTTGGGATCTTAACTAAGGCTCTCATGCTTGTGTAACAAACACTTTTCCCACTGAGATGTCTCCCTAGCCCCATGTCTGCATTTTTAAACATTCAGTATTTATAATTTATATTATATATTTCTATGACTTTGATGAACAGATAAAAATAATCACATTATTTGAGAAACCCTGTCTCAGAAAAACAACAACAACAACAAAAAACAACAAAAAATAATCACATCATTTTTAATGATTTATGTCCAATTTTGTATGAAGTTTATGCAAACATTTAAAAAATTTTTTATTATTTTATTTTATACTGAAATTTCTCAGTGTAGAAGTTCTTTAGCATGGGAGGGACAACACTGGTGGAGATTTAAAAATAATGGAGACAGAGAACACTCCTTGTAAGTAGGGCTTTAGGTGGAGTGAGATGAATAGGTGAAAGAAATTAATGGAGAATGAAAATTATCCAAATTCTGTATGTACATGAATGAAAGTGTCAAAAATAAAAAAATAATAAATTAAAAGCATAAGGATGGTTTCTATCTTTTGTGGCTTTCCAAAGCATGGGACAGATGCCAAAATGAAAGGAGAGTATCCAGTTTTACCTGTCCTGCTTGATCTCTGTTGCTGTGATAAAACTGTCCAAAAACTACTTGGAAAGGAAAATATTTATATTAACTTAGAGCTTATGGTCAACCACTGAAGGACGACATGGCAGGAACTCAAAGCAAGAATCTAGAGACAGGAAGTGAAACAAAGACCATAGAGGACCATTGCTTACTGCCTTCCTCTCCAAGGCTTGATAGCCTACTTTCCCAGGACCACTTATGCAGCAGGAGTGGTAGAACCCACAGGAGAACTGGTAACAATCATTAAGAAAGAAAGTGCCCCCAAAGACAGATGTGCAGGCCAATCTGACAGAGGAAATTCCTCAACTGAGGTTTCCTCTTCCTAGGTGTGTGTTCAGTTGATAAAATCCTAGGGTGACATTACCTGTTGATAATGTTCCTGGCACGTTTAGCTAAAATGCATGAAAAAATTGACAAACTACTCGAAATTTTATGAAACTTACCATTACATGAGTAACAGATAAGAATAAGAAATCAATATGGGATTTCTCTCCCCCTTGCTTTTCACCCTAGTCATTCAGTTCTAGTGTACATTCCAGACATTATCCAGATGACAGATGAAGCAACAAACAGACAAATGTGTCTAGAAGATACTGTGTTGGGTACAGATCTAAATTCCACCTATACATATGTATATGTACCCTAAATCTGTGATCTGTGCCACCTTAAGTTGTTTCTTAAGGTTCTGAGCATGAGGAAAAGATCAGATTTGAGAGGGTAGAATGCATTTTCTGGAGAGACCTTTCACGCTGAGTATTAGGGATCACTCTCCCTCAGAGTGTGGAGTCAGACTGTGAGGGGAGTTCTGCAGAGTAAGTGCTGTCTGTGAAGGTTCTGACACTGGAGAGATCTCTACACTGGAGAAGCCTGAGGTTCTTGCTATGAGTTCTTCCCCCGATTCCCCTTCATGATGAACTGTGATTGGAATGTTTAGGCCAAATAAACCCTTTCCTTCCCATGTTATTTGGTCATGGCATTTTTCTACAGGACTAGAAATGAACTAGGATACTAGGCAAGTACTCTTACCAGCTGAACTATGGACCAGGTCATCATTGCTTGAGTTTTCATTTTAAAACATCTGACTTCACTAATGTTATTGGAGACAAGGAGCCTTCTAGAAGGGAACTGGGTTGTTTCTTTAGGTTCTGAGCATGAGAAAAAGATCAGATTTGAGAGGATTAAATATGGTGGAGTAGAGACAAGATACTATGTTAGCTCTCCTACTTCCACCCTGAGCAGAGAGGTAGATAGGGGGATGAATGGGTCAATGGAAAAATTCACTGTTGATGGAAAACCCTAAGAAATGTGCTTAACAGAGCATGGTACCATTTATATCAACCAGAATTTCTGCAGCTCACCTAGGAGCTAGGATGATGAAACAACCCTATTGCAAGAGATGAAGTCGCCAGTTGATAGCTGGTCAGTATGGGGATAGGACTTGTATATGGTTAGATAACTTCTGAGTCTGTCATGTTTGTCCCTGGAGTCTGTGGCTTAAGTTGGTGGCCCCTGAGATATGGACATGGCAAGTTCATCTATTTATGTCTTCAGCATCCTAGTTGAACCTTTCCTGAGCTGCTCTGTCACTTGGTGTCATCCACATTATCCATTGGTATAAGCAGTAGGGGTCTCCCACCTCTCAATTAAAAATGAAGATGGTACCAAGCAAGGGACTGTCCCCACAACCTCTTGGCCTCTCTAGAACACAGTTCATATTCCCTTGGATGTCCCTAGGGACATTTGGTACAGCACATTAGGAAAACCATGAGAAAGATTTTCCTAGAGAGTCTCAATTTGGCAACTGCATTTTCTAAAGCCGATCACACCTAGTGAGTGATACAAAGGAGGATCCAGGAGCTAAATTAGGATGAAGCCAAAGCATGTTTTGTTCTTGCTCTATCTCTTCCTTTTTTCTAGGAAAGTTAATTCAATGCAATTTATGTTCCTATTCGAGGAAAGGCATTCAGCCCAACTAGTTGGCTGAAAGACATATAAAAGACTCCAGCATAAATTCTATGTAAATGTGACCTTGGAAATACTCTCAGCTTGCTTCCTGGGCAGGAGTCTGGGCATAGGGATGAGATATCAGTTATGAGCTTTGGAGAGAATGGAGGCAATGGTCCTCGGGTCTGTACTTACTAGGCCTCTTCCTTTGTCTTTCTTTGTTGAGTCCATTCCTTGACATCTGACAACTCTCTACTTCTGCCTCATGGGCTTGCCATAAAGTCCAGATGAAATGAAAATGTGAATAAACTCTGCCAAATGGAGAGAGCCCAGAGGTGGGGGGAGGCCATTAGCATTCTTGACATCAGCTTCTTCTAGCAGCTACTGAGCATTGTGCAATTTGCACAGTTCCACTCTGTTCTTTCTGTGCCTTTCAGTGAAGAGAAGGTGGCCTTTGTCTTAAATACGTGGGTCTTAATTCAACCTGGGCATCTCTTGATTTGTGTCCCTAGGCCAGCTGGTAGACTTCAAATGCAGTCGCCAGTGTCTATCCTGCCTCTCCAAGCAGTGTGTTTAGAGTGAGCCACTCAGGTTCTTCTCTTGCTAGCCCTCTATATCCGTAAGAAGCTGGCAATTACTCTGGTTTCCATTGGTCATTTCTTTCTCAGATTTTGCTCAGAATTTGGACTAGCCAACATGGACAGCTATTTGGTGTTGCTAGACCCACTGTCCTTGGGCTGGAGCCTTGCATGACCATGATATCCTACACTGTATCCTACAGTGATATTGTTCCTACTGACAGGTCCTAGGATCAAACATTCTGAGAAAGCTTTCCCTGGCCTGGCACCTCTCTCTTCTACCATTGGGAAATCGTGTTTCCTAGAGCTGTAAGCTGAGCTGACTGTAGTGTTGGTGGTCTATTTGTGCAAACTCAATCTCCCATATGAGGTTCAGCATGGCACCTAGAGTGTCTTCCCTTTTCGTATCCATCCCCATGCAGGCCAGGGTGCCATTACACCTTGATTTCCCAAACTGGGTCTTCCGACTTCATATCTATACCCTGTCTCAGGGTCCCTTTTCCTTTTTTTTTTTAATACTTTTTATTAGGTATTTTCCTCATTTACATTTCCAATGCTATCCCAAAAGGCCCCCATACCCTCCCACCCACTCCCCTATCCACCTACTCCCACTTTTTGTCCCTGGCATTCCCCTGTACTGCGGCATATAAAGTTTGCAAGTCCAATGGGCTTCTCTTTCCAGTGATGGCCGACTAGGCCATCTTTTGATACATATGCAGCTAGAGTTAGTTCATAATGTTGTTCTACCTATAGGGTTGCAGATCCCTGTAGCTCCTTGGGTACTTTCTCTAGCTCCTCCATTGGGGGCCCTATGATCCATCCAATAGCTGACTGTGAGCATCCAATAGCCAGAAGCTGGAAAGAACCCTTTTCCTTTTTAGCATTATCTTGCTCTTAGAGAATTTAGCAGTTGATTGCAGAGGGGAGAGTGACATTGGTTCCTTGGATTGAGTCTTTCCTTTCTATACAGACCACAGCTTCGTTCAGTGTGGAAATAGAATGGGAATGAGGAATTAGAAGCCCCTCTTCAGAGCACCCCATCCCATAGGTTCCCATCAGTAGCTCTTGATGAGCTCTCTGATGTCATTTCTACCTCCTCACAATGTCCCCGACTGACCCTTTAGTTAATTGTGCTTGTATGTGGCTGGATGGCCTTTGTGCAGAAACTATCAAGGTTTGTTGATCTGCTGACACTAGAACCACTGAGTTCCAGCAGAAACTTAGCTCTTGGGTGGTTTGTATTGGGTGTGGTGGTTCATTGGCGTAACTGTGTGTGATGTGCTTATACTGTAGGGTTTCTTTGGGGGGCTCCTGGGGGGATTGATTCACACTGCTGTGACTGTGTATACATGTTTTTAGTTTTTGAAGGAGCTGAATTACTAGGTCATCTGGTGATTTTATGTTTCACTTTTGGGACACTGAAAGTGATTAGCACAAGGTGACACCAGCAATATGTGGAGACTCGGCTCTTCAGATCCTAGTATTGGTTATTGTCTGCATCTGTGCTGATAGTCACCCCAGAGAGTAGAACTGATGCCACGTTGTGATTTTCTTCTCTCACACACAAACAAGGTTTACAGTAGCATTTATCACACTGAGAAAAACTGTCTCTGGTTATGATCTTTACATATACCCATGCATGCATATAATGCTGTTGGATCATGTCACCCCTCAACCCATTTGGTCCCTTTCACTTCTGATGCTGTGATGGGCTCCCTCTTTCTAAATAGTCCCAGTTCTACTTTTCTTATTTGACAGAGGTAGAGAATCAGCAAGTTTAATTAGGGCTGATTATGTGCACAAGTGAGTAGGGTATTTACAGGAGCATGGGCACCTCCCAGAGGCTATACCACTGAGGAAAATGTCCCTTCTAACCCAACAACCAGTAACTCCTTATAGATCCTCAGGGATGGGGTGGTGGCCATGAGGCCCTCTGCCTCTTAAAAGAATGTGGATGGGCTGATCTTACCTGCACAGGTCACTGTAGCTGCTGAGGGCTCAAGCGTGGGCCATCATGCAATGCCTCATACCCAGCTTTCTCCAGATCTCCACTCTTGATTTCACATTTTTCTAGTGAATAATGGTGCTGAGTATTTGGGCATTGTCTTAGGAAAGTGGATTGTTTCCTCTGACTGAGCTGTGTTATATACTCTAGATAGAAGCCTCTTACTGGATACATGACTTGTAAATGTCTTTCATTTCTTTCAGTTCTCTTGCCACACTCACAAACGTGTCCTTGATGTCTAAATACTCATCATTTCGATGAGGTTCTATTTGTTTTGAGCTTAACATTTAACATATATGACACTATTTTATAACCCAATAATATTTATGACTATATTTTCCTCTAAAGTTTTATAATTTAGTTTTTGACTTTTATCTCCACAACTTTCTTTCCTTCCTTCTTTCTCTCCCTACCTCCTCCCTTCTTCCTTGTTTCTCTCCTCCTCTTCCTCCTCCTCCTCTCCCTATTCCTCCTCCTCCTCTTTTTCCTCCTCCTCCTCCTCCTTCTTCATCATCATTGCCATCATTGTGGTGAGAAAAAGTTTTATTCTGCAGCCTAAACTGGCCTCAAAGTTATAGTGATCCACCTGCAAGCATCCCCTGTTGTGCTTCTCCTCCAGCTATTGAATAATGGGATTGACATGCCAAACTTCCTGAAATCTGAGTTGGTTTTCCTGAGTTTTCAGTTGGTCTGGGGTAGAGGTCTAACCTCCTTCTGAATTGTCCAATTGTTAGTGTCTCTTGAAAAAACTACTTCTCACATGAATCATCTGTGGGATGATGCAGTCTTTTCTAGGATATTATTATTCACTTTTAGTATTAGAGAAGCACTTACCTGACACATTCACAGCTTGACTTGCCTGGGTTGTCCTTCTGTGCTTTGATACAACCAGGAAGTTCAGAGTCCTCCTAGCATCTCTACCTGTGATATGACACTTTGTGGGTCACTGGTCACGTTGAGTCCCAATGCTCAGCTACTCTGTGCTATCTTCCCCAGTATAGCAAAGACTCCCTCACTTTTCCCTAAATCCATATGAAATCTCACCATGGGAACATCATCTTTCAGTAAGGATTGAGGATAAATAGATGAGATCCCAGTAGAGCCAGAACTATTGCTTACCTCAGAGTCTAGAGAAGGATGCACATCTTAACAATGTGGAATATTGTTCACATGAGGTCTTTCCTCTTCATTCTGTCATATCGGGGCTTCTGGCCTTGGTCCCCTGGAGGCACCATGCCTCTAGCCTACAGCCAGCTTGCTCTTGACATGTCAATCCACTATAGCATCTGCAGGTGACTAACCACTGGAAACTGAAAGATATTACCTGGTAGGTGACACTTGCCATCAAGTCCCCAGAGAAGCCCTCTTCACTATCAACCATGTTGGTGTAGAAAATCTTCTCTGCTCACCCTGAGCTTTAGTACATAGGCCACACCCCCTGCTACACTCCCTTATAATTAGGGTTCAGTTTCTGGCAGGTAGAAAAGGTTTGGGAAATGTTCAATGGCAAAACTGTACCATAGCATATGCTGAAACCATGACTTCCTGACAATGTCTGCCTAAGGAGAGTGGGTTGCTAAATGCATTTTATGAGAATGTGTTAGGAACTTGTGCTGGGAAAAAAAAATCAATCCAAACTCAAGGCCAGGCCCCATGTGTGACTGAAGCAGCTGCCTGCATCCCTGGGTGTCAGAGTTGCTGACTGGCCCTCTCCATCATGACTCTAGGCTGTTATGTTTCTTCCTGGGGTTCTGTCACAGGCAAAGGATTCTATAGTTCATCCACTGTTTTCAATAAGATAAAATACATCAGATTAAAATATGCTTTTGAGTTTGGTAAGAGCCACATGGGTCAGTCACAATTATAATTTTAATTTTTTTTAAGCCACTATGGAAAAGGAAGACATGAAAGCAATTGCAACAATGCATTTTACTTAACAAAATGTAGCTAAAAATTTACTATGCAGCCAATATACCAATTACAGTAGTCGGCTTGGTGTTTTTTTTTTTTCCCCCGCTGGAGTTTTCAGAACTTTATTTGTATATTGTATACACAGCCTTGAACATTCAAATTTACCATGCTTAGGGCCGGTGATATAACTGAGCTGGTGAAGTGCTTGCCTAGCAGTGCATAAAGCCCTGGACCCCCTGTACCACGATAACTGGGTACGATGGTCCAGACTTGTAACCCATGCACTTTGGAACTTGAGGCAGGAGTATCAGTAGTTCAAGGTCATCTGGACTACCCTGGGCTACATCACTCCTGTAAATGTGCACATGTATACATGTGTGCATGTGCTCACACGCGCGCACATACACTCCACCAAAAACTCCCCAACAAATTCATTAGCTACATAAATGTTCATCTGTCCGGGTACCTTATAACTTTGGGGTTGGACCAGAGAGGTTTAGCATTCTATCACAGTGAATTGATGTGGGGCATGATTTTAATTTAGGACAGCTCTGCTATTGCCATGGCATTAGGAAGGGTGAAGCAAGGAGAGGACATGTTTGCTACGTTGCATCTGACTGCACTCTCTGAAAGCTGTTCCTAGGAGGCCCCGCTATGGACCTCAGGAAAGTGGGTGTGGCAGGGCCACGACCTGTTGGTTTTGTTAACTTGACACAAACCTACAAATGTGTGAGACTTGTGTTTTTATTTTATAGAGTTTCACAATAAAAGACTGAAATTCTAGTAAGACTTTGAAATTATTTTAGAGAGACATCTGATATTTTAGAGAGGTTTGAACTTTGAAAGAGACTTTGGACATGTTGAGATTTTTAAAGACTTGGGGACTTTAAATCATTAGAGTGTTTTATGTTGTTATATTAATATTTACATTACATCCTGGGGACAAAAAGAAGGAAGGTTTATGATTTAATAGGGATGTGTTTATGTGTGAGGTTGACAAGGGGTCAGTCATGTTGGTTAGATTTATGTCAACTTGACACAAACCAAGGTCGGTTAAGGAAGAGGGACTCTCAATTGAGAAAATGTCTCTTTAAAACTGCCTCAAAAGGCAAGACTGTTGATCATTTTCTCAGTTAGTGATTGTTGTGGAAGGGACAAGTCCACTGTAGGTGTTGTTATGCCTGGGCAACTTGTCCTGGGTTCTGTAAGAAAGCAGATGGAGCAATCATGGGGAGTAAGCCAGTAAGCAGCACACCTCCATCGCCTCTGCATCAGCTCCTGCCTCCAGGTTCCTGCCTTGACTCCTCTCAGTGACAGAGTGTGACCCGACAGTTGTAAGCTGAGATGAATGCTTTTCTCCCTAAGCTGCTTCTGTGCACGGTGTGTTTTATCACAGCACTAGAAAGCCCAACTAATACCACCTCTAACTCCATTTTGCATTCAAGTTAGAGGAAACTTTGAGGAACCGATCCTAAGGTGTGGAGTTCTGCTGAAATCAACCCTTGCCACACTTGTAGGGCTTCCAGAGAACTCTTCAGTTTTCTTATGAAGAGATTTTTTTTTTGAGCTTCTGCTGGCAGTTTTTAATTTTTTTTCTTCCAGCTCTTGTTGAGATTTTTTTATAGACCCTCAGTTGTTCATAATAAGCCACCCACTTTCGGATAGGTTTTCTCTGCTGCATCTGTTACTAGATGGTAGCAGTGAGCAAGTTCGAGTTTAGAAACACTATGGGAAATGTTAAACACTAGCATTTGGTGGAAGCAGGTGCCACGGGACCCACGTGAATGTCAGTCGCTGCAATCGATAGGGGATTCTGGGGAAACATTCACTTGCCCCTGCTTAAAATTCTGGGGAGGGTGGCATAATACCCGAGCATTTTCCCTTCAAGTTTCAGCTTAGGAAATCTGTCCCCAAAGCTGTGTGGATCTCTGGTGAAGGCCAAGTCCATATTGGCTCTTTTAACTTTCTGCTTTTTCCCCCTCAAGTCTTTTCTCTCTTTTCTCCATGCTTTATAGCACTTAGGATTCCATTGTGCAAATTCTTGCTTAGGATTTGAGATTTATGTGTCTTCTCTACCTCTTTTGCTGACCACAGGATTGAGGACATGGAGAGGAAGACATCCATGCCTCAGCCTAGCCTATCACAAAACAAAAACGGTCTATGCTACAAATCTGCCTACAGCCAAGTGACCAGGACCCTGACTCTCCTATCTAAGCCAGCCATTCTCATTTCCTAGAAGGACACATGCTTGTCAGCTCAGTTGTATTCTAACTTCATGGAAGATAAAGTAATATAAGTCATGATGACTGCTAGAGACTAGTGTACTAATAAGGAGAAACAGATATATAAATAAACCAAGGAAACAGTGCTTCACACAGGCCACAGATCATTGTCTGCAAAGACTTTGATAGAGCCAAAGAAAGAATGGTTCCTTCCATGTGGAGCTATCTTGGAAAAACGCCTCAAGGAGGTGAGTATCCAGTGAAGTTGAAATGAAAGAGGGGAAATGTGTTAAAGAGCAGATGGGAAGGAGGCATCTTCATCAGCCAGAGAACTGTCCCAAGGGATGCCAAGGTATGTGCAAGCTTTTCAACAAGGTCTAGGATAGGATGTCCAAGTGCAAGGCTGAGCAGATACTAGTGATAGTTGGCCTATAGGGAGAGGCAGTGCTCTGAGAGCGCAAGAAGCCAGGCTTCTCAGAATGGAGAGCTCTGTCTTCTCTTACTCTTTCTTCTCTTTTGTTAAGAATACATTCATGATTTATTTTCTGTATGTCTTCCCTAAAAACCTGAGTCCCACAATGAATGGCCCTTTGCTAGGCCGACCATCCAAGGGACTGGTTCCTCTGATCATCCCTTCCATAGTAAAGCATCCTTGCCTATACACTCAATTTGTCCTAGACAGCATCTTCTTGGCAACAGGAAGAGGCTATTTCCATTTCTGTCTTTCCAGAGTCAGCAGGAGGCCCAGCAAATGGCAGGCACTTATGGGATGAAGAAACATGAACAACAAATCTCAAAGGAATAAAGCCAGTCTGTCTCTCTGGAATTCCAGGGCTTTGTCAAGCAGGCATGTCTTAACCATGGCAGGGAGTTAGGACGTCTGTCTGTTAAGCTGTGAAATTAAAACACCCCAGGCTGGGAGCCTAAACAATGGATATTTACTTTCTCCTCGTTCTGGATCCTAGATATCCAAGGTCAAGCCACTGACTGCTTTGATTTCTGAGGAAGCCTTCCTCTTTGGCTTGTATGTGGCCAGGTCCTGGTTTCCTCGCCATCCCTTAGCCTGGCCTCTTTGGCTCCCACAGTGTCCTATCTACTGTTCTTATAATGATAACATTCTTATTCTATCAGAACCCACCCACTGAAACCCAGTTACATCCCTAAAGGCCTTGTCTCCAAATTTAGTTGCATCTTAACATTCTGAGATAGGGCGCCAATGTATAGATTTTTTTTTATGTGGGAAGGACAGTTCAATCCAAAATAGATAGTTGAGAAAACATAATTCTAAATTAGACAACCTATGGCCTCAAGTTGTTCAGATCTACTTTAGCAATAAATCCTGTAACTTGTTTATCCATTAGCCATGTGTCTGGCATCCTGTTCATATTTGTGGAGGGACTCAGTAATTCCTGTGCACTCTCTTCCCTCAGTTATGAAACAGATCAGAGCTTCTAGTTGACATGATTCATGGACAAATGAAAGCAGAACAAGCTGCAATGGGAAGTGCCTGTGTTGCAAGACACCAGCACAGGATATGATTGTGAGCTCTAAGCTGATGGTTTTCTTTGTGACTTTTTCCCATTATTTCTTTACAGGGTTTCTGGGCAGAAGCATTTGGGCTGTAGTTAGGCTCCTGTCTTTCAACTGCCTCCAGGAAAGGTGAAGAGAAGCATCCATCAAGGAGCAGAGGAACGGAAATCCTTTCTTCTGGTGTCATGATATCAAATACGAGGCTTTCAGTGGAAAAGATTCAGGACAGAAATCTGGGCAATAATGTGTTAAAAAAACAAGGAGGCCCCTTTACTCTCTCCTCTCACAGGACACCCAGGATCCATCATGAAGGAGGAGAAGGAACAGAATTAGGAAAAGAGAAGATGGCGTCTCAGGATAGTGACAGCTCCATTTTGGATTTCATAGATGAAGAATCGGGACCAGACTTGTAACATATACTGCCCAGCGTTCTCCAGAATTCCGGAGGGATCTGGGAGGATCAAGAAAACTCCAGAGAAGCCGGTCTCCATCCAGGCTAAGCTGACAGGAGGCATGGACCCTCCTTGCTTCTAGCAGGGATGTGAGGGAGAGGCCAGGAATTTCTTGCTCATGCTACTGCACTAGCTGCCTCAGGCAACCGACTGGTCCCCCATGGGCCTGGAGCCAGAGAGCAGAGCCGGTGCTTGCTGGCAGAGCCTTGGCATTCAGCTAGTTTCCTAGGTGATTCTGATGTGCCACCTCATTCCACTATAACATCCCCCTAACTGTAAAATGGAGTGTTAACGGAAGCCCTTCCTCTGCATATACTTAGGACCTCGGAGTGAAGCAGTGGTCTTGTGGACACTGCTCATGTGGGGTTTGCTCAGTTGGGACACCCCAGTCCTTTTAGATGGTGCATGACAAAATTTACTAGAGCACATTAAGACAGATTTAAAGGACAGCACAAAGCAGTCTGGCCTTGGTTCTCTTTTCCAACTCCTTCCCTCAAGCCTCTTTCCTCATGTGTGGCAGTTCCACACTGGGGGGCGGGGTGGGCATAACCCTTCCGTAGCTGACTGTCCTATCTGTTGGCCAGGGGAGAAGCCGGGAAAGGAAATCCAGGCATGATTGATGCTTGTCTGAGTGTTACCTGTCCATCCTATGTCATAAGGGACAGATGACCTCTAGTGGGTGGAGCTTCCTACCAAGACATGTATGTGTTCGGCTTAGAAAAGCAAGGACAGCATGTCTGCCATGCGTCCAGGCTGCCATGCGATATGGAACTTGTGTGATTAGTCCTCAGTGCTCAGCTGGGGGCGAGGGGAGGGGGGATGTGACACCCTCACCGTTTCATAGACACCACTCATTCCACATTTAGTTCCAGCTCAACAGCAGGAAAATTAAATTTAGTTCAATCTGTTAAACTCAACTCAGTCCAATATCTTCTCAATACTTCTCTTTTGAGGTAGCAATTGTCTTTTTTTCTGCTTTAAGAAGGGGAACCAGTCGCAATGTTTTGCTCATATCTCCTGATTCTGGACTGTGTTGGTTTTGCTATTCCCTGTACTAGGTCTAAAGCTGAAGCCTGAGTCAGAAGCATAAGCACTTTAACTGCTACCTATGCTGGTCACATTAATTCTCACTCATGAGTGCAAGTAGCCGGGAGCTCTGCAAACACTATACCAGAGGAAAATGAGGCATGGGACCAGTCAGTCTGCACCTATGAATAATGCATAATAAATGATCAATACATGCTTGTCCAGTTAGAGAATTAAGCAAAGAAACAAAGAACAACAACACAGGCCATGTTCTGTAGCTATCTGTGCACTCAAGTTAGACACTGTCCTCCAGGCTATCTTCCGTATCGGTGCATAAGACCTGAGATACATGCAGAGATCAGCACAGGCTCTGCGTGGTGAGACATCTTACCCTTCATGGAGGACTGAGGAACGGCTGGATCCAGTGTGTGGAACGGAATGTGCCAAACTTGGCAAATGTAGAAGTTTAGCAGTTTTGAGTTCTGTTCCTTTGACACAATGAGGTGAAAAGGACCTGGTACCTGATACATGCAAGCAAATGTTAGATTCCACCTCAGCCTGCCATAGGGGAGGGTGTCAGCATGCCTCAGAGCAGGCATAAAACAAGGCAAAAACAGGGTGATCAAGAGGGACTGGGTTCAATTCCTCATTGCTGCTTACTGGCTAAGCCACTGGCCAAACTGATTGAAATGATGGGTGGTCACAATGATGACAACCTTAGTCAGTCACACAGAGTCTCATGTGAGGGGAAAGGCCACTGCAGGGGCTAAATAGGAATCTTCCATCAGAGGTATGGTACTGTGTTGTGGAGATTACACACCACAATCCAAACGTCCTTACATGGTGATTGACAGGTAAGCCTTCAAAACTAGCAAGACCCGCCTTGATGCTTCTGGGTCCAGTAGCTGTTGAGCTTTGCCCAGCAGACCATACATGAACAAAGGCTGCCGTTTGTCGTTTGTATGGCTCTGTGTTTCCATCCTCTGGAGACAGAGCTAAGGTTTGCACCGAGGCTGCCAAGCTCTGCCATTTATTCCTGCTGGAACCTGCACTGGGGCAGAATCCAATCTCATCGCAGGCACTCTGGAGTCCTTGGAAGAAAGGATGCGTGCGGAATATTAATATAAACTGTTGTTATCAATCTCCGCCTAAGTCGCCTTCACATTCTGTGTCTCCTCAGAGGTTGTAAAGCAGAGCCTTCCAGGAAATGTGCAGTTGACAGCCTTTGATTCATTCCAACAATGACTTGAGAAGCTGCAACTTCAGTGTCTTTTGCATATGTGTATGCATATACCTGGCATTATACTACATAGGAAATCCAGTTAGGCAGCAGGAGTCCCAGGGAATCAAGGCCTTCCCTCCCCTCCGCAGTGGCACAAGAGGGCTAAACAGAAAGGAATTCACAAATGGCTTCATTTCTGTTTACTCTTGGCCCCGCAGGGCATCCAGGTATATGAAAGGTGATCTACCAACAGGGGAAGTTTTCATTACAGCCAAGCCATCTATTTCCAGGGCTGGGGTCAACCTCCCTTCCTCCCTCAGGATTCTCAGCCAACTTTGTTTCCATACCCATCAGGCTGTGCTCCCTGCCACTGTTCGCTGGCCTGGAAATTCTCTCGGCTCTGTCAGCCGCCCAGTCTCCTTGTTTGCTGTGTGTGTTTGTCTTTCTGGTATGAAGTTTGTTTTTCAAGCTCTGACAGACTGGCAAGGCAAACAAGGTTGCCATTTTTGTTTTGTTTTGTTTTTTTTTTTATGAGTGTGGCAATTTTTAGCCCTCTGCAAACAATCCCGGGACTGGGAGGTTATAATTTGGGATGCCATGTGTATAGGCATATATTCAGCTTGTATTGTGGCTGAGGCAAGGAACTGCAGGAAGGAGGTGGAAGACAGAGGAACACGGGTGGTTTTTATCCGCTGTGGAGGGACAGAGCTCCTGTCAGAAATAAAAGATCAGACAGGAGAAAAATACAGTGTATAAAGTGTTTTGGAGAATTAATTTTGAAGATCATGCTTACGTCTGTCTAGATTATGCATGTACAACATGCAGAAATGCGCATCACATCTCACATGCATTGATTTCCAGATTATATGCATAAACTCTGGCAATCTCATTCTCTCAAATTCCACAGATTAAAAGACCAAGGGACTTCTGAATGTGATGGGAATATCACAGGTGTAAAATCACCATAAGGAGCCAGGTAGTGGTGGCGCACGCCTTTAATCCCAGCACTTGGGAGGCAGAGGCAGGCAGATTTCTGAGTTTGAGGCCAGCATGGTCTACAAAATGAGTTCCAGGACAGCCAGGGCTATACAGAGAAACCTGTCTCTAAAACAAAATCAAAACAAAAAACAACAACAACAAAGAAAATCATCACAAGGAGTAATATTATCTCTTCTGTACAGGCACAGTACTGGGTAAGAGGACTGCCATGGTGGACTTCAGATGAGAGCTATGAAAAGGGGGATAAAGATAAAGCTCTCATCTTTTAAAAAACATTTTAAGGGCATCATCCTGAGTGAGGTAACACAATCACAAAGGAACTCACACAATATGTACTCACTGATAAGTGGATATTAGCCCAAAAACTTAGGATACCCAAGATATACCCAAGATACAATTTGTTAAACGCATGAAACTCAAGAAGAACGAAGACCAAAGTGTGGACACTGTGTCCCTTCTTAGAATTGGGAACAAAACACCCATGGAAAGAGTTACAGAGATAAAGTTTGGAGCTGTGACGAAAGGATGGACCATCTAGAGACTGCCATATCCAGGGATCCATCCCATAATCAGCTTCCAAACGCTGACACCATTGCATACACTAGCAAGATTTTGCTGAAAGGACCCAGATATAGCTGTCTCTTGTGAGACAATGCCGGGGCCTAGCAAACACAGAAGTGGATGCTCACAGTCAGCTATTGGATGCATCACAGGGCCCCCAATGGAGGAGCTAGAGAAAGTACCCAAGGAGCTAAAGGGATCTGCAACCCTATAGGTGGAACAACATTATGAACTAACCAGTACCCCAGAGCTCTTGACTCTAGCTGCATATGTATCAAAAGATGGCCTAGTCAGCCATCACTGGAAAGAGAGGCCCATTGGACTTGCAAACTTTATATGCCCCAGTACAGGGGAATGCCAGGGCCAAAAAGTGGGAGTAGGTGGGTAGGGGAGTGGGGTTGGGGCTTGGAGACCACGTACCCTCTTTATTGTAGGATGGTAGCTGATCTTGTGTAGGTCTCGTACAGAGAACCACTGCTGCTATACGTTTATGACAGCAATAGCCATACCACGACTAGAAGATAGCATTTCACAGCTCTCCTCCCCATCCTCTGCCTCTTAGATTCTTTCTGCTTCCTCTTTCATAATGGTGTCTGTGCCTTATCGGTGAAGGGTGGTTTAGGAGGATCAGTGAACTATAAACTGATTAAGCAAGGTCATTCAATCAATCAGAACTCTTTTCAATTCCTCAGCAGTGGTTAATATCATAAATTACTGGTGTAAAGAACAGGTCTGGCAAGATAGCTTAGAGGGCAAACATGTTTATCCTCTAAGCTAAACAACCTGAGCTCAACCCCCTGCATAATGGGAGGAGAGAGTAAACTACCTCAAATTGTCCTCTGGCCTCCACATAGGCTCTATGGCATGCACACGAATAAATAAATGCAATAAAATAATGGGCTAGAGAAATGGCTCCCTGGTTAGGAGTCCTTGCTACCCTTCTAAAGGACTCAAAGTCAACTGCTAGCACCAACATGGTGCCTCACAACTGTCTGTAACTTTAATTCCATTAGATTCTATGCCCTCTTCTGGCCTTCTCAGGCACTAGACACATTTATGCAGTATAGAGACATGTACAGTCAAAATGTCCATGAATATAAAATCAAACAAAATAGAAATTTAAAAACCTTTAAAGAGACTCATTGGAATGGCTGTGAGGATATGTGCTGGGCACCTTGCATATTCTAAGCTAGGTACCAGGTAAATGGGCACAGAATCCCAACAAACATTCCACTGAACATACTGAGTTTGCAATATGAACACCATATCTACTTTTTTTTTTTTAACTTGGACTATAGACTGTATTTTGGAATGCAGTCTTAGGAAGAAAACAGAGTACAACATGGAGGTGTTAAATGGCAGATCTGTGATAAATATAAATATCAAATGTGTTATTTTGATGTATATGGGCGATAATTGGATTTTAAATTACCCATCCATAAAGCACAGAATTCATAGGGCAGGAAGTTTAGTTATGAAAATAATTATAAGAAAAAGATCTGTCGTCCTTACATGTAATTCTGAAATACAAGTACATATATTTCAGGAACATTCTGAGCTTCCATTTCCCACCCCCGGACTTTGCAACTGAGTTTTTGCACAAGGTTGAAGCACAGCGCCGAATCTGTGTGAACTTGTACCTGACTGGGAAGAGTGAGGATTGAGTCCGGGTGTCCTTCCATTTCTTTCTGTTACTTTATCCAATGGCGACTTGATATGCCACAGAGCAGGAGAGAGTGTGTGGACTCCTGGGATATCAGAATTGTTGCCAAAGGAAGAAAAAAAAATCATTTACAAAATCACACCATCTTTTCACCCCTATTTCGGGTATTCAGTAAATCTTTGTTGAATGTGATTGGGTACCAGGTGCCTTTCAGACTTGATTATGGTTTAGTTGTCACAACAATTCTGGGGAGTGGTCTCAGAATTACACCCACTTTAGAATTTGAAAGGACTAGTCAGCAAAATCAGGAAGTGAGTCTAAAGCTCTCACACAGTGTATTCAGTTCAGACTGAGCACCCCATCGGATGGCTGTGTTGAATCAGTTAGCTACCAGAGATCTGCATCAAGTAGATTTGGCCTGCAGTGATATAATGTCGGTGTTTTGGGAGACCGGGTTCTTGGTTTTAACTCTGGGGTATTAAACAGCTATTTGGTTACAATGAGTGTCACTGAAGGTTGAACAGGTGGAGTCAGATTTTGGATTTGTGGAGTGAAGGAATGATTTTTATCACAATACTGCTAGTGGATAGCAGCAAGCTTGGGAGATGGAGGAGTTCTGTGCAAGGAGACTTCCAGAAGGAGGACTTGTTATTCCCCCATTCTGATCACTATGAATATTTAATTATTCCTAAACAATCATGAAGGATTTTTTTTAACCAGTAGCTTAAAAGTGAATTTGAGTCAAATCATAAGAATAAAAATATCCGGGTGTTTTAGATGTTAGTTGTTCTTAATTGCTGCTTTGCAATTGATCTGGCTGTTTCTGGCAAGATTAAAGGACAACACAAGGAAATCCAGACCTGTGTCTGAAAAGGTAACAATCAATTGTGGTTTTGAGCAGCTGATGGGAAGAATTGCATACCAGCTTTCAGCAGGTGTAAACACGCAGATCACAAAGTGGAACTCGATTAAGAAAATTAGCACACACAGGTGAAAATCCAAGACAAGCCTATTCAATTCTCTATGCATGGCATGGAAGTTGGAAACGTGGAAACCAGAAGTTTGTGAAATGGCTGTATAAAAATATTAGGTACCTGACTGATATCTACATCAAACCTACTGGAGAACCGTCTTCCAAAAGGATCTTCCCCTACGCTCTGAACAGTTATCAGTGGCTCATTCCTATGTGCAGTATACCAAGCATTAAAGGAAGTTCACTCTGAGAAATAACAAAGGCCTGAAGTTCCAACCTTCAGTCCCCGCAGGGGTGTGTGTTGGCTCTACGCATTGCATTGATTGTGGATGTACCATTCTAAGATGGTTGATGGGGTTGAAAAATATTTCTTGAACTATAGAAATAAATAATCACTGTGGGGTGGAAAGTCATTATTTGGCTAAAAGCAGTGTTATGTGCCCAGGGAGTCAGCTCTGAGTGTGAAAAGTGAGCTGTTGGTGTGGCCATCAGCAGTCATGGTGCTTATCGGTAAGATCTTATTTCAAAGTCTGCCTGAGGGACCAGCTGTCCTTTCATACCGTGGCACATTATGAGTCTGTCTTAGATTGTTCCTAAGAGTATTTAATGCATTTAGAGCAACACAAGGAGCATGCTATGATCAGAGCTTGCTATCTTAGTATGTGGTGATGGTGAAAGGAAGTAACAACAACTGGGAAAGAACAATGCCTAAAACCAAACATTCTCACGTGCTTAGATGTGTATAAGTATGTGTGAATATGTGGTATGTGTGAATATGTGTGTGAGTATGTGTGAAGCATGTGTATATATGAGAAAACACAAATATGTGTGGAGGTCAAGGTTGATTTTGAAAGTTGGCTTCTGCTACCTTGTACCCTGGGGCATGACTATTAGGCTGGGATTTCTGGCTAGCAAGCCCTAGGAAGTCCCCTGTTTTTACCCTCCAGCCCTAGGATATGCTGCTGAACCTGGCTTTTTATATACATGCTAGAGACCCTAATCCAGGCCCCTATGCTTATGTGCCAAACACTTTTCCCACTGAGCCATCTCCTGGGGAAAAGGAGCATCCCAGGGCCTTGTGCTTCTTCATCAAGGACTGATAATGTTATCTCTATCCAGAATTTCAAGAACCTCTGAAAGGCAGAGGGTTTACAAAAGATGTCAGATGTAGACAAAGCAATAGATTTCAGTCATGAGTGCTTTTCACCAAGTATTTTAGCTAAAATGTTTTTTGTTTTGTTTTGTTTTTACACATGGCACTTTGTCCGTTTAGGATATAAAGCATACACACAGCAGGACACAGGGAGGCCACAATCTTTCTACCTGATAGAAAAGGAATCCATAGAGCCTTTATCACTGCAGTTGTCTCTGACAGTTATGATCTCTGGGGTGAGAAGTTAGCCCAACCTATGAATGACTGTGACAACCTGCAGGTCCAAGAGTCCTTCATAGTCATGAAACTAAAAATCACACCGTTGAAACTGTAATATTAAACTTAGAAGGCTCATCAGCACTTTTAAAGAAAAATTTGCATACTTAGATAATTATAATTTTAAAACCAGTTTTAAAAATCAATGAGGTGGGCAGCAGGTGTGCAATTTAAGATATAAATGACAAGACTGAAAAAAATAAGAAAAAATACAGAGCAAAGAAATACCCAGAGGTGACCAGGAGGAAGTGGGCTATATCCATTGCTTCAGAGGTGCTATGCTATGGTTTTTTTGATGATAGTAATAAATTTAGGAAAGTCTTGTAGGACTGCATAGGAAGTATAAGAAAGTATTAGGAATCTAAAATAGCACTGCTAAATAGACAATAGAGGATGAAGTCATAAGAGACTTTTAATTACAGTTGTGTCAATGAATTAAGACAATATTCAGACAAATTTAAATATATGCAAAATATAGTACTCTGATCTATACTGAAAAAGAACCAAGGAAAGGAATAGTTTCCTAGCCATTAAAGGAAATGAATTAGAAGTTAAAAATACTTGCACCAGGGAGACGCTAGGCCTACATACTTCCATGAGTAATCTTTATCATCCCAGGACCAGAATGTTCTAGTCACTGCTGAACTTTCCCAGAGCACAGATGCGGGAACATTTCCCAACACATTTTGAAAGGACAGTGTAATTTTGACATCAAAGCTATATGTAGTTAGTACCAGAAAAATATATTAAAAGTTCTTGTATATGTATGCAAAACATCTAAACAGAATATTGACCAGATCTGGTAATAAAAACAGCCACATAGTGAACACATTGGTTAATTTCAAGAAAGCATTGCTTAGTTCAACACTTAAATTTTGTTGTTACAATTTATACGGGAGAAGAAAAATAGCCTAAATATGCAGCAAATGTTCCTAACACTTGGTATCTGTCAGTATTAAAATGACTGACAAAATTGAGAGGAAATGGAATTTTCTGGTACATCAGGAATATTATACTGTTGTGGGAAAGGTTAAATTTTTCAAATGTTGTCTGAACTCAGAATAGACACCCAATATCATACATGTTTTCTAGAGAGAGAAACAAGAAGGAAATAATTGCAAACTAGAAAATAAAACCATGGAATCATTCTTACTTGATGATTTTTTATAATGAACACATAAAATTATTTATATATAAGTAGCCAATAGTATTATAAAATCTTAGCAGACTTGGTGAGTTAAAAAAAAACAATTATATAGGAGTCAAATGCATATCATAATCTCCATAAAAAAAACTTTGGGAAAATATGAAGGAGAAATACACAGACATAAATGTAACTCCAATGGATAAATTTTTGTCATTAAACATTGCTGGTGGGGGAGTTGGAGAGATGGCTTAGCAGTTAAGAACACTGATGGCTCTTCTACAGGTCCTGAGTTCAATTCCCAGCAACCACATGGTGGCTCACAAACATCTGTAATGGGATCTGATGCTCTTTTCTGTTGTGTCTGAGGACAGTGACAGTGTGCTCACATATATAAACTAAATAAAATCTTTTAAAATTGCTGGTGCATCAAAAACATTAAAAAGCAAAATCATTGGAGAGAGGACACATTCTCATGCTGAGGACTTAAACATCATAAAGATGATGCTTGTGTAGGAAAATACAAATTAATAGATGAAAGAGAAAGTCAAATGCATCCAGACACAGACCAGTGATAAAACAACAACAACAACAACAACAAAACAAACAAGCGAACAAAAAAAAAAACCCTGATATTGATAAAAGTGTTTGAATAGGCCCCTGCCTCACAATACATAAAAAATAAATATCTGGCTTAACATATCACTATGAAATCTAAGCCTCCAGATGAAAGTATGCAGACTAGCACTTTGAAACCTTTAAAGTTAGAGGCAATTTTCCAAAACAATGCTCTTCAAAATTAAGTAATGGAGATGAGAAACGTAAAAGTGATACAGCCCAAGGTATAGTTACAGTACAGAATTTTTCTAGCACATAGAAGTTCCTGGATTTGATTCCCCAGCTCAGATAAGGGAGAAAGAGAAAAGGGAGAAAGATGGAGTGGGGAGAGAATGGGAAGAGAGAGGGGAAGAGAGAGAGGCAGATCAGGAGTTCACACTTAAAGAGGAGTCAAAGTGACGAAATCATCAAGTGATGAAAACTTCTCTGCTTTATTTACTTACTGGTCAATAATTACTCCTTTGTCTTAGTTTATCTGCTTAGAAGACATGTAGGATTTGGGGTGGTAAGTACCGTTGTATGTTCTGAGTTCCAAGGAAATTTAAATGTTAGTCCCACTTTTTAAAAATTAGTAAAACTTACATGTGCCAGCCTAGGACAGTAATAATCTGAGCTGCTCTGTTCCACAGAGCACAGTGCCTATGCCTCCTGTGCATTGATGTGAAGTAGGGTGATCACACAGCCACTCATAGGCAACTTCAGCTCTGGCCTTTCAGCAGATACTTTCTGGTTAGAAAGTCCTAAGCTGGCTAGGGAGTGATTCTGGAGTGATGTTAAACAGTTAGACTTTCCCCCTAAGACCCCATAATTCCCCCATCATCTCAATCTGAAGCCTTTAATCTACCTGATAGAAGCCTGGTGACACCACTGACTCCAGAAATACAAGGGCCTGGGGTCCTACCAACAACATCTTCAGCCTTCATGGAAAATCCAGATTCCACAATGCTCAACCATGTGTCGGCCCCAGCTTGAAGGATGCATGGCCTTTGTGTGTTCCTCCTTTATTCCAAGAACTCCTATTCTTTCCTTCCTGAAGCATCAGTCTTAGCTCTACTTCTCATGGGATCACCCTGAACACTACATCCCTCCAAAGAACCTTTCATGGATCCCTCAATCAACTAGATTTACATATCCCTGTTCCATGGTGCCTTAGACAAGGCTTTAGTGCTGTGTCTAGCCCCACGGCCTTATGAACCTGTTAATTTCATTGGAATCTGGTGTTGGACATTCATTGAATTATTATATAAGCCTACCAAGGATTACTCTCCAGATGTGACAGTCTGTCTCTCTCCTATTATGGCTTCAGTGTGACATGTTCCCGAAAGGATCATGTACTCAACACTTAGTACCCAGGTAGTTGTACTGCTTGTTCAGGTTTTCAAACCCTTAATGGGACCTTGCTGGGAAAATTAATTGCTGTTGGGTGAACTGGAGGACTGGTGTCTAGTCCTGAGTCTAGCCTCTAGGCTCTGTTGCATAATCTCCTGAGATGAGAGTAGCTGGTCCCATTATTATATCTGCTTCGTTATATTGGACTCTGTCTCTCTAAACCATGAGTCAAAATAATACCTTCCTCCCTGAAGTTGTCTCTGAGAGGGATTCTGTCCCAGTTCATGGAAAATTCATTAGTGCAACTTCCATCATGGACAGGATTTCACTCCTGGGATTGGAGAATACTCAAAGGAAATATTCATAAAGTTTGGAAGGTCCTGGAAGATCAGAAGTCTTGGGTATGATGCTAAATTGTATAGAAATCCAACATCCATTTCTTTGACTTCTTAGTGGCAAAATAGTCTAGGTAGAATGATTGTGTCACTTCAGGAAGTCTACTTGTGAGCTGCCTTGTGAACCCTTGTAGTCTGCATGTTCACTGTCAGAGTCACTGACTGACAGGAACATCCTACTTTTTGCTGTGGACCCAATAGCAGCAATGATCTCTATTGCTTAGGATGGGCTGAACAGCTCCAGTTTAAATGAATCAAGTCTCCAATTACAAGTGGAAATATGTGTACATGCATGTTTCGAATCTGAGACTACACACAATGAACCCACTCTTCAGTAAACATAAATACACATTGTCATTCACAATGAGAGAAGGATGTTGGCTTGGTGCTAGGATGACATGTGCATCTTTGAAGATGTGAACACAGTTGTTGTGAGGGATGATGTCCATAGGAGTCACCAAGTCCCAGGCACTGATATTCTGTCTGCAGGAGTCTGGTTTTTATTTCTCTAGATTTGGAATCTCCATCTGCTGAGGACCCCAGGGCCAGGCTGACTCAGGGAGCTGAGTCCGAGTTATCAACCACACCTCCACCCCCTGTCCACAGGAGACTAGTTTCTGTAACTAGAATGGGTTCATCTTGGTGAGTACAGAGGCAAAACAAGCATGTCTACTCCTGCCGCCATGCCTCCTTACCATGAGAGACTGTACTCTCCAAACCCTGAGCCAAAAGAAACCTGTTCTCCCTTATGCTGCTTCTTGTAAATTATTTCGTTACAGCAAGAAGCAGAGTACCTGGCCCCCTTTTCTAGTGTGGTGCAGGGTGCTTCCTAGAGGAGGGTTTCTAGACAATTTTCCCAGACAGGCACAGTGGCACACAGAGCCATTAGAAGACAGGGCTCAGCTTGGTCATGACCACTCCACATTTCCCTTTCCCTTCCTTGGTGTTTGCTTCCTAAGCTAGCAGTCTCTGGAGCTCCCTACAGAGCCCAGTGGATGTTGGCTCCAGGTCTTAGCTACTTTTCTGTTGCTACGATAAAACACCACAACCAAGGAAACTTGTGGAAGATTTGAATTGTGCTCACAGTTCTGGAGGGATAAGAATCTATTACAGTGCTGAAGCAAGGCAGCAAGAGGCAAACATGATGGCTGAAAGCTTCAGCCTTGAATTGCCAAGCAGGTCAGAGAGAGCAATATGGCGATGTATGACATTTTTAGCCTCAGAGCTAGTCCTTAGTGACATACTACCCCCCAACAATACACCACCATCTGAACCTCTCTAAACAGTGCCTCCATCCAGAAATCAAGCGTCCACATGCTCAGGACAATGGGGTGGGGGACATTTCTCATTCAAATCATTGCACCCAATTTCCTTTGTATCACCAGTATCTGGCACAATGTTGCTCCCAGTCAGTGCTCAGCTCAGTCGCTGGCCTCCAGACTGCAGGGCTGGCGAGGGTCTGAAAGCTTCCTGTGCTCAAGCCCGCTTCTACTGGGAAGGACTCAGACTGAGCATGGCCTGTGCTGCCCAGAGGAGAGCACGCTGTGGTAAGAAAGATGAAAAGGAGCAGGGAGAGGAGGGGACAAAGAGAAGGAATCTAAAAGCGAAACTGCCTCTTGCCTCCAATCTGTTCTGGTTGTCTTGTTTGCTGAATTTTGCTTTGGGCCAAAACCCTGCCAGTCTCGCAACAGAGAAAGCAGAACCAAATTGCTGTCGGCAACAGCAGGAGCCAGAAGATCCCTGACACCACGAAGGGAGGATTATTTTTAATCTGGACAAATGTCAAAAGCTTTAGCAGCTTAATGCCAAACCTCCAACCTCATGTGAACCTTTAATTAGCTGAGAGGCTGGGGACTCTTTCTTGGGGGCTGGGTCTTCACCATCAGTGAACCAGGCTCACCACCACTGTACTGGGCTCTGTGCCTTGGTGGCAGCCAAACTGGAGCCACTGGTTGGTGAGGAGTCGGGGCGCCAGGATTGAGAAGCTGCCCTGGCTTCTGAGTCGTGTGTAGTCCTGGAATGGCTGCCCCCTAAAGACTTTTGTTTCCTCTGTGTCGAGTGAGGGTAGTTTCTAACTTACCACCTCTCTGCTGTAGTTGGAGGAGCATCAATGCCACCCAGCAGCTGGCCTGTCACACACATTCAACACATGAACACTGAGACCTGGTAATAGTTTGTCTCCCTCTAGACAGTTCCTGGGTGTCAAAGCATGGTATCCCCAGGCCTGCTGACCCAGAAAGGATCCAAAGAGAGCCCACCTCCTAAAAACCCACAGGGTGCTGAGTACAGAGCAGACAGAGAGAACTAGACTTGGTAACCACAGTCATGATATCTTAAAACAAGTGGTGGGGACAGGCCTGGCATGCAGAGCACAGCACGTACATCCTGTCTAGGGTTGGGTTCCTGGACAATGGCCTTCGAGTCAACACGTCTCTACTTTCTATAGACTCAGAGGGCACCAGAAATTGGTGCTTGGTACCTGAGATCACTCTGACATCCCAGAACCTTTGGTTAGATAATATACAGATGGAGTTGGTTACCAGGAGCCTCTATGAGCCTGTGTTCTTCTTTGTAGGAGTGTCTATTTTCTCAGATTTCTCTATTTACATTGTGATCAGAAGAACCATTCTTGAACCTTCTTTAAATCTTCCCCCGACTGGAATGACTGTCTAATATAAAAAGAGATTTATGTAATCAAAATTACTAATGTTGTTTTAGAATCTATGGCTTCCAAATAATGTGACTAGCCAGAGAAGCTGCCTCTCCTTCAAGTGTATGCTCTGGCACTTAACCAATACACCCCTGACCACCCAGGCTTCATGCTTGTTGAGGTTCTGGGAACCCAGACCCTGTGCCAGGGCAGCCGTGCTTACTGCTGTCCAGAGCCTGGATACCCCTGAGAGGGAATACCATGTCCTCCCCTCTTAGTATTTGTGTCCAATCAGTCACCAAGTTCTAATTATTAGCAGACTGTCATTAGGAAAATACAGGCACTGTGTGGGCAAAGAGTGAACCTTATTGGCTAGAGGCCAGTGTCAATCATGAAATAGACACGAGTCTTCTTCATAAACATAGACGATAGTTTATTTGAGCAGGTAGACTTTTTGTTCTCCTGAACACAAACACTTTGTAAAGCCAAAGGGTGACTACTTTATGTGAAAAGTTATTTCCTGTCACTGAAGAAAGGACAACAGCTTATAAAACATCACTTCTATGGATAAGCATAAGCATGCTCATCTACAGTTAGGGTTAGCACTGTTGCATTTGAGTCAAAGACTGTGTCATCTGCGAATACCTTTGGCTATCATGGGGATTTGCACTGAAGCCATCACATAGAAGTAGAGACAATGACGGCTACTGAGTGAGGTTCCACAGCCTCTGTTGGTGAATGGCTTACCTTTATCTCACTTGGCATCCAGTGCAGGTCTATTCTCACAGGGTCACCACCCTTGTACTGTCTTGCACCTCAGGGTTGGGAGAAACACTAATACTTTGTTAGTTAAGTTGAAACAGCTTTCGAAAACCTGCCTTGTATACAGTTTGTTCAAACTAAGTCTATAAACTCAAAGGAAATTATATAGAGGAGGCAGTGTGTTCACCATTCATTCACTCAGTGCCCTTGAACAGAGCTCAGCCAGTGACCAGTATTGAGTTCCTTTGCAGAGAAAGAACTGGGTGCCCCCCCCCCACTAACCCCCTCATATCTTTGGAATCATAGGTGGTTGCATTCCCTTTGGAAGCTCACAGTGAGGAGGAAGTCTCTTTGATTTTTTTTTTTACTTTCTAAGACAGTATCTCATATAGTCCACACTGGCCTTGATTTTCTACAAAGCCAGGGAAGGCCTTGAACTTCCAACCCTCTTGCCTCTACCTTCTGTGTGCTGGGATTACAGGTAGAACCACCACCTCTGGTTTATGTGGTCCTGTGTGACTCAAATCTGGCAAGCACTTCACTAGCTGGGCTTCATTGTCAGCCCTGGGACTCTCATTCTTGGTTTGTTGACCTCTGAGTTGGTAAATGTAATGTGCTTTGGCCTTGGTCAGAGAAAACAAACCCAGAATGGCAGGAAAACTTATCCGTGAGTGTTTGAAATGTTCTTTTCATTGTGGGGAGAACAGAAGCTGTCTTGTCAACACGTACCCCTCAGCCCCCTCTCTCTCCAGAAGAGGGTGTTTTAGATTATGCAAAGGCTATGAGAGCCCCAGCCATGTTTCTGGACTCCCAGCATCCTCTGTATGGCTCAGCTTGACCGCAAACCCTCCATCCTTGTACTTCTCATCTTGGACACTTTCCACAAGCCACATATGGGTGGTTGGGTGGGAGAAGAGCTCTAGGGCATGGCTGTGCTCTGAGAGTTTGTCTTACAAAAGAATATTTTAGAAGTCTCCTTCCTGCTCTCCTTCCCCCTGCCCCCTGCCAGTTTGCCTGGCCTCTTCTGTGCTCGCTGGCTGTTTGCCAGTGGCATTGGCAATCCTGCCAGCCTGCCCTGCATGCTGCATCTCCAAGGGCATCGTCTGACCACAGGCTGGGACTCGCCTCTCCCAGCCCAACCGTGTGTTTCCCCTCACTCAAGGCACTTGTACCTTGAGGGAGGAAAGTACAAGCCACATGTTCTGACAGCCTACCGGCTGGTCCCACAGAACCTTCTTTCCAGAGCTG
The DNA here is from genome assembly GCF_978045245.1 of Mus caroli. Lineage (NCBI taxonomy): Eukaryota > Metazoa > Chordata > Mammalia > Rodentia > Muridae > Mus > Mus caroli. The sequence goes on along the minus strand of NW_028227269.1, from coordinate 23,928,652 downwards.
GCCAGACTGAGCACACACTCAGCCACCAGCTTTTGGCAAGGAAGGCCTCCCTGGGGAATCTGCCCTGTAACTCTTTGTTCAGCTGGAGTCCCAGAAGGGAGCAATAATTAAAGAAAACTTTGTAAATGTTCAAACTGAATAAAACTGTTGTTGTTCATGGCTCCCTTTCTTCTTCATTTTGCCATCTGGAGCCACAACCTGTCCAGTTTATGAGCCCAGATCTGTGTCCTGCTTACTCCTGTCACTTGTCTATCGAGCTGCCTCACTAGTGGTTCTCCGACAGAGAGGGGATTTGCTGGTTATTTGTGCCCCTCCCCTGCACGCCTGAGATCTTCCCTTCATCCTGGCTCCAGGCGCACCTCCCCATCTCCCCGCCTTCCATATGCTTTGGAGATATTCCTACCACTGACATGCATGGGCAATGGCCATGTGGAATGTGTGCTTGCAGCTGCCTGGCTTCTTGATGTGGCCCTTGAGGGAGCTACCCATCCGAAGAAGAAAGCCAAGGGAACTGAGTCGAATGGCTCTGGCTGCAGCTTCAACTTTACAGTACGTTTTATAAGCAGCAAAGCAAATACGAATAGATGAAAATAAAGTAATAAAAATGCTCTCATGATGATGGATTAAGACCTTGAGTTACATAAATGCCAAAAACAAAGTCCCAACAACCCCATCCAGGCAAGAAGAGGACGTGGGGATTAGGGATCCCACCACCAACATCTCATAACGTAGCAGATGTGGTTTATTTGCTAAACTGAAGGCAAATTGTGTTAGTGTCCTGATTTCCCTAACCAAAGCATCTGCAGTCCTTAAAAGAAAGGACTATAGCAACACAGGTCCTCTAAGAGGGAGGGTGATGTGAAGGCAGCAGTGTGAGGATGGAGGTTGTGGTTAAGTCTGAGTGATGCTCTCACAAGCCAAGGAAAGACTGGGGTACCAGGAAAAGACAGTGTACAAGAGTGCAGGGTTCCCTGAAGGCCTAGGAGGGAACAGACCCATTCCAGCACCTGGCCTGACACTGTACTTCAGCCTCCAACACCATAATAACCTTCTCTTCCCATTATTAGTTCATTTGAGCAGCCCCAGAAAGAGGCACTGGCTGCCTGAAACTGTATAATAAAGTTTTATTTATAAAGGATCCACAGAACAATAGGGCAATGAAGACAGTAGTCAAAGGTGTGCCATTATGCTCTCTCTTATCTCTCACCTTACAGTATTATTTCCTTTCTAAAATCATTTATTTTATATTGAGATTATCGTAATGTTACGTTATTTGTCCATTCCTTCCCCACCCTTCAAGCCCTTCCATATTTTCCTCCTTGCTCTCTTTCAAATGAATGGCTTTTTTCATTAATTGCTATTGCATCCATATATGTATATGCTATAAATAGTCGTATGTAATATATATATTATACAGCACACACATATTCCTAAAGATAAACTGCTCTATCTGTGTATTGTCACTTATATGTATACTTTCAGGGAAGACCATTGGGTATTAGATAAACAGACCATGTGCTCTTCCCTGAGTAAAACTATTTCTCTTAGCATTGTTTAGTTTCCTGTAGTTCTTTGTGTATGGCTGAGGCCTTGTGGGATTTCCCATCCACTTCAGCATGTCTGTTATTGTCCTCGTTCAGCTCATGTTGAAGCAGTCAAGTTGATGATGGCTGTACCTCTTGACATCATCTCACAGGAAGCTCCTTGGCCCTCCAGCTCTTACGTTCCTTCTACCCCATCTTCTGCACAGTTCTCTGAGCCTTGGTACGGGGGTCATTCTATAGACATATCCCTTAGGACCAGGCTTCACAACTCTGCATTTTGATTAGTTATAGTTTTCTGCAATGGTCTCCCTCTGAGACCATAGAGAGAAGTTTCCTTGATAAGGGTGAAGACCACACTTATCTGTGGGCATAAAGACAAATGTTTAGAGTATAGTTAGGTGTTGTGTTAGTTTAGTAGAGCAGTGGTTGTAGGTTCCAACATCCATGTCTTCACTGGCCCTTGCTAGGCAGATATGTTTCCTGTACCAGGCATGACTTCTGTCTTGTTGAGTGGATCCAATTAGAGAGTTATTGGTTCCCAACAAATTACTGGTGTCACTTGTGCACCCTTAGGATTATTGTGTCATGCTGGTCATTGGTGTGGTTTATAGGCATTGTAACTGAATAAGACTGTTGCTCTCGTCCCTCCTTTAGAAGCTTGCATGGTACCTTCTGGTATCATGGGAGCTAGTCTTCAGGAAAGACTGAATTATTTCCTTTCTCTATCTATCTATCTATCTATCTATCTATCTATCTATCTATCTATCTATCTATCTATCTATCTATCTATCTATCTGAGACAGTGCTCCACTACGTTGCTCTCCCTGGCCTAAAACTCATTATGTAGATCCAGCTAGCCTTGAAATCACAGAGATCCTCCTGCCCCTGCCTCCCGAGTGCTGCACTATCCTTATTGTATTTGACTCTTTCATCCTGGTGTGAAGACACGAAATGATGCAGCATCCGTGTAATGAGATAGGAGAAGCGCAGAACACGGGCCCTGTGACAGAGCATCTGGCTGCTGAGGCATCAGCCTGCAGGTACCAGGTGTCTGGCCCATTGCAGTCTGTACCTTTGCCTTCTTGCAGCAGATGGTGAGCCTGCTCCCACACAGTGAATGCTGCAGTGGCCACAGCCGTGGAGAGTAAGCTCTAGAATATGCTGTTTTCTTTCTTTCTTTCTTTCTTTCTTTCTTTCTTTCTTTCTTTCTTTCTTTCTTTCTTTCTTTCTTTCTTTCTTTCTTTCTTCCTCTCTCTCTCTCTCTCTCTCTCTCTCTCTCTCTCTCTCTCTCTCTCTCTCTCTCTCTCTCTCTTTCTTTTTGAGGTTTAAAATGCTTATATACTTTTTAAAACTATGTATAAAAACATGGAAATAATTTTTCATGACTCATTATACGAGTCCTCCAAGACAGTTTAATCCTAATCCCAGCTAACTAAGGAGATCTCAAACCCCTAAGCACTTTCATCAGTTTTGCTTGTTTACTTGTTTGTTTGGAGTCAGGGTCTCTTGTAGCCCAGACTGACCTAAAACTTGCTGTGTAGCTGAAGGTTTCTTTCTAATCTTCTGGGCTCCATCTCCTTAGGTAGAGGCCTGAGCTACCAGGCCTTGTTTGTGCAGTGCTAAAGAACAAACCCAGAGCTTCTTGCACACTGAGAAAGCACTTTTTAATGAGTTATAGTTCCAATCCATTTCAGTCTTATAGATAACCCCATCCATCACAAAGTCCTGGGACTCAGGGATAAAATTGACCACCAGAAATATCTATTGCACAGAACTGAGAGTGTCAGGGAGGAAGTCCTGTTAGAGCCCCTAGTCTAAGACCTTCAGCCTTAACTGGGAATAACTAGCACCATGGATTCAATGGGTGACTGTTCTTAAGGGAGCAATGAAGACCCTGTTTGTAACAATAAAGGAGGCAAATGAACCATATACAGCTTCCCTGGGTCCCTCTTGCTGTTTCTGGGACCCCAGGATTTGCTGAGGAAGCTAATCCCTTGTGATTGCTCATGTTGACTCACAACAGGTTGAATTACTACCATCTACTGGGGAAAGGCTTTATATTTAAGTGTGTGTGTGTGTGTGTGTGTGTGTGTGTGTGTGTGTAAGACTCAGCTCTGTGAACTTGTTTCTGTGGTTGACATTCTAATTAACATTCTCATCTCTGTGACCAAATATCTGTGAAGAAGAAACTTCATGATGGACTGGTTTGTTTCTGCTCAAAGTTTGGAGGTGCAGGTCATCACCACGGGGGTTGGGGGGAGTAGCACACAACTGTGGCTGCACTAGAGTGAGAGGTCAATTGTTCATGTTTGAGTAAGCCCAGAAGCAAAGAGCAGAATGCTGGTGCACAGGTGGTTTTCCCCTTTTCTCCATCCCGTCTCAGAATCCATGTGGTCCAACCTTCATTCAGGGAGGGATTTCTCCCCTCAGTTCATCCTCTCAGGTAACCCCCTTTAAAGACCTTCAGTGCCTAAACGCATGCCTTCCTGATGGTTTTTATTCCAATCAAGATGACAAGAAATATTAGCTTTAGACTATATCCTTTCCCTAATATAAGGCACTGTGGCAGGATCACATATATAAATATTCCCATGAGTTCTCACAGCAAATTACCACAACATGGGAGTAAGCTCACCTTGGAAAACCCCTTGACCTTGAAGTTGTGGAGGAAGGCTTAGAGAATTACATTGTCTTTCGGCTCTTCGAAACTTTAGAACGCTCAAGTCTTTTCTGTTTAGAGTAACTTTTTCTGTGGAGGCTGTGGGTTGCTGCTGAATCCAAGGACCCTCTGTGGATGAGGCCATGGAAGAAGCTAGACAGTGAGCTCAGTCCTTTCTGGCCATCATTGTGTCCACACTAGATCACTGCTCTCAGAAGGCTAGACTCTAGATTGATGTACTTTTTCTGTGTCCTCATGTAGAGTGGCTGTAGACACGAGGCACTTGCTTCTGTGGTTGCAATCATGAATAAGATGGGACCTTTTCCTCAGTAGCTCAGCAGTCATCCTATAGGGTTTTCCACAGGATAACACTGGTAGCATCTAATTTCAAAGACAGTGGTGACAGGTAATAGTTTGGGTTTCCTTAACAGGGTACCAGAACCTGGATGCATTCAATGGCAGCTGAAGTCCAAGATCAAGGGCCTCTTTGATCAGGTTTGGATGAGGGCTTTATTCCTGGTTTGCAGATTGACTCCAATTTTCTATGTTCATCTAGGTGCGTTTGCAAAGAGAAGAGTTGGAGAAGGGAGGTAGGATGTTCAGGAATACTCTCTGTCCTTACTCTTGAGACTTCTTTTTAACACTAATCACTTCCGTAAATCCCGACCTACAAATTCCATCAACCACATTAAGGGCTAGCATTTTAACACACACATGTGGGGTGACACAGCACTATCCATAGCATTGACTCTGGGGGAGATTCCTTAGATGTCTTGCAAAGGATTTCCTTGGAGAACATGAGAAGAGAAAAGGAGCCGAACACATCTCCATAGGATGACCCTCAGAGGGACAGCCCCGCCCTTCTGCCTGTAGTTATATCCTAAGTATACATGGGGACATGGAGATGCAGAAACACCTGCTATATTCTGTGCATCAATTGTCTAAGCAACAGTTAGAATGCTATGGAAAGACAATCCATGCTTCCACTTGACATGTGCAGGCTATCAACCCACCGGTGGAAGGTGGCTGTGGGCTCTATCTACAGATGCCTTTTAATCTAAGGCTTACTCACTGTTCTGAGAGCACTTGGCCAACACTCATAGACAGCCAACTGAAGATAGAGTCAGTGTTTTCCAGAGAAGAGAGCAGAAGGTGAGATAAATCAGATGGCCTCTGCACTTGCCCAGCTGGTCACATGAACAGACTGGGTCAGACAAGCCCTTCTGGTGCGTGCAGGAATGCCAACTCCATCCTACCTCATTGCTTCAAGTAGAGGGACTATCCAGAACCAGTGAAATGACAGACTGCTATGGTCTATATACACAGACGTGCTCTGTCAACTTCTTTTGTTGAGTGAATCCAAGAGGATGTCAGTGTTGGATGAAGAATATGATCTGGAAGAATAGTCCATAGCCGTGTAAACATGTGACTGCTCTCCAGACAGCAGGAATGCAATGGGAAAGGAATAATTACATGTACAGGGTGCAGTGTGCTTTATGGCAAACAAGGATTGGATTACTTTATACTGGTCATAGGAAAAGCTGAAAGATGTGGAAGGAGGGAGGCTGAGTAGAAGTTTGCTGAACGATGTACTGAGACTGAGGGAAGGAGAGGCAACAGGGCTTGAATTGCTCTGATCAGATCCTAACTTTTACTTTCTGGCGAGGTTCACTCACACCATGGAGTGCTGGAGTTCAGGAATTTTCACATAAAGAAGATGGGCCTTGCAGAGCACACAGGTCTGCAGCTGAGAAGCCCCCAACTCATGCCTTCCTATCTTGCCAAGAGGATGGCCATTTTCTTAGGTTAACTGTGGCTCCTTAGAATTTATGGTGATACTGACCTGACAAATATGGGTGCCAGGTTTACAACACACAGAGGATGCCAGATGCCTTTGGTCAGCCATTTTGATCTCCTCTGCCCATGTTGAAAATAGACACCTGAACATCACCAGATGTGATCCTCAAATCTAGCTAATAATCCTCATTCATCATCTTTTAAAATGCCTTCAGACATATTTCATACCCATTAGGTTAGTTACTATAAAAACTACCAAGTGTTGGTAACTCTGCGGGCGAATTGGAACATATATACTTTTTAAATCAATTATTTGTGTGCAACCATGCAACATCTATACAGATTCTCAAGGAGGCCAGAGGGGGTACTGGATTTTCTGTAGCTGAAGTTACAGGTAGTTAAGAGCTACCTGACATTGGTGCAGGGAGCAGAACTTGCATCCTCTTAAGAAGCAGCAAACGCTCCCAACTGCTGGATAATTTTTCCACCTTTATCTTCCATACTTTTAACGAAATATAAGTTTTTGCACCTACTGGGGAAAATAGTGAAACCATTCATTTGGAAATTTTAAAAGGAGACTTGCAGTACAGCACAATTTGATTTTAAAAGAAATTGAAATTACATTTTGAAGATGTCCTTTTGAGCAGCATTGGTCAAATAGCCAAGAACAGAACTGACTCAAGTGTCCATTGCTGATGGACGGGAAGACATTCTGTGGTCCATGATGACCATGATGCCATGAAAGAAAGACAGTTTTAATGTTTGGTGTACACAGCAACAGATGTGACTCTGGTGCACGTGCTAAGTGAAACAAACCCATCTCGGACGTATACTGTGTTTTCCCTCATGTGTGATACTTAGTAGACTCTGCAGAGAGTAAATGGCTCCATGGGTTGGGGGGAAAGGGCAGTGGAGAACCCTTTTTAATGGGCATTGGACTTCAGCATTGAAAGATGGGTAAATTCTGAGAACTGGCTGTGGAACACCATGAACAGACTTACTGTACATGCAAAAATGGTTGAGATGGCAAGTTTCATTTTATGTGTATTTTATAAACTTGGAATGAAAAAAAAAAACAAAGATTTTCCAAGGATAGGGTAATGAGTGAGTTACACAGTGGCCTCATAGAGTTCACAGTCCAGTTGGATGGGCATAAATTTAACTGTAGGAACGGTGTAACATGGTAATAGCTGCAAAAGATGCCAGAGATCCTGAGGACAGGCTGGGGTGGGAGGGGTGCTGGGAGCTTCCAGAAAGGGAAGGACACTTCAACAATATCTTAAAGACCAAGTAAGAAATAGTCAAATAAAAGAGGCAAAGATATTTTAGGACGTCAAGTCAAAACCATATGTGCAAATTCAGGGCACTCTTGAAAAACTGCACAGATTTCTGCCGGGCTAGTGTGTTGGGTAGGAGTTGAGGGACGTAAAATGTGGAGTCTGTCTTGATTTATCCAGCATCTGCTGTGCCCAACCTTAGGAGAAAAAGAAACTTGGGGACATAAGGTGACCGTTCACAGCAGACAAAGCAGCAACATGGCTGTTCTAAGTTCTTCCCCACACAAATTTTATCTCAAAAAGGCACAAGAAGAAATTCTCTCTCCATTCCACAAAAGTTCCCATTATTATTAGTTGTTGTTTTTTCCAGTAATCAGTGCTGATTTCCCCCATACCCTGGTCAATATTGTCATCTCGTGATTGAATAAGCACCTTATAAAGTTACCATGTAGTATGGCCCTTCAATTCAAGCCCCCAAAGGACACAGAATGGGGGTGTCTCCTGCTTTTGCGGTTCTGGCAACAGCTTCCTCTTCAAGTTTGGAGTTATAAGTCTCTGCTGGTGCTGGGCTCTTCTCTATCTTTGCGTCAGATGCCCCTGCTTTTAAAGACAAATGCAGTATATCAAAGAAAATAACCCTCAAGCCACATAATAGGCAGAATCTTTCTTTTCAAATGAGTGGCTTAGGAGAGAAGAGCTGCCAGCCCAGGCAATGGCTTCTGTGGACTTCTCAGTCAAATCACCAAGGCCAGGGTGACAACTCTGTTCCCTGCTTTCTACATCAACTATGTAAGAATGAGAAGAGATGGTCCACTGAGAGCTCAGTGCCAGATACAGAGGTAAGGGAAAGCAGAGCAGCAAGACATGGAAAGGAAGAGGGGAAGCAGCTAATATTATTAGATGATGATAGGAAAGAAAGATTCCTTTAACATGTTTATTATCATATTATTGCTGGTTATGGTAGCTGATGCCTCTAACACCAGCATTTTGGGGTCTAAGAAAGAATTGCTGTGAGTTTGAAAACAGCCTGGGTTATAGGATGAGGCCCTGACTCAAATAAAACATGGGAATGATAATTCTATTTTTATTAGAGATCTAAATGTCTGGGAACAGAGGGGTGAGGGGAGAAGAGAAGAGAATTCTTAGTGTCAGGGGATGAAGGGTGGAGGGAGACACTGAGGCAAAAGGGTGATCTGAAAGCTAGCTCCCTGTGCTGGATTATGGATAGTACAGCCTGGTGAAGGATTACATAGTGTCAGATACTCTCCTGGACAAGTGTGTCCCACCCTTGAGTGTGACTATAAGTGTCTGAAAGTTGTGCCTAACTTTGCACACTTCTGCCCAACTAGGCCTGGTAGTGGTCCTGGAATTTCCCTTTCTGCCCTCAGGTGAGACTGAGGCTATGTGCACAAGGACCCTGGTACAGATACTATCAAAAGCATTCTGACACCACAGACTCCAGATCTGCTACTGTGTGTTTGAGAATCATGAAAGACATGTCATCAAAAAAGCTTAATATGAAAATGTGGTGAGCTAACCTACTTCTCTGGACATCTCATAATGCATTGTTGTCCCTCCCAAGCATCATGAAAGGAGACTACAAGATAAGTCATGTGACCTTCTAAAGTTGCTTACAGTCAATGACCATGGGACCTTTAGGTAACTGCTAATAGTATCACAAGAGTTTAATGCCTAGGGTCTCTAGGTACAAGGGGATGGTGTTGCCAAGCCATGCCTTTTCCACCATCAAAAGTCAAAGGGAGGCATGAACACAATAGATTTGGTCTGTTATATGTCTGTATATCTATCTATCTATCTATCTATCTATCTATCTATCTATCTATCTATCTATCTATCTATCTTCTATATCTATCTATTGTTTATCTACCTATCATTTTATGTCTATTATCTATCTTCTATTTATGTCTGTATCTATTGTCTACCTCTCTATCATTTATCTATTTCCCATCTGTCTATCTATTCATCTATCTTTCGTCTATAGTCCATCTAGTATTGTCAATCAATCTACTGACTATCGTCTCTCTCTAGTTTCCATTTTTCTATCATCTAATTATATACATATATATCATAAATTCTCATAATTAGACACATATTAATATATCTAGATTTAAAATAGCTACTTCTTTATATTCAAAGAGAACACAAAAGAGATAGACAGAGAGTTGAGGATAAGAGAGAGAAAGTGGAGAATAAAAATGAAAGACCTAAAGCAAGATAGCTTTGAGATTTTGGATGAAATAAACTGGATTAGTAGTGGGGCAGGTGGCAGAACAGGTGTGTTAATGCCAGAGTTAAAGTCAGAGCCAGCAAGGTGCCCCAGGTGGCATGAAGATGAAGCCAGGACACGGCTCATGGGAATATGGCTATGTTACAGAAGAGCTTGCAAGGTTTTCATCGTGGGTTCAGTTGTGAAACCTCTAAGAGGAGTGTGACTCTGTATTTGACCTTTCTCATTCTAGGGGCTGAACATGTTTGTTTGATGGAATTAGGAGCTGTTTTGTTATAGCTTTTCAGTTCTTGTTTGCATGATTCTTTAGACGGCAGTGTAGGAGTTTGTTTCCAAGTGCCTCTTGTGAATTCATTTAGTAATTATTTATTGACAGTACGCAGTGCTAGTAAGTCCAGAATCTTTTCTCAGTACCTCTTTTTTAGTGTATATAGAAAAGTTCTCAGGGCTAATGCTGTCCAACGTGGAATGGCACCTAAGGAAAAGGTAATTTAAATCACTCATGTTGGATATGTCCAGCAAATGCAAAGATCCAAGAAGAGTTGACTCCAGCTAGATTCACATAGAATTGGACAGAGGCACAGTTGGTAGGGTGTCATCCTACCTCCCCTCTCATCCACCCTCATTTCTTCAGTACAGTGAGGATAGCTCACAACCCTGGGACTCCTACACTGATTTCTCCTCTGTTCCCCAGTTCCAGGCTACCCTGGCTCAACCTCAGCACTTGCACCTCAACTTCGGTGTGACTAAGAACACCAGAGTGTTTGTGAATAGATTTAGACCCTATCCATAGAACACAGAAATATGTGCTGGGAAGGCAGAAGGCTTTGGGGTGGGGGCAGGAGATGGGAATTGGAATTGCATTTACATGGCCAGCTGAGCTCCAGGTCTACCAGCAGAGGATCAAGCAGGATAGCACCCCAGCACACAGAGCCTGTTAAAGGAACAATAGTCAAGCTTTACTTCTGCTTCTTGCCCTGCTCTGTATATGACTCTCTCAGCCTGGATTAGTGTGTCCATTTCTGCATCAATCCCCACGCATCCTTTGAGCGCCAACTCAAATGGCACCTTCTGCTGGAAACTTGCACCATTCTGAGTCCCCTCGGAGTTGAGCTGCATCCATCTCGCACCTCCTCTTGTTGATCTCAGCTTTGGCTTTTTCCACAGCCTTCCTATTATGGCCATCGGTTTGCAGAGACCATGCCTGAGCTATTTGTGCATGCCTGCAGAGTGTTTCTCTAGAGTCTTGCAAAGATTAAGTCTTGAGTGAGAGGTTGAACTCTTTATAAGCATTGAACTGCATGTTTTCCCATGTTATGCACCAGTAGGCCCATGAGAGAAGAGACGAGGGGAGATCTGCAAGGGAAGTAAATGGTAATCGGGTACCTAAACTGCACAGTCGTGACTCTTGTTCTGAAAAACAAAAACAAAACAGCCCACCACCACCCCCCCCACACAGAGGAGGGGGATATGTTAATTTTAACAGGAATAACACACAATGGTGTGCGTGGCACAATGGAGACGAGGCAGAACCTGGTTGTGGGGGGGTGTTACAATCCACATGAACATCCAAACCTAAAGATAATTCCAAGCGAAAAGAGGGATATTAGTCCCCAGAGAATGCAAGTGTCTCAATGAAATCCTCCACCCCTTCATCCCTCCTTGTATAGAGCAGAGGTGACCACCCCTGAAGTACACAAGGCTCTGACACAAAGGGCTGATGGCCCATCTAGAAGGTGCTCCAATCCCAGCTTCTGGTTTCTGTGCATTGTCTCAGCTGTGTAGCTTCAGACAGTCCATCAATCTTCTATGTTAACATGTCTACTGTGTAGCATATAGGTAGTGATAAAGGCAAGGTGGTGTGTGGATAAAGTGTGGGTGGTGTATTGATAGAGAGGATCGTTGAATTAAGGTTTTAGATCAGATTGCTTTTTAAAGCTCACTTGAGAATTCATACTCCCGAACAAACTTTCTGTTTTATGGGTGTAGTTTCTTAGAAAAAGAAGCAACAGTCAACAAACCATAACACTGAAAACATTGTTTCACACCAGCATCTTACAAACTGCCTTACTGAGCAGATTGTATATTTCTGCTCTACAGTGGGACCCAACACACACTGAGGTAATGATGGAAATATGAAATGAATTTCAACAGATAACTAAGGGTGCAGCTTCAAAGGCTGGTGGAGTTCTTGGTACAATAATCTTTTCCCCCTCTAAGTCATTTATATTTTATGAGCCGGAAACAACCGATTCCAATAAGTCTTTGGGCTATGGAAGCAGCCAGGGTTGGATGAAATGTAGCATGGTGTAATAGATGAAGCAATCACTCAGACAGAGCTTGCAGCTCATCCGTCAATAAACCTGTGCTGTGTTGAAGCCAGTGGAGTATGGGAGATAGACATCCAGAAGACGGTGTTTGTTCAGTGCATTGGGAAAACCCATTTTTCATCGGCTCACCAAATGTGCCTGAGAAGTTACTAATTTATCATGTAACAAAACAAAACAAAACACCACTGGTGTGACATAAACATGCAAAACTTGGGAATACTTCATTCCCTTCTTTTGAACCTTGGAAAGCCAGTAAATAAAGGTTATGATGGCAGTGTCAAACTGGGTGGGATCTGGCCTGGACTCAGCAGGGGTGGAAAGAGTGTCACCTACATGGGCTTGGAGATAGGAGGAAGGCCTGGGCTCTGCTTCAAGGTCCTTGGGAGTCAGCTCTGAAGCAGGAGCAGATTCAAAGAACTTGAGGGTGAACTTGAGTGTCCTTGACGAATTGAAGAGCTCCGCTAGGCAAGCAGGCACTTCATTTCCTAGTAGAGGTAGCTCAGTCCTCAGAAGATATTTCCAAACTAACTTATATTCTTCTGTCTCTCCAGGGCTCAGAACCCACAAGGATTCTCTAGAGGCAGGGTCTCAGAAGAATGAAAGCTCAGAGTCTGTTTCCATGTGCAAATTGGGGGAATCTTGTTTCAGGTTGGTTACATTTGCTTTTGATGGCCACGTCATAAGTTTCCACAAACTTAATAGTCTCGATTTATGATAGCATGGTTTCTGCGGCTTGGGAATTCAGATTAAGCTACCTAAGACCTCAGCTCATTACTAGATGATTTTCAAAATGTCCAGCAACCTTTGCTCAGTTGGTAGAGTACTTGCTTAGCATGCACTAAGCCCCCGGGGCCAATCTGTATAATCTGGGTGTAGCAATGTACACCTATAATCCTAGCACTGGAGAGATGTTGACAGTAGCAGATTCAAGGTCATTCTTTAGTACATAGCAAGCTCAAAGCCAGCCTGAACTACATAATACCCTGTATAAACAAGCAATAAGCAAGACATCAGATAAAAAAATCTGTTCTTTAGAGACTCAGTGGGCAACAATCTGCCCCAGGCTTCTTGGGCTAAGTACAGAATTGAGGTGCATGTGTTTGTGGGTGCCCTGGCTACTACTTTTTTCATAGGCTGCAAAAAGTTCTCTGAAAGAGCAGAAAGCATTCTATTTTTTTCTTTTTCATTTTCATTTTTATTAGATATTTTCTTTATTTACATTTTCAAACGTTATCCCCTTTGCTCATTTCCCCCCTGAAATCTCCCCAACCTACCTCCCCTCCCCCTGCTCACTAACCCACCCACTCCTGTTTCCCTATCCTGGCATTCCCCTACCCTGGGGCATCGAGCCCTCTCAGGACCAAGGGCCTCTCCTCCCATTGATGTCTCACAAGGCCATCCTCCAGCAGAAAGCATTCTTAACCATTGAATGATCTCCCCTGCTCCTTTGCACTTATTTAAAGAGAACATATTCAAATAGTATAGAATTGCTTAATGTGGCAGAACTAATATCACTAGAGAAAACGAGTGCAAATCCACTAATTTCATGAAAAAAAAAACAGAACACTGTCATTGTAAATTAGACATTAAAAAGAAAACCAATAACCAGCAGCCCAAAGATGTTATAAATACTGAACAGTGCACATTCTCCTTTTTCTCCTTACATTCATTTCTGGTTCATTCATTATTTCGTAAGTAGAGGAGGCTATAAGGAGACCCAATAAAAACAGAACTGGTATAGTCTCTAAGACAGCTTATACCTGTCCTCAGTTCCACGCTGTGAACTGCAGTCACTAGTAATGATTGAGGCAAGCTGAATGCTGGGCACAGAAGAAAGGCACCAAACCCCTCAAAGAGAGAAGAGAGTGGCTGATTTGTGGTGAAAGGGTGACAAGAGAAAGAGAGAATGTTCAAAGCATGAAGAATACACTGTCAAATGAGTGCCACTTGCAGCTGTGAAAGCCCTCAAACTACTTCAAGGAACCTGCGCAGCAATAAAGAAGTCAGATTGTTTGGTGTGGCCAGCATAGGAGGGCCCAAGAAAGTGAGAGGTTAGAATGGGAGACTTGACAGACAGGAATAAAACCTATCTCCTATGGATACGTAAAAGACATAAGGTCCTCCTAGGACAAGAGGTAATCACAGAAAACTTCACTCACTTTATATTTAAGGTCTCAACCTTTGAGGAGAGTTTTAGGCAAAGCACAAGTTTGGACTCACCAATGTGTATGTGGGAAGTTAAGCAAGCACACAGATACCAAGAATTAGGCATGGGGATGGGTTAGATTGCCCACGAATTATGCATGGAGAAGGGCAGAACAGAGTCTGAGGGAACACCGACATTTAAAGAGAACTCAAGAAACAAGCAACTGTGAAAGAACACAGGAGGAATGGCTTGGATGGTAGCAGTGAAGTGATGGAATGGAAATTCCCATGAAGCCATAGTCTTCAATGGCCTTGGGGATTTTCCAGTTTCCTTAAGGTACCGAGTAGATGTTTCTTCCACATTGAAAGATGTCAGTGATCTGCAGTCTTCCTCAGCATAAGAAACAGGTTCTTTCTTTGGAGCTGAACTGCTGCATGGCTCCGTTTGCAGTCGAGCCTTCTCTGTTCTGTTTCTTTAAGCATGAATGTTCTCTCTTTGCTCACACCAACACCTTCAACTCAACTGCATTCCTTTGTTAACCCTTCTGCATGTTTTCTGTCTCAGCCCAAGAATCCTTTATTCATGCAAATACTTGCAGAAATATTCATAAGTTGCTCCTAGGCTCTCCTGTGTGCTCTGATGGACCTGGACCAGGTAGAGACATGTTAGGTGGCACCTATATGAGAAGTCATAACAGATAAGGAAATGAAGGTCAAATAGGAAATTTGGAAGCTTGAATCATGGGGATCAAAGTGGTGTGCTCATAGACTAAATTACTGCATTGTCTAAGACTGTTTGTTTCCAAAAACCAAAAGCTGGATAGTGTATATCTTACAGTTTCTATGTAAACCATCCATATGGTTTCTTCAATGTTAGTGTATAAAACTTTTCCACAAAACATGTAAAAGCACCCACTTACTCCAATAGGTTACTTACAGCAGATCAAAATACACCAAAGTCCAACTTCCCAAATAATACATTATGCAGAGCAGCAATAGAAGAACAGTTATGTGTCCATTTGTCATCTCTATAAAGGTGCTGGAGAAGTGAGAAATGAAACTTGCATCCCAACAGTAATCTCTCAGAGGGGGAAAATCAAGAAGTCCAGTAGCGCTGTCAAAGTAGGGTAGGGTACGTGCTAGTTGGCTTTTGGGTTTTTTTTTGTTGTTGTTGTTGTTTATTTATTTATTTATTTATTTATTTTAGGTTTGTTGATGTAGTGAGGTGATTATTTTGCAGTGTTGGACTTTTGAGTCTAACACTGAACTTGATGAGAAGGCCACGGTGTTGGGAAGAACATTTACCGATATTTCCAGAGGAAGGCAGGTTCTTATTTTTATTTCACAAAGTTTATAGTCAAGGCCACTTGTTCCAAATTTTGTGATTTTCAGAGTAAAGGCATAAAATGTAGACTGCCTGCCTGCCTGCCTGCATGGTGAAAGAAATGAGTCCAACAGGTTACATGGAGAGCAAGTATTTACTCCTTGGTGTTGGAATTTATCATTGTAATCTATACCACCAAGCTTAATGTTTAAATTCTATATTTTTAGATTTATTTCTATTATTTAAAAATTATATGTATATTTTTGTCTGTCTGAATGTGTGTGTGCATAAGCACAGATACTTGTAGAGGCCAGAAGAGGGCATGAGATATCCATGTAGCTGCAGATGTAAGCAGCTGTGAACCTCAGGAATGGATACTGGGAATAGAACTTGGGTCCTCTGCAAGAACAGTATACATTCCTCATTACTAAAGCCACCTCTCCAGTCCCTGCCTTCACATTCTTACCTAGGGAGCAATGGGCAAACTTGAATCGAAATCTGTGAGGTGTTTTCTGGAGAAAAATCCTGAGCCAAAATCACTAACATACAGGGTTATATGGTAACTTAGGAGTTCGGATGTCTCCATGAGCTGGGTGTGTGTTTTAAGTTTCTTTGACTGCAGATGTTTAGATTAGATAAAATCCAAGAGCTCCTGTTTACTTTGCATGACATTATACAGTAGTGTCTATATCAAAATAAGCTATATCTATCTATATATTGTTCACTTTAATGCAAATACCTCAAGTCACATATCTTCGACCCATAATATCCCTTACTTACTATATAGTCACCAACTTCAGGCAACAGAATTGCCTGCTTCCAGAATTACTAGAGATGACCTAGTGACACATTCAAGTTGACTGAATTTGGACTGAGTTTTTAAACAAACATTTACAATACAGAAAAATATATACCAGAGAATAAATTGTACACTGTTCAAAACTTGTTTTTGCTCCAGGAAGGAAATGCCAATGCTTGCATTTGACTATTGTTTGTTTGAGAAATAGTAGTGACTGCCTTATCCTAGCTTGGAGAAACTTTAGTAATAAACATAATAGGTAGGGATTCATAAGATTACCCCTGTTGTAATCTCCAATCTATTATTTTCTTGGAATAGCTTTCCCTTGTGTTAACATAGTCTTTTCAGCAACCTGGTTCAAGGGTTTATCTCACCCTCCTATTCCTATGAGTAGTCTTAAAAAATAAATAGTACACAGCTTTTTATAATAAAGAAAGCAACACTTGTCCTGAAATGTTTGGCCTCATACCCCAATGACAACCATTTTTTTATTATATTAGAAGTTGTATCTGATCTCTAGTCATACATTTAAGCTGGATTCCTGTGATGTATTGGATCATAATTCCAGTTACAGGGACAACTTGAGAAAATTCAAAGTAGCCACCCTCTGTGTCTCTTAGGCAGAAATACTCTGTATAAGGCTAGACCAATCCTTTCAGCTCAAGGTAGAAAATGCTTCAAGGCTGTCTCTGCAGCTTTGCCACAGACACAAACAAGAGAACCAGATGAGTGTTACACCATCTTGGATGGTGCAGGATTGAAGTCAGGGACATGGGTGAGAATGGGCCTAGCTGAACCACCTGGTGTGTTCCATACTGGCACAAGGAGGAGGGCATGCATATCTTGGAGTCCATACAACTGCAGGAACTGTAAGGCACCTTCCATGTTAGGGTGTGGAGGTGATCTGTGAGTCCATGTGGCTGTGATAACTGTGGTTTGCAGCACTAGCTGTTGGCTGGGTACTATCTGTTTGGTTCAGTTTGGATTATGCTAATAGGTTGATTGTCAATATTTCACTTTTTTCTTTATGGTGCCTTAACCTCTTTTCAAGAGAATTCCCAAACTGACGATTTGCTTCCCATTCCTTGAAATTAACAGGGGTGGAGGAGAGCAGTTATGAAATTCATGAATTTTTCAGGAACCACGAAAAATAAATAAAGCAAAATGTTCTCTCGTTTCTCTCCAAAAGGAGCAAATCTGTGTTGAACAATGAAATCTAACTTCCTGGACAGAGACAGTGAACATGCCCAACAGTACCCAGAGGCAAATGCTGTGCTGAATTCACATCCCCAGCTTACATAACATCCCTCTCGCTGTCTGTCCTTGCTGAAGGATTTCCCACACTACACAGAAGTCAGCACTCATGTTTAAAACAGTGCATGGAAGACAGGACAAAGTAGGTTACATGGGGGATTGTCCTTATAGATTTCATACTGAAGGTCTCAAAGTCAAATTGCCTCATTATTAGGCACCCACATCACTGCAACTGAACCATTAACCTGTTCCTGTCTGGTGATTTTTTAAACACAGTTTTGTGTATACCATGAACTAGAATGAATGTAGTCTTTGTATCTACATGTTCCCTTCAAGGTTCCTGATGACTTGAGATTGTCTACCTGATGCCAGTCCTCCGATATCCAGGAGAGAATTATCTGGACCTCATGTTCCCACAATGCACTTCTTTGCACTTTCCCACACTGAAGCTCATCTGCCACTTCCACCCACGGCCCGCCTTAAGCAATCTTCCTGCTGCTGTCTACCCATCAGGCTGATGTCTTCTGTTCCATGACATTTTTAGCATTGTCTGCAAACTTGGGAGGGACTCAGCACACTCCTCTAGCAGATTAATAACTAAAACAAGAAACAAGACTCATCTTGACAATAACTCTGCAGACTACTCATTTACATTTAAGCATCCTTAAAGGAACTTGTTTTTATTGTCCCTGGTGGATTATTTTAGTAGTATTATGATAATTGAGGCTTGAGTAATTTTAGAGCTTCGTGTTTGTTAAAATACTTTCGAAGGTACAATAAAATTATAGAGTAACCATATATTGGGGCAGTAGGAGCTTTTGAGATGAACAGATAGTCCTTAACAAAATGTTTCAAGATTTGTAAAGATACATGAGAGAAGAGGAGGCAGGCCAGGATACTCAGTGCCAATCCTCAGGGAAACAGAGGGGAGGGGGACAGGGAGGGAAGGAGCAAGAACTGACCAAAAAAGTGTGGGTAGCAAGGATGTTGTCCCTTGACATTGTTCCCCTACAACATAACATGCCTTCTGCTTTTCTCCTGGATACATGGGTGTTCCTAAGACCCACAGGATATCAGCTGCCCTGGAACATGTGTAATCCTCCATCCGTCACCATTAATTCTGCTCTAGGAAACCTTGTGGTAAATGCATATCCTTATATAACCTTCATCAAATGCCCAGTTCAGGAGACTGGGATTGTTAGAACAAAATCAGCATTGCAACTGGAGTCAGAGACCTCCTGAAGAGAACTGTACAATGTCAGGTGTATGTAGCCAACCCACCGAGAACACTGGGTGATAGGCACAGACCTGGGGCAAATTGCACAGGGTCACAGCATCCTACAGTAGCCTGTGTTCTATCAATGTAACTACTTACAAATACTGATGACTTAGTACATCAGGAAGAACGGAAAGTGTGGGGAGATGGCTCACTCATTGGTGTTTGACTGTGAGGAATGGAGATGTGAATTTAGATGAGCCAACGGTCACATCAACCTCATCCCCATCAGCCGAAAGCCTTTGATGAACATGCTACTATCATTCCATTAGTCCCTTTCGCACTGAGATTTCTGGGGATGTGTTTGTATACAGTTGGTAGTTCATAAAAGCCCCAAGGATGCCCACTTAATTTGTTCCTCACAAAACCCTGTGTACAAAGGCCTTTAAGTGCTCGGTGTATTTCCAGCATAGTACTACAAAGATACTTCCAGGTTCATTCCTACCGAGGCAGTTCCATAGCCAATTAATTTTCAAAACATGTTGGGAAAGACTACTATAGCCTGTCAAAGGTTCGCAGTACTTTGTAGCTTATAAGATGGCACCAAAATCCTGACCATATTTAATCTGAACAATAGCTCTTAAAATCTTTAGGGAAACAATGAGATCAGTGTCTTATTAATACAGAAGTGAGTGTGGAGAATCTAGTGCCTCTCCCTGAGGAGAATATGATTTTTCCTTGCTAGGTAATGTGTAAGATGATTATTGACAGTTAACCAAATTTTAAGCTGCCCATACTCTCTGCCAAGGAAAACTCTGAAGGATTCAGAATTTGAGAGAGCTTTGTGAGTTCAGAAGCTCCTCTGTAGGTTCTCTCCGGATGATCTAAGTATCTGAGACAATAAGGCAGGTGCTACCACCAGTAGAGGCTCTAAAGGGCAGCACCATGTAGCTCATCTGACCAGAGGCCTGTCTGGCCATCCTGTCATTCTGACCCTCCAGATTCAAGCATGTCTTCTGTGTCCTTTGCATAGCTCTGGATTGGGGAAGAATGCCTGCTCACTTGTAGGTAGTTTTGTGAGTGCCCCTGTTCACAGGTCCTAGGGCTCTAAATGTGTCATGGTGGTTTGGTCCTGTCTCTGGTACTTGTCTGAATCGGGTAGTGAAGCAGCCTTAAGGCTCTTTCTTTCAGAGGATCGGTTTAACCAGGCTTGCCCTGGGCCTTCTGTTTTTAGGAGATTGCTGGACAGAAGGTCCAGACCTGTTCAGATGCACTGGTTTTGTGATCACTTGTTTAACATTGACCCAGAAAATTAACACGTGAAGTTGTTGATTTCCTAAAATACTGTTTTGTTCAGCTAATATGGTGTCAAGCCCTTAATCCTTGGCCATTAGTTTATGTATTTGTGAAGCAGGTTTCTTGATAGCTACCTGATCTTCTATACCATTTCTAAGTCACAGCATGCTCGGACTCAGTTATGCACTGGCATGATGGCCCTTCCTGGAACTGGCCTCAAGGTGACCACTTACTTGAACGTATGTGTGTGCTGCCATGTTCCTGTGAACGTTATCAGAAGAAACTCAATTGCTCATCCAGGGACAAGGATGGCCTGTGTGCATGGGATGTGAGTGGGTGCCTCCCCTGCCCTGAAGATGTTTGTTGTGCATCCATAGAGAATTAGAACTCTGGAGACAGGGGTCTTGGTTGGGTGCTTGTCATATCATCTCTACTCTGGGTTGTTTCTGCTTGTCTCAGTTTACTCTTTCTGTGGAAAAGTTACAGCAAGTAGCAGCATTCACAGAGCTTGTTCGTGCAAGCTGCTTTGAATAGTGTTCGGTACCTGACTTGTGCTGAGCAATTTTTTAAGCAAACATAAATGTGCTGGTAAAGGACACCCTGGATGTCATGTCCCTACCATCTTGCTAATTCACCACCTGCAGACATATCTGCACAATCTTACTGATTTCAGAAAAATCTCCTGGTGGAAATGATTCGTGAACAGCAGTTCTCTTGGCATGCACTTTGGGCATCTGTGCATGGCAGGTCATATTCAGGGAAAACTGTTGAGAGGGTAGGAGGGGTAAGTTGGGGAAGGGGCAGGTTGCCACGGTGGATGGGCAAGCAGGATACTTCCTTCCTGCTCAGTAACAGACTCTTTTGTCATTTCTGGTCTCCAACTTGAAGTCCAAGGGGAAGTGATTCCTCTAAACTCAAAGTTGGCTGAAGAGGATGCGATGTACTCAAAGGCTGCATATCTGCAAATAGCTGTCTGTTCTATTCTTGAAAACTGACATATGTCCACATTCTAGATGAGGTGCTTGAGGATCGGATTAGAAGTAACAGAACACAGAATGTGACTCAAGATCAACTGAGCCAGGAGGCAAGAGATGATCAGTCCCCACGCACAGTGGCCACATGGGACTCAGATGTCAAAGTAACCTCTCTCCACGTGAACATACAACTCATACAGGTGAGTATACAACTCCTCCTTCTACTTCAGGCCAGCGTCTCCCTGTATGAAGATACCACTGAACTCCCAGAAAGTCATGACTTTGGACAAGCCCACAGAGTTTTGGGATGATGGCTCCTGTACTACCCATTCTTGATGAAACAAGTGCTTATGTTGATTGGAAAAGTGATGACTTTATTTCATTTTATTTTTAGAAAAAAAATCACTGAGCACTGGATGTCGGGGACAGCTGGAGTGTGTGGGACGTGGGACGCTATTTTTTTCCTGGCTGCTTTAGGAACAGAGCAGATGGGTGTCTACTTGATGACATCAGGGGCCATGGGTGGTATACTCCAGCTGTTGACCATGTGACCAGGTTTACTATGGGCAAGACAGAATGTTTCCTGTCTGTTCCAGGTTTCCCTTGGCCTCTAGCTTCTATGAGTCCCGTTGTTGTGTGGCTGAATTCATACCTGCCTCCTTCTTTCTGAAGTAGTCAGCCATGACTTCCTCTAGGAAAGACAATTACCACATACCTTTTGTAGGACGTGCAAAGGAACGCTGCAGAACTCCAGTAAAGTGAACAGTCGATGGGCTTTCCACATAATAAGAGAAGAGCTTCCTGTTTGGAAAGATGGCAGGTCTGGGTAAAGGGAGGTCTGAAGAGAGCTCATCCCCAAAGCGAGCCTTAAAACGCTGCTCTAAGATCCTCGGGAGGTCTTAGATCTTCCTGGGATCACTGAATGTTCCTCTGGGGTGAAACTGGATATGAGACCAAAATACAACATACCACACTCATCTTAACACTACACCACTGGCAAAGAGCTCCAAACCTTATGTATTACAGGCAAGCGCTTATCCTTTGCTACCCACCACTACTTCAGTCTCACCTCTTTTCTAGGTAGCCACACTCCAGGCGCAGACTTCAAGACTCATGGCTAATGAAATAGAAAAGATGTCAGTGTGGAAGTGACCATCAGTGTGGGGCTGAGCAAGGTGTTTCTAATCCTGGCTGACCCAAGCACCATCCAAGGATGACACAATCTTTCTGTCTGCTGAGTGACACTTCTTCGCCCTCTGGTAGTCCTCACAGGGTAGCTTGATGATTGAACAGGAGGAAGGGCTGTGATGTTTTGTATGCATGTTGTTAGTTTACTGAGACTAAGAATGGCCTAAACTTGGGCATGTTAGGATTCTCTATGGGATCTTTATTAAATAATACACCTGGGTTCCCCAAACACCTTACCTCCTTGTGAAAGTAAGAGTACCCTGAAGCACCCTTCTTCTGTGTGCTCTAGAAAGTCTCTCCAACAAGCCCCTTTGGCTAGTCTCCTGCCTCTGATGCGCTAGCTCTGTCTATCTCTTTCCTTCCTTGGTACTTTATTGCCTGAGCTTTTCATCAGTCCTATTAAGTCCTTACCCTTCTGTGACTTTGCCTTTGAGGAACTTACAGATCTAGGGTGGAACTTGCCTGGCAACAAGAAGAACTGGGGTTGGAACTCGCGCTTCCAAACTGAGGGCTGAGGCTTCCATGTGGCTTGTAGTTTGGAGCCAGCAAGTTCCCGGTCTACCTCCCTCGAGAGCCATGTGATACTTTAGGGTGCCTCTTCCTGTCTCTTGTCATGCAAGGCTTCCTGCGAGTCCCTGTGGGAAGGTGACTCAAAGCCAGTTTTGAGTTCTGTAGAAACTTCTTCAACACCAAGCAGGTAATTCAGGGGTGGGTGCAGACTTGATTTTGCAAGTGCATCTGCTCTGTTTATTTTTGCCTCTCTGCAGCATTATCGGCTTCTGCTCCATATGGGTGATCCATATTGTGCCTCAGTGAAATGATACCACATTATGCTTTTATGCCTTTATCATCAAACACTACTCGTGAAAAAAATCACCAGGTTTGCCTAGGTTCATCTGTTCAATTTATTTTTCCCAAACTTTATTTTGAATAAAACACCTACGGTAAATGTGATTTATGTAAATGAATAAAACAAAACTGTTATAGAAGCTTCCTTGACATCATTCGGTCCCGTTCTGTCGGGGCGCTACTCTGCAAAATCCTCTGGCAGCGTGCATTCCATAGAATTATATTATTTCTGAAATCGCAGAGCCAAAGAGATAAAACTATAATATACTTTCAGATGCTTTAATTTAATTTTTTCTCCTCTCTCCCCAAGCTTCCCATATGGAAGAACTCCAATATTTTAAAAGGAGCTTTTACTTATGAGAATCTTCCAGCACCATTCCAAGTGCCTGTAGCTATTCCCCTCTCTCTCCTACTCTCCGCATTTCTCTAGCTTTCTCACACCTCACTCCCTGGTTTTATTTAAAGAATGGCAATCCATCTTTGCTCCCCCCCCAGAACCCTTTTCCTTTATTGTTATATTTTCTTGCTTTCTACCCCCTGGGACCTGGATGGAAGAATTTCCATTTTTGGAGCTTGTGCTAGGGGCTAACTGCTGTGCCCAGGATTTATACACATTATCTTATTCTACATGAGAGGCAGCTCTGGGATGCCTTCTTATCTCCCGTGGTCAGATGAGAGGAGAAACCTTGGGAGGCCAAAGGGTCTGACTAGCTCAAAGAAACACCATTGCACTAACTGTGGTACACTGGGTTTGGTTAGTCATGATAATGTGAGATGGTTGGTCTCACAATAAATGCTTTTGTACCTGGTCTCTGGAACAGTGTGCTTCTGACACCCCAGGTGATGCACTGTCTCTTTAGCAAGTAGGGGCACGTCACACAGTAGATACACTGAGTACTATCTCACCAAAGTAGCTCACACAGAAGTTTTATCAGCCTGGGCTAGCTTTTTCATCTGTACAGTAAGAACACTGTGTCCCAGAAAGAGGTTGTGACTTACTCAAAGCAAGTCATCCTGCAATATAAAGTGTGGTATTGTGAGGTAACTGAACACGGTGGCCAGCAGCCATTTTTTCCTTGATATAACAACCAACAGGAGCGTCCCAAAAATCAATAGAGAAATAAAGCAGGCACAAATGAGTTTCTAAATATTTACATTGGAATATATGGAAATAAAGATTTTTGCAAACTCGATATTCCTAAAATATATCGTTTGACGGCTCTAAATGCAAACATTTAAAAATAAAAGTGAATCATACTTCATTAATTTATCATAAAATACTGTCAGCTTGATTTGGATGACAGACTCCTTCTCCTGGTTGGTGGGCCATCTCTCTAGCATCAAGAAGTGTACATAGATGGCTACAGAAATTTCTCAAAGAGTTTTTCAAATCTTCTTATAATTTTCAAGCCTGAGGTCAGAATCTGAACACTAGTCTGTGATTCTCTTTGTGGGTTACTTGTCAGGAGAAATGTACTAAGAAGACTAGCTGCAGAGATGGAAATTCTTTACAGTGTTAACTAACAGTCTGGTTCTCTGTGTTCGAGGCTCTAGCACCAGAATTGTGAGTACAATACCATCCTTACTGCAAACAGCAGGGAGCTGTAAGCTATCAGGATGCTCTGGGGGAAGGGAACTGAAGTTGAACTGGCATTTCTCATGATGTGACATCATGTGACATTGCCTCAGTCTCCTTAGTCTCAGTAAGTGCTTCTTCAACTGAATGTGACTGCATAGGTATTGGGGGCTATCTAGAAGAGACCATGACCAGATTTTAGGACTGACTTCAGTTGCTCACAATCCATTTTAGTCTTGGTCCTGGAGGACTGTTTTTTTTAAATTATGGAAACAAAGTCTTATAATGATCTGGTTTCCTGCTCTTTTTTTATGTTCCTTTGTTCCTAAGAGAAAAGAGTGTGCTCCCACTGATACCAACTATACAAGAAAGTAGATATGAGGAAAGCTGCATCTGAGTCTTTCCTTAAAGCATCCTTGAGGCTATCGATATCCTGTTCTTAGCATATCATAAGTCAAGGCAGCAGGGCATTCATCTCCCCATGTGCACTACATCCTCAGAAGAGCTGACATCTACATTATATCACTTGCATTGTGGTTTTGACACCTTCCCTTTCTGTGGAGATCATGGGGACAAATATCATCAAAGGGAGATCTGCTCTACTATAATTCAGAGGAAAAGGGTTGCCGTACACAAGTAATACTCATAAAAAATACAGAAATTACTGTGTTGTTCTCTATTTAGGGGGCAGACTACTCCAATCTCCCTTCAGAGTGTTTGTTTTGGTCTGCTAAGTAAATATCTGCATGTGTATCTTGAGAGATATCCTGCTCACAAAACCCCCAGGAAGAACACAACATAGTCACTACTTTATGAAATATAATAATATAATGGAATACTGTACTAATTGCCATCCTATATGAGGTGATAATTTTGACTTCTTCCAGGGTTAATATTTAGCAACAATAGTGCAAGGTACATGACAGAATTAGTACTGCCTGGACAGGGTAGTGGGACTTTTAAGATTATCAAAGGTTTACATGAATTCAGATGTAGTTTAGGAAATGGTGGCCTGGAAGAGACAGAGAGAGACAGAAATCCCAGTCTAGAGCAACAGTTCTACAAGACTGCTGCTGCTGTGGCATGCAGACACTGCTCTACATGGACACCTCTAACAGTCTAAAAGGTAAGGTGTCATCACTGCAGGTCCATGAAGCAGAACGTTGAAAGGAAGGGCTTCCTTAGCTCAGAATTTAACCTTACAACCTCCCTGTTCTCCACCCTTCTTTTCCCAATCCCTCTTTTAATGTGTGCCCATTTTGTCAATTCAATATAGACAATCCTTCATTAAGATTCTCTTCCAAGGTGAGTCTAGGTTGTGTTGATAACTAAAGCTAACAACAACCTGCCTTTCATGATTTTTTTCCAGAGAGACTAGGCAGAGGCAATCTGGAGCTCTAACAGTAGCAGGTGAGGCAGCCCGAATTGCTGGTGAGCAAGCTTTCTTGATACTAACTACAGCAAGTATCTGAACACATGATTCTGATTGGCCCTTCACTTCTGTTAGTAAAAATTACTTTGCCTAGACTCTGATGTGAGAAAAAGGCTTGTCTTCTTCCAGTCATATGTAAGTCAGTAAGGGAGAATATCAACTTCCACCAGATAGCTTCAAGCCCATTAGAGGTAGCTAGAATGCAATATAAAATAAAAAGAAAGGAGGACTCTGGAAGAGTTCCTAAATCTCTAACCACATTTCTTTTAATACTTGAATATGATTGTGTACAGCATGTCATTTGCCACCACTTTGATAATTATCTACATTAATGAAATGCAGAATGTTAATAAACTTCTGAGCATGGTATGCACTGTAGCTATGAAAGTACACTGCTTTCTTCAGCTGCTCTTATATTCCTAAACTTATGTTACTCCTTGTGATGGTTTGTATAGGGTTGGCCCAGGGAGTGGCACTTTTAAGAAATTGTTGGAGTAGCTCTGACCTTGTTGGAATAGGTGTGTCACTGTAGATGTGGGCTTTAATACTCTTCTCTTAGCTGCCTGAGAGCCTGTGTTCTCCTAGATGCCTTCAGAACAAGAGGTGGAACTCTCAGCTTCCCCAGCCCCATGCCTGGACACTGCGATGCTCCCACCTTGATGATAATGGACTGAACCTTTGAACCTGTAGGCTAGCCCCAATTAAACATTCTCCTTATAAGAGTAGACTGGGTCATGGTGTCTGCTCACAGCAGTAAAACCCTAACTAAGACACTCCTCTATGCTAATGAAGCTCAAAAAGGTCTAAGGATTCCAAATGAGTAAGAGTTCTAAGAGCTCAGGAGTCCATTCTCATATCCATAGTCCATGCCTGAGTACTCTGGTTCAATTTCACAAGTGCAGCTCTGTCAATATCTGTATTCTATCCTTGAAATCACTTTTGCTATCAAATGTAAGGTCTTGCTTGTTGTCTTGTGTCCATAAACCATAACTGTCATCCATCTGTACCTGCTCAGAGCACATTTAGGGTCTCAGAAAATTGGAAAGTACAGAACCCTGAAATCTGAGACCAGGGAGTCTACCACCACGGCAGTGAATTTGTTGCCACTGAATAACCTATATTGACACATCATTAGCCTCCTCTCCAATATATTTATTTCATTGCTTTTTTAACAAATAGATAATGTGGTGGTTTGAATGAGAATGGCCCCCCATAGGTTCGTGTGTTTGAATACTTAGTCTCAACTGGTGGAACTGTTTGAGAAGGATTTGGAGGTGTCACCCTTTTGGAAAAGATATGTCACCAGGGATGGGCTTTGAAGCTTCGAGCCCAGATCATTCTAGTTAGTTAACTCTCTCTGCCTTGTGCTTGAGGATACAGATGTGAGCTATATGCTGCTCTGTCATCATAGGTTTTAACTCTTTGAGATCATGAGCACCAGATCAAATGCTTTCTTATGTGCTACTTTGGTTATAGTGTTTTATCATAGCAATAGAAAAGTAACTGAGACAGATAATGTCAAGTACATACCATCATAATACCACATGGCAGAGTTTGATAGCCCTGAAGACCTGTGCTCCAGCTTCTTCTTATCTATTCTTTTGCTCCATCTCTGAAAACCATGTGTCTTTCCATTGTGTCCACAGATTTTCCTTTCCCACAATGTCATTTAGTCAGAATCCTATAGCCACTACAGACATTTTTATTTCAGTTAGTAATGTGCATTTAATTTTCTTCATGTCAGACACAGCTTGATAACTCATTCATTTTTAATCTAAAATAATATTTAATGTCTCTGTGTACTAGTCTGTTTATCTTTTAATCAAGGACTTCAGTCTGGGTCATTTCCAAGTCTGGGTAACCATGAATACATACAAATATTATGTACAAGATTCTGTGAGACCTATATGTTCAACTTATTGTCAATGCCAAGAGTGAGATTGAGAAGTCCCACAGTTAAAGTGCACAGAGTTTTCAAAAAAAAAAATCCAAATGTCTCCCCAGGTAATGGCACCATTTCAACTTCCCATCAGCAAGGAAGGCAGTTACTGTTGTTGCTTTATACTTTCTCCATTTTGAGTTGGGTAGCATTCTGGGCTCTGATGCACAGAGAATAGTATCTTCCTTTTGTTCTGATTTGCATTTTTTCCTGGTGTACATCTTTTCATGATTATTTACCACTTCCATGTCTTCAGTAAGTTGTTCCTTAAATACTTCGGCATGTTCTTTCATTGAGTAGTTTCTTAGTATATCATTGCATTTCAAAGGTTTGTGTATGCTTCAGAGAGAAGCTCTTTATGAGTTATTTCTTTTCTCAATCTTTTTATTAGTTCTTTGGTAATCATAAAACACTGAAAAAACAGAACAAAACAAAAAAAGCCCCCCAAACACCCTTTTGGATGATAAAGGAAATAATTGCCAAAATCAGGAAACTATAGAGTGGGAAATACAAACAACAAGGAAGAAGAAAAAGAAAAAAGCACTTTATTAAACACCAGGCAGAAGAATATCTACAATATTTACAAAATGCAAAAATTAAATAGTGCCCCCCAAATCTCCCAATTAATCAGTCAATACTCCAATAAGCTGAGTAGACAGTTCCCAAAAGTAGAAAAGCAAATGGACAATAAATATTTAAAAAAGAGTCCAACATCTTTACCCATTGGGAAAATGCAAATTAAAATTCTGGGTGTCTTCCCTCAGACCTGGAGGGGACACTGAGTCTAACTCTGCCCATACAAGTGTCCCACTCTCCCCATCTGGGATTAAAGCAGTTTATTTTACTCAAGACATCCTTAATTTTCATGCATTTGTTTCCAAATCCACTGTCTTCCTTTGTAACTCATCCATGTCAGGGGTGCCACAGGGGGTGGAGGTGGGGGCTCTTTACCAGGCATACCCAGTAAGATGTTTCCTTTTAAGAGAAGCACTGAAAATGAAGACTAAAATTTCATGACAAACAGATGACAGAAGCTCTGAATGGGACTTCACATTGAGCATAATTCAATGCCTGATAGCATCTTAATTTCAGACCTTGCAATCTCTTTGTGCAGTAAATAGTATGATCAGATGCTTGTGGCGCATGCCTGTGGCCAATCACCATTCTGGTGCCTGCTTTTATATGATTAACACAGGCAAAGCCCAAGGAAAGGGAATTAGGAGGCGAAAACAATGACTCAGCATGTGTAGCCAAAGAAGTGATGACACAAGAGGCCAAGTCACTTGTCATCAAAGTTTGCAGAGCAGATCTGGGATGTGTATCATCCAGGCTGGCTTGCTCTACACTCAGGAGATAACTCCTACTCTACTCAAACCCATGCTTTTTCTTAATACTATAAAAGAATGATCCTGGAGGTTGTGCCAGATGCAGGGGAGGGAGTTGATGCTTTTCTGATTAAGTCACATAGTCACAGGACATTTGAGATGCCACCTCACCCATCAGCATGCCTGTCATAATGAAAACAAATGGCAGCAGATGCTGCTGATGACTTATGGAAAGCAGAACCCTTATTCACCATTGGTGGGAGTGTGATATGATGATGTCACCATATGGAAAATCACACTGATATCAGTGGAAATCAGTGTGGAGACTCCTCAAAAATCTAAAAATAGAGCTGTTATATAGTCCAGCTATACAACTCCTGGATGTGTACCTGAGGACTTTTTTTTTTAAAATCTGCACACCAACTGGATACCAATTAATATGTATTTATTGTTGTACTATATGCAATAGCTGAGTTAAAGAACATGTGGTATGCAAGACATAAGCAGTATCTGTGTGTGTGTGTGTGTGTGTGTGTGTGTGTGTGTGTGTGTGTGTGATCATGTAGGTTTATGTGAATGGGGTATGTATGTATTCTTGTACCTGTATACAGGGTCTCCCATTGGCTTAGAGCTTTACCATTAGGCTAGGCTGACTGGCCAGAGAACTTCAGAGAACCCCAGATCTGAGATTAAAGGCCTCTATACCAACACTGAATTTTTATAAAGGTTCTAAGGACTGAACTCAAGTTTCATGCTTGCATAGCAAACACCTTACTGATTGAGCTGTCTTTCCAGGCTGGCGATGAAATTTTATTTGGTCATAATGAAAAAGGATATCATGACATTTGCAGGAAAATGGATACAACTGGGATCAAAATTATGTTCTGTAGAATAAACCAGATTCGGAAAGGCAAATACTATGCTTTCATATGGGGACCTTGGATTTAAATGACTGTCTATGTGTGAATACAGGTGTGTATATGTTTATGTATATATATGTGGGTATATGTGTTATATGTGTGTACATACATGTTAGTATGTGGTGTGTGTGTGTGTGTGTGTGTGTGTGTTTGTAAACATGTGTATATGTGTATGTGGTGAATCTCCCAAGGGGACCATAGAGAGGGAAAGATGCCTTAGGGACAAGGTGGAACAAAGAGAATGGAACATCAGTGACACAGGAGGGAAGGTGGCTATTGACTGAAGGAGGAGCACCAAAGCAGTGGAGAGGATAGTGAGGGAGGGGACAATTAGGAATAAAGTGTGTTTGAAAATGCCACAATGACACTTTCCTAACTAACTCCAAGAATTAGTGAGGAATTAAAATGCTCTAAGGCTGTTTTTGTTTTCTGCAGGAATCGTAGCCGAATAAAGCAGCCGGAATCATAATCTTGGAAAAGGATTTCTAGGATGACTTATCTTTTCTGAAAGAGCAACACAAATGTTGCCAAATTTCACCGGGATTTGTAGTCATCTAAACAGTAATTTTAAAGTCTGTTTTGAAACAAGGCAGGTCATTAATTAATAGCAGTGTTATGGGTTGAATGGTTGTAGGGTGTTTTTGTAGGGTCCTGGGAGAGGTCCCAAGTAGCATGGGACCTTGAGTGTACTAGCTATTTGGGGGACTGCAGTCTAATAGCTGGTTGCTGGAACTGTGGCTTTCCTTAGCAAGCGGGCATCTTTGGAGCTAGAGTTGACTTGCTGAGAACATTAGAGGTCCTGGTCTTAGCAGGTGTGTAAGTTAGAAGGAAATCTGGCTCTCTGTGGAGACTGAAGACCTCTAAGATGTTGTGGTGGTTCAAGTCAAAAATTCTCCCTTAGGCTCAGGTGTTTGAACACTTCGTCCCCAGTTGGTAGTGCTATTTGGGGAGGTTATAGGACTTTTAGGAAGTGTGTCTTTGAAGGAAGTACATCACTGCGGGGAGGCTTGGAGGGTGCATAGCCCCTCCCCATTTCTAGTTTGCTTTCTCTGCCCTGTGCCTGCTGTTTGCTTAGTGCTGAGAACCTTTCTCTTATTCCCCCACCCCCTCTCTCTTTCAGAAAGAGTAAAATCAAAAGATTAAAAAGATTTCAGCAGATCCCATAGATAGTATTATGTAAATCTACAATCAAGTTTCACCATTTCTTTGTCTCCATGCATGTGAACACTCTATTCCATCTCACATGACCCTCTGGGTGGCTGGCATTTGCCTTTCTTCAACTTAGCTCAGTATCTGTTCTTTATATTGCTAGCTCTCTATAATGTGCCGAGAGTAGCATGTCCCTTTCAGTCTGTTGCCTTTAGATAGTTTTCCTCAAGTTTTCCAAACCCTTTTATAATTCTTTCTAGTTCATTTGTCCTTTTTTCTTTCCTTC
This sequence comes from Mus caroli, assembly GCF_978045245.1. NCBI lineage: Eukaryota > Metazoa > Chordata > Mammalia > Rodentia > Muridae > Mus > Mus caroli. The sequence continues at coordinate 23,897,125 of NW_028227269.1, read as the reverse complement.
CTTCTTCCCTTCCTTCCTTCCTTCCTTCCTTCCTTCCTTCCTTCCTTCCTTCCTTCTTTTCTTTATACTTCCCAAATTTTCAGATCTCATTAGAAAATAAACTGTGGGAAACTAGTATAAAAACAATAGTGTTATATATGGTATAACACTCTATGTGTGTGTTACTATGTAATACAACAGTATAATATATATCAAACTCTATCTCAGTCTACAAAAACAAGTGGCAACTGAGTATGGTGGTGAACTGTGCTGAGCACTGCAGAACACCATGCAGCATCACATAGCGTGGTGCTCATGTTGTTTCCTGGCACAAATTCATTTCCCGTAGAAACATGGAGCCTGGGGGAGGGCACCCGCAGTCACCTGGACAAGGTACTAAGGCTATAGTCAGACAGGCAAATTCACTATCTGCAGAAGACTTAGAGCATATATGGGTCCCTTTCCCTCAACTTTCCCTGAACTTCCTCAACCTGGAGAGATCCTGAGTCCCCTGGTTATGTTGCAGAGGTGTGTGTGTGTGTGTGTGTGTGTGTGTGTGTGTGTGTGTGTGTGTGTGTAATGAATTCTCTTTATCAGGTCTGCCTGCCCCACATAGATAATTTAGTGACAGAACATCAAGCCTTACTGTGTGATTCCTACCCCATTCCTACCCCGCCTTTTCGAGGGCGGCCAATTTTTACCTTTTTTATTAGAAGTCGCTCCACTTGAATTAGCCACTGCCCCCTTGCTGATTGACTATATCAAAATGCTTAAGTTCCATGGCGTGGGTAGAACCCCATATTATGTATGAGGACAAGTGCCAGGAGCACCTATGGAGCATTATCTCCACCTGCAAATAAGGATTAAGCTTGCAGAGAGAATGCAAGAGAGAAAGCCAGGCCCCAGCCTGTTACTTAGCGTCTGTTCTGGGGAGCCTGTGATTGCTTCTGCAAACCCAGCTAATGTGATTGATCTGATCCACAGCTGTGGAAGACGATGCAAGGCTTCTGTTCAGCAACAACACAAAACTGCAGTTCCAGGCTCACAGGGCTGATGCTGCCTAACTGTCCCAGATAAGCACTTTTTAAATTAGCACTTTAATCTTGTTAGTGGTCTATAGATGAGAACCCCTCTAGGCTGTCAGATGTTCACAAATCGGGCCGTTGCCCAGGAGCCAATAATCTTTAGGAGACTAAAGCCATCTGGTTAAGGAGGACTGACTTTGTAACAGGGTTTGAGCAGACATACCCCCTCCTCCTAGGGGGCTCCTCCTAAAGGGTGGGGCATGGAATTTGTGAGCAGACTTTAGCTGTCTTGCAGCTGTTACTGCTTCATACCACCAGGGTCCACCTCTACTGTCCATTACTCCCACATCTTTCTCACAACTCCTGTGGCCTCCCAAAAGATGATTAGATGAGACATTTAAGAGAAGAGCACAGCATCTCGCTGTGGGACGAAGCTGGTGAAACACGGGTACCCATCCTGTCCAATAGCCGGTGTGAAGTACCTCATTTCACATTACTTCTGCAAAAACCACGTAGCCATTTACAGGGGCAATGGCCACTGCACCACAGTGCAGGCTGGGGGAGACACCATGCTTTCCATATTCTTTGCATCTCCTTTTTGTGTCTACTCACATTGGGCTCTCTGTCTTTAGAATATGATACATTATCATTTTTATAGCACTTTCAATAGGTGTTTCTAATTACTCAAGAGCACTATTTATACTAATTTGACGGGGATATGACCCCTATACTGACAGCTCTGCTTGTTCCTGGGGTGAGTGTGATATCAAATGGGACTCTGCCCAAAGTTATGCTAGATGGCAGGGATAAAGACCTGGAGAACTGTTGTAGAGCTGCTGAAGGGAAGGAAGAGGCCTTGGGTCTGTCACTTCTGAGGTCTTCATCGCACTTCTACATTTCCACCCTTCCACCTCCATTCCACATGGTGTATCCAGAGGTAGGGTCCAGATAGACAATCTCCATCACAAGCCCTCTAGAAGACTGGGTTTTTTTTTTTTTTTTTTTTTTTTTTTTTTTTTTTTTTTGCAAGCCTATCCTGCAACACACTAGACAAGGTGGTTTCTTGCTTCTGAGAGTTTCTAGGTATGTCTGATAAGCATTAAGACCATGGCCAAGGGTCTGGTGACAAGTTCTACAAAGGATGAGCTAATCTGGAGCTAGGGTAGAAGCAGGAGGTAGCACATGGCAGACGCATAGGGCAGGAGTGGAATGAAGAGGAGAATAAGAATATTATTTGGGATCCTATCAAGGGAAGCAGAAATAACTATATTTTAAGGAGCTTAGAGATACTTGCAAAGTAGTAAAGACTATGCATTAAGAACGGTTTGAGTAGCCAGGTGTGGTGATGTACAACTTTAATCTGGGCACGTGAGAGGAAGAGATCTCTGTGAGTTCCAGGTCAACCTGGTCTACATAGTGAATCTCATAGCCAGGGCTACGTAGAGAGAACCAAGAGAGAAGGAAGAGAAGGGGGAGGGCAAGGGAGGGAAAGAGGGATGGACAGACAGACAGACAGACAGACAGAGGGAGGAAGAGACAACTGAAAAGCTGGAGAACTGTTTAGAGTTCTGTGAGCCAGGCTAAAGAGCTTTAATGCTGTCTGCAGACAGGTGAAAGAGCTGAGCATGAAGCTTCTACACTGGAGTGATCCCTGTGCCCTATATAGTGTGCCTGCTGCAGACCTCTCCCCCTGCATGCCTCAGGAGACCCCAGCAGCTTGGCAAAGCACCGTGTAAATCCAAGCAGAGAGAAATTGTGTTGTTTTCAAGGATTCAGGTGGAGCATTTCCAAGACAGAGTTTACATTCTGGAAGCATCATTGTGGTGTTTGACAGAAGAAATGAAACGGACATTTGGTTATTAAGGTACTATATAAAAATAAAAATACTTGTTAAGTATATATAATAATAAATGGTCCCTTAACAATTTTAACACTTGTCACTCTCCTGAGGATTGTGTTTGAAGGCTTGCTGACTGTGTGGACACCATGGCATGTGTATATGTTGAAACAGAGGCATGGAAGGGGGAGAAGATTTTTCTTAACTTGACACAAACTAGGGTCACTGAGAAAAAGGAAACTGACTGAGAAAATGTCTCCATCAGATTGGCCTGTAGGCAAGTCTGTGAGGCAGTTTCTTGATCAATAGTTGATGTCGGGGTTTGGGGGTGGGGTCCAACCTACTGTAGGTTTGGGGGTGGGGTCCAACCTACTGTAGGTAGTGCCATCACAGGGCTGAATATGAACCTGAGGAGATAGCCAGTAAGCAGTGTTCTTCCATGGCCTTTGCTTCAGTTTCTGCCTCCAGCTCCCTGCCTTGAGTCCTTCCCTGACTTCCCTCACTGATGAACTAGGACCTGGGAAGCATAAGCCAAATAAATTCTTCCCTGTCCATGTCGCCTTTGGTCATGATGCTTATCAAAGCAGTATACATTTCACTAATACAGGTCAATGAGGGAGAAAAGACAGGTAGAAGTAGGAGTGGACTTTGACAAGTGATGTCATTTTACCATAGAGGGTAGTGAAGGATTAGGAAGGAGTATTTTTGTCTTAATTTCAGATAGAATGTGTCATAAGGAAATTGGAAAACTCGTGTGGTCAATGAGCTGAGACAGGAAGTGATGAGTTTAAATACAGCAATCAGGATTCATGTCTTCAGGCTAGAGTCCATCAAACTTAATAATCACAGTGTTGGACTCCTAGATACTGGTGTCATTGAACCTATAGCTTCTTAATAATAGGATGTGTGATCATTAGATGATAGATAGGTAGGTAACAACATGGATAGACAGATAGATGATAGATAAATGATAGAAAAAGATAGCTGGCAGGTAATAAATGATAAAACAACAGATAATAGGGAGGTACATAATTTATACAGGGATAATGGATAGCAACAGAGATTATATATAACAAGTAAATATTATATATCTCATATGTAACATATATTATCTATCACTATACATATGTGATAGGTAGATAGGTGAGAGGTAATAGATGATTGATAGATAGATAGATAGATAGATAGATAGATAGATAGATAGACAGATAGATAGTAAAACAACAGAAAATGAGGGGGTACATAATAGAAGGATAATGATAGAGTTTATATAATAAATATATATTAAAATAACCATATATAATATATTATATATCATTATATATACTTATATTACATATGTATTATATATAAGTAGATAGGGAGAAAAGCACCAGGGCAGCTGGGGCGCAGGGTCGGCTGACACTCGCCAGCTACCCACAACACCCGCCACAGGATCTTAAGACTTCTGGTGAGTGGAGCACAGCTTCTGCTCCAATCCAATTGCGCGGGACCTGAGACTGCATTAGTTAGGGAAGCAGAAACCGGCCTGAGTAGGGCCACAGGCCTCATCCGGCCGGATCAGCGCCGGGGTAGCGGGAGCGCAGGGTTGCCTGACACCCGCCAGCTACCCACGACCCCCGCCGCAGGATTTTGGGACTGCTGGTGAGTGGAACACAGCTTCTGCTCCAGTCCAATCATGCGGGACCTGAGACTGCTCTGGTTGGGGAGAGAGGAATCCGGCCTACATAGGGCCACAACCCTCTTCCGGTCAGAAAAGCACCGGGGCAGCTGGGGCGCAGGGTCTGCTGACACTCGCCAGCAACCGACAACACCTGCCACAGGATCTTAAGACTTCTGGTGAGTGGAGCACAGCTTCTGCTCCAATCCAAGTGTTTGGGACCTGAGACTGCATTAGTTAGGGAAGCAGAAACCGGCCTGAGTAGGGCCACAGGCCTCATCTGGCCGGATCAGCGCCAGGGTAGCGGGAGAGCAGGGTTGCCTGACACCCGCCAGCTACCCACGACCCCCGCCGCAGGATTTTGGGACTGCTGGTGAGTGGAACACAGCTTCTGCTCCAATCTTTAAACAGTGACAACGATGACAACTAACCCCAGAGATTACCAGATGGCGAAAGGTAAACGTAATAATCTTACTAACAGAAACCAAGACCACTCACCATCATCAGAACCCAGCACCCCCACTTCGCCCAGTCCAGGGCACCCCAACACACCGGAAAAGCTAGACACAGATTTAAAAGCATATCTCCTGATGATGATAGAGGACTTCAAGAAGGACTTTAATAACACACTTAAAGAAATGCAGGAGAACACTGCTAAACAGGCAGAAGACAATAAAGAGGAAGCACAAAAATCCCTTAAAGAATTGCAGGAGAACACAGCTAAAGAGTTACAAATCCTTAAAGAAAAACAGGATAACATAATCAAACAGGTAGAAGTCCTTACAGAAAAACAGGAAAACACATCCAAACAGATGATGGAAATGAACAAAACCATACTAGACCTAAAAAGGGAAGTAGACACAATAAAGAAAACCCAAAATGAGGCAACGCTGGAGATAGAAACCCTAGGAAAGAAATCTGGAACCATAGATACGAGTATCAGCAACAGAATACAAGAGATGGAAGAGAGAATCTCAGGTGCAGAAGATTCCATAGAGAACATCGGCACAACAATCAAGGAAAATGTAAAATGCAAAAAGATCCTAACTCAAAACATCCAAGAAATACAGGACGCAATGAGAAGACCAAACCTACGGATAATAGGAGTGGATGAGAATGAAGATTTTCAACTCAAAGGACCAGCAAACATCTTCAACAAAATTATAGAAGAAAACTTCCCAAATCTAAAGAAAGAGATGCCCATGAACATACAAGAAGCCTACAGAACTCCAAATAGACTGGACCAGAAAAGAAATACCTCCCGACACATTATAATCAGAACAACAAATGCTCTAAATAAAGATAGAATACTAAAAGCAGTAAGAGAAAAAGGCCAAGTAACATATAAAGGCAAGCCTATCAGAATTACACCAGATTTTTCACCAGAGACTATGAAAGCCAGAAGATCCTGGACGGATGTTATACAGACACTAAAAGAACACAAATTCCAGCCCAGGCTACTATACCCAGCCAAACTCTCAATTAACATAGATGGAGAAACCAAAGTATTCCACGACAAAACCAAATTCACACATTATCTCTCCACGAATCCAGCCCTTCAAAGGATAATAACAGGAAAAAACCAATACAAGGACAGGAACCACGCCCTAGAAACAACAAGAAGGTAATCCCTCACCAAACCTAAAAGAAGACAGCCACAAGAACAAAATGCCAACTTTAACAACAATAATAACAGGAAACAACAATTACTTTTCCTTAATATCTCTTAATATCAATGGACTCAACTCCCCGATAAAAAGACATAGACTAACAAACTGGCTACAAAAAAAGACCCAACATTTTGCTGCTTACAGGAAACTCATCTCAGAGAAAAGGATAGACACTACCTCAGAATGAAAGGCTGGAAAACAATTTTCCAAGCAAATGGCATGAAGAAACAAGCTGGAGTAGCCATTCTAATATCTGATAAGATTGACTTCCAACCCAAAGTCATTAAAAAAGACAGGGAGGGACACTTCATACTCATCAAAGGTAAAATCCTCCAAGAGGAACTATCAATCCTGAATATCTATGCTCCAAATACAAAGGCAGCCACATTCATTAAAGAAACTTTAGTAAATCTCAAAGCACACATTGCACCTCATACAATAATAGTGGGAGACTTCAACACACCACTTTCACCAATGGACAGATCATGGAAACAGAAACTAAACAGGGACACAGTGAAACTAACAGAAATTATGAATCAAATGGATCTGGCAGATATCTACAGAACATTCTATCCTAAAACAAAAGGATATACCTTCTTCTCAGCACCTCATGGTACTTTCTCCAAAATTGACCACATAATTGGTCACAAAACAGGCCTCAACAGATACAAAAATATTGAAATTGTCCCATTCATCCTATCAGATCACCATGGACTAAAAGCTGATCTTCAATAACAAAATAAATAATAGAAAGCCAACCTTCACGTGGAAACTGAACAACACTCTTCTCAATGATACCTTGGTCAAGGAAGGAATAAAGAAAGAAATTAAGGACTTTTTAGAGTTCAATGAAAATGAAGCCACAACATACCCAAACTTATGGGACGCAATGAAAGCATTTCTAAGAGGAAAACTCATAGCTCTGAGTGCCTCCAAAAGGAAACTAGAGAGAGCACACATTAGCAGCTTGACAACACACCTAAAAGCACTAGAACAAAAGGAAGCAAATTCACCCAAGAGGAGTAGACGGCAGGAAATAATCAAACTCAGGGGCGAAATCAACCAAGTGGAAACAAGAAAAACTATTCAAAGAATCAACCAATCAAGGAGCTGGTTCTTTGAGAAAATCAACAAGATAGATAAACCCTTAGCCAGACTCACTAGAGGGCACAGGGAAAGCATCCTAATTAACAAAATCAGAAATGAAAAAGGAGACATAACAACAGATCCTGAAGACATCCAAAACACCATCAGATCCTTCTACCAAAGGCTATACTCAACAAAACTGGAGAACCTGGATGAAATGGAGAAGTTCCTAGACAGATACCAGGTACCAAAGTTGAATCAAGATCAGGTTAATGATCTAAACAGCCCTATATCCCCCAAAGAAATAGAAGCAGTCATTAATAGTCTCCCAACTAAAAAAAGCCCAGGACCAGATGGGTTTAGTGCAGAGTTCTATCAGACCTTCAAAGAAGATCTAATCCCAGTTCTTCACAAACTATTCCACAAAATAGAAACAGAAGGTACTCTACCCAACTCATTCTATGAAGCCGCAATTACTCTGATACCTAAACCACAAAAAGACCCAACAAAGATAGAAAACTTCAGACCAATATCCCTTATGAATATTGATGCAAAAATCCTCAATAAAGTTCTTGCTAACCGAATCCAAGAACACATCTGTCTTAGTCAGGGTTTCTATTCCTGCACAAACATCATGACCAAGAAGCAAGTTGGGGAGGAAAGGGTTTATTCGGCTTACACTTCCATGCTGCTGTTCATCACCAAAGGAAGTCAGGACTGGAACTCAGACAGGTCAGGGAGCAGGAGCTGATGCAGAGGCCATGGAGGGATGTTCTTTACTGGCTTGCCTCCCCTGGCTTGCTCAGCCTATTCTCTTATAGAACCCAAGACTACCAGCCCAGGGATGGTCCCACCCACAGGGGCCTTTCCCCCTTGATCACTAATTGAGAAAATGCCTTACAGTTGGATCTCATGGAGGCATTTCCTCAACTGAAGCTCCTTTCTCTGTGATAACTCAGCTGTGTCAAGTTGACACAAAAATAGCCAGTACAACATCAAAACAATCATCCATCCTGACCAAGTAGGTTTCATCCCAGGGATGCAGGGATGGTTCAATATATGGAAATCCATCAACATAATCCAGTATATAAACAAACTCAAAGACAAAAACCACATGGTCATCTCGTTAGATGCGGAAAAAGCATTTGACAAGATCCAACACCCATTCATGATAAAAGTCTTGGAAAGATCAGGAATTCAAGGCCCATACCTAAACATGATAAAAGCAATCTACAGCAAACTAGTAGCCAACATCAAAGTAAATGGTGAGAAGCTTGAAGCAATCCCTCTAAAATCAGGGACTAGACAAGGCTGTCCACTTTCTCCATACCTATTCAACATTGTACTTGAAGTCCTAGCCAGAGCAATTCGACAACAAAAGGAGATCAAAGGGATACAAATTGGAAAAGATGAAGTCAAAATATCACTTTTTGCAGATGATATGATAGTATATATAAATGACCCTAAAAATTCCACCAGAGAACTCCTAAGCCTGATAAACAGCTTCGGTGAAGTAGCTGGATATAAAATTAACTCAAACAAATCAATGGCCTTTCTCTACACAAAGAATAAACAGGCTGAGAAAGAAATTAGGGAAACAACACCCTTCTCAATAGTCACAAAGAATATAAAACATCTTGGCGTGACTCTAACTAAGGAAGTGAAAGATTTGTATAATAAAAACTTCAAGTCTCTGAAGAAAGAAATTCTAGAAGATCTCAGAAGATGGAAAGATCTCCCATGCTCATGGATTGGCAGGATCAACATTGTAAAAATGGCTATCTTGCCAAAAGCAATCTACAGATTCAATGCAATCCCCATCAAAATTCCAAATCAATTCTTCAACGAATTAGAAAGTGCAATCTGCAAATTCATCTGGAATAACAAAAAACCTAGGATAGCAAAAACTCTTCTCAAGGATAAAAGAACCTCTGGTGGAATCACCATGCCGGACCTAAAGCTCTACTACAGAGCAATTGTGATAAAAACTGCATGGTACTGGTATAGTGACAGACAAATAGACCAATGGAATAGAATTGAAGACCCAGAAATGAACCCACACACCTACGGTCACTTGATCTTCGACAAGGGAGCTAAAAACATCCAGTGGAAGAAAGACAGCATTTTCAACAAATGGTGCTGGCACAACTGGTTGTTAACATGTAGAAGAATGCGAATCGATCCATTCCTATCTCCTTGTACTAAGGTCAAGTCTAAGTGGATCAAGGATCTTCACATAAAACCAGAGACACTGAAACTTATAGAGGAGAAAGTGGGGAAAAGCCTTGAAGATATGGGCACAGGGGAAAAATTCCTGAATAGAACAGTAATGGCTTGTGCTGTAAGATCGAGAATTGACAAGTGGGACCTCATGAAACTACAAAGCTTCTGCAAGGCTAAAGACACCATCAATAAGACAAAAAAAACACCAACAGATTGGGAAAGGATCTTCACCTATCCTAAATCAGATAAGGGACTAATATCCAATATATATAAAGAACTCAAGAAGGTGGACTCCAGAAAGTCAAATAACCCCATTAAAAATGGGGCTCAGAACTGAACAAAGAATTCTCACCTGAGGAATACCGAATGGCAGAGAAACACCTGAAAAAATGTTCAACATCCTTAATCATCAGGGAAATGCAAATCAAAACAATCCTGAGATTCCACCTCACACCAGTCAGAATGGCTAAGATCAAAAATTCAGGTGACAGCAGATGCTGGCGAGGATGTGGAGAAAGAGGAACACTCCTCCATTGTTGGTGGGATTGCAAGCTTGTACAACCACTCTGGAAATCAGTCTCGCGGTTCCTCAGAAAATTGGACATAGTACTACCGGAGGATCCAGCAATACCTCTCCTGGGCATATATCCAGAAGATGTCCCAACCGGTAAAAAGGACACATGCTCCACTATGTTCATAGCAGCCCTATTTATAATAGCCAGAAGCTGGAAAGAACCCAGATGTCCCTCAACAGAGGAATGGATACAGAAATTATGGTACATTTACACAATGGAGTACTACTCAGCTATTAAAAAGAATGAATTTATGAAATTCCTAGCCAAATGGATGGACCTGGAGGGCATCATCTTGAGTGAAGTAACACAATCACAAAAGAACTCACACAATATGTATTCATTGATAAGTGGATATTAGCCCAAAACTTAGGATACCCAAGATATAAGATACAATTTGCTAAACGCATGAAACTCAAGAAGAATGAAGACCAAAGTGTGGACACTGTGCACCTTCTTAGAATTGGGAACAAAACACCCAGGGAAGGAGTTACAGAGACAAAGTTCGTAGCTGTGATGAAAGGATGGACCATTTAGAGACTGCTGTATCCAGGGATCCATCCCATAATCAGCTTCTAAACGCTGACACCATTGCATACACTAGCAATATTTTGCTGAAAGGACCCAAATATAGCTGTCTCTTGTGAGATGATGCCGGGGCCTAGCAAACACAGGAGTGGATGTTCACAGTCAGCTATTGGATGTATCACAGGGCTCCCAATGGAGAAGCTAGAGAAAGTAACCAAGGAGCTAAAGGGATCTGCAACCCTATGTTGGAACAACATGATGTACTAACCAGAACCCCGGAGCTCTTGTCTCTAGCTGCATATGTATCGAAAGATGACCTAGTCGGCCATCAATGGAAAGAGAGGCCCATTGGACTTGCAAACTTTATATGCCCCAATATAGGGGAATGCCAGGGCTAAAAGAATGGGAATGGGTGGGTAGGGAAGTGGGGGGCGCTATGGGGGACTTTTGGGATAGCATTGGAAATGTAATTGAGGAAAATATGTAATAAAAATATTAAAAATTAAAAAAAATAAGTAGATAGGCAAGAGGTAATAGATTATAGGTAGATAGATAATAAAATCATGACAAGATAGATAGGTGACATAATAGAAGTAAATGACAGACACTACCTATATAGATAGAGCTAGACATGTATGCACAGAGACGGATGTACCGAACTGTATTATGCACTTCATTGAAGGTGCAGGGCACTGGTGCAGAGTTCATTCACAACAGCTTCTGTGTCTGCCCAAAGCCTGCTTGGGCTCAGAGCCTTGTCCCCTCTCCCATCTACCCACAGGACTGCCATGTACACGCTGACCACCTTCACATTCATGCTTGTTTCTCTTTGCCCATTTTTCCTCATTCGTAGGACGCAGAAAGCAGCACATGTCTGAAAGTAACGCTGCAAGGTTAACAGGATAAGATACGTAAAACACTCCCTGTGTGCCTGGATAAAATGTGCTGGGGAGTTCTGGCTTCATGCCTGGGTTTCAGTGTGGCTTAGAAGCTCAAGTCTCTCCCTTAAGTAAGGGAACAGCGTAGATACATAAAGGCAGCAAGACAAGATCAGGGATTACCTTACCTGTAGTGAACTGCTCATCACTTCCAACTGCAAGTCCAGGAAGGCTGCAAGGTGTGTGGCCGTGTTTGAGAGCTGGGGTCGCATGCTTTGTTTCTGTCTTACATATTCTTATATATTCTGCACCTAACCTTTCAGAGTATGCCTGAAACCAGTCTTGAAATTTCAAGCCAGAGGGTTTTTTTTTTTTAATATAATAATTATTTTATATGTAAAATTTTAATGATGAATTAAACAAGCAAGCTGACTATTCAAGTTCTTCTAATTGCATCACAATTGACCCAATCCCCTAGTTAAAGGCAGATCTGGGAAAGTAGACGTTCCCCCGTGGAGGAAGATGAATACTCTTTTTTACAGGCACAGCCTCTGCCTGGAACTTGAGGGCCAGGAGCTCAACTCCTTTGAGCATGTGAGCTCCAGTATGTTTGTGTCAGGAGCTCTTGTCTGTCTGTAGACACAGTTTCTCCACCTGCTGGGAGTGAGGGGAGGTCAGAAAACTTAGTGTTTCTTCCAAAATGCTTGATGTCCAGCCCAGAAGCTTAGATTTAGAGGCGAGTCAATACTTCCCTAGGGAACAGTCCCTTGGTGTTAGCCAGACTGGACACTAGATGGCACTGTGTTGCAACAAAATTCAGGTGATTGGTGAATTTTATGTGGCTGTAAATAAGGAACTCAGCTGCAGGGGAAGGTGAGTCCTCTCTAGAAAGTTCCTCTGAGGGGTCTCATAGTTGCTCTTTTAGGACAAGGTCTTTAGGCTTGTTGATCACCCAGAGAGTTTTATTTCAGTTACACTTAAGAGAGATGTTCTATGTATGGATGGTTATACTCAAATACCCATTTTGGTATGGCTTTGCTCTGTGGAGTGGAGAATAGTGAGGACCAAAGACCCAAAGGGGTACACCCTGGGCTCCTCTCCTGAGCTCCTAGTCCTCTCATCCCACTAATGAGACTCCCAGCCTGCAATTCCCAAGGGCAGCATCAATCTGTCAATCATAATGTCTTGGTATCTTCTCACAGCTCCTCTGTATTCCTAATTCCCACCCAGGAAAGGAAGGGGCTACTATGTACATATATATGGCTTTTTTTACACCCCCATTTATATCTAACAAATCATTGTGCCCTGATTGTCATTCCCCATTTCTCTGAATACAAAGCCTTGCTGAAGCTATTCTCCCTGCCTGCACTCAGAAGTAAATATGAATTTCCAAATTCATATTCTATGGTTGTTACTCTGCTAACTTGAGTTGAGAATTTCCTCTCTATGTATAAAGAAACAAAACAGTAAAACATCAGCAACAACTATGACATCCTGAGTCACGAATGTCCCCGTTGGCTGGGGATCTAGAGGCTGCTTCTCGGCACCCAGGAAGAGGAACATCCATCTCTGCTGCCTATCTAGCTTGTCTCTATCTGACACGTTATCTTACTTGGCAACCCCAAGACTTTATGGGTAGTGTCACCCCTGCCAGGGTATTTTTACTCACTACTGTTTTTCTAGCTGGCTGATTGATTGTGCAAAAGCCAGCTCTGACTTTCTCTACACCCATTGTTCATTGTAGCTCCCGGTGAAGTTCTGCACACTCTACTTGGTTTCTCTCCCCCTGCCCTCAGGTTCCTTTTATCTACTGCAGTCATTTGTAAATCATACAAGAGTTATATCTCTTCCTCTTTGTTGTCTTCATGATGTTTCATCGGCAATAGGAAAACAATCATGTACGTGGCAATTTCTATAATATAGAAACCTTCCCTAGTCTCCAGTTTATTAACAACGTGGTGAATTGGAAAGTCCTCACAGAGGGGCAGGTGCCGTATTCCAGAATGGGGTGCAAGTTCTTGATCCTCAGTTTCAGATGGATGTCTTGCTATGGGCACAAAAATCATGTTTAGGCTCTGAGGGAGGACATAAGAAGCCACCAGGCAAGTGACTGAGTGAAGCTAAGGAACCTCAGATCCAAATCCCCCCTCTATGCATGGATTTGTGACTCTTGGGAGGGTTGGAGGCAGGAAACTCCTCTCTCATTCTCTGAGGTTCCCTCGTCAATTCTGTCCACGGTTGTACTGGGAGTCTTGGGGAGACAAAAAAATAGATTTGTCCGCTATTGTGGGCAGATGACACTATTGTCCACTAAATGACTGGCTCAGAAACAGTATTTCAGCACTGAGGGTCTCCTTTTTTCTATAGCCAAATACATCATTCTTTTTCTTAGAAGTTGTAACTCTACCACCACCACGCACCTCTGTCACATGGCACTCTTCTTCTGTCTTAGATACCACTCAGGTCCCCATCCCAGGTTCTGGGTAATAGTACTCAAAGAGCTGTATGTTCCTTACCCCATCTTTGTTCAGAGTCCCCCATACCTAGGGCTGAGCATCCATCCCTGCTGCTGTAGGATGCTAACTCCTTTCTGCCTTCAAGCTACCATTCTCCAATACGAACTTCATTCATTCTGTTTGAATTTCATTGATAAAATGAGGAACATTCCCAAGAGAAATGCAGATGTGGCTCCTCTCCAGTGTTCAGATGTTGTAAAGACCTCAAGAGCATTTCAAGAGAGGGGAAGCCTGCTTTGCAGGCCTGCTATGATGGACATGTGGTCTTTGGCTCCTCTGGGATAGGTAACAGCTCTCTGCTTCTCTCTTCTCTTGAACTCCAACATTTCAGGATGAGATTTAAGTAAAGCCTGGAAGTGGCAGGTAGCAACTCCAGAGAAGGGTGGAGACAGGCTAACCAGAACCCTCTGGCGACTGCTGAGGGTAGACAGGACCTCCTTGAGCTCCACTCAGGTCATGTTGTGGACCATGATGACTTTGTGAACAGGGACACTACATGCATTTTTTTATAAGAAGAAACCTGATAACACACACACACACACACACACACACACACACACACACACAGAGAGAGAGAGAGAGAGAGAGAGAGAGAGAGAGAGAGAGAGAGAGAAACAAAACCCTCAAATGCAAAGAGGCCTGCTTTAGTGTGTGTGTGTGTGTGTGTGTGTGTGTGTGTGTGTGTGTGTAGGAACAGAAACAAGACTAAGCCACCAAGCAGGCTGCAAAGTGCAGACAAGCCAATCAAAAGTGTGACAGTAAGAGAATCTGCCTTTGATGGGGACACATCTCAGGGTTCCTCTACTGCCCAAGAGAGATGTCCTGCTTGGCCCAAAGCCTGCTCAGGTACTCTTAGGATTCAGAAACTTGGAGTAGCGTTGGTCTTCATCAGCCTGCCGTGCTGGACCTGGGAACTCTAGCAGGTTTGACAGCTTTACCCTTTCCTAGTGGATTACATAAAGATGTTTTTGCCACAGTCAATACGGAGTTTTAAAATGTTAAGGACTGTAAATTGAAGCAAAACCAATCGATGCTCTGTGCTGGTCCTGTGATAAGCAAGGGATCTGGACCTCAAGCTTGTTTTGAGGACTGCCCAGAGAGCAAGGGAAGCCAAGGAGAGAAGGAAGTGGCACCCAGAGACAGGAAGGGAGGCTGCACTATAGGTTCACGCCCCGAGTGATGCTTTGGGTCCCAGCTTTACAGCGCAATGTAAAGGGTATGAAGCCAGAGCAGGTGTTCTACAGAGGAACCACCCTGTCGGTAGGAGGGGAGCAGCCAAGAGGGGTCCAGGAAATGCCATCTGTCCTTCAGCAGCCCTGTCACCACTGGGGCTGGGGCGATCTGAGTAGCTTCCAGCCCCGGCTGGCTCTTGCCATCCTGAGCCTCTGGCGGCTCTGCCCTCTCCGGAACTGTCTTACTCTTCTGACTCTGAAGGCCTTATTGATTGCTCAAAGTGAACTCTCAGCCCACGGCTTCCTCCACCCCTGGGCAGCTTGCATTTCCTCTGACGTGGTCTGTGTCTTCTCCCTTCCCCCAGCACCCTGAGCTTTTTACATTTCAAATATTTGACAGCTGGGTGAACTTCTGCTTCCGCCCAAAGAAGGACTCTTTGCAGTTCACAATGGCCGGCCAGTGGCGCAGGGGCAACTGTCGCTCCAGCTGTGAGAGAGGCTTTTGCAAATGCTCCGGAGAAGCTGCTGTCCAGCTGCGCGCCTCGCCCTCTGGCAGCGGGCTGCATTTTAATCAACCGGCTCTCACTCTCTGGGAGAAGGACTCATTTGTGGGGCTGGAGCAGATGGCCCCCGCCCCCAGCGCCCCAAGATCCTCAGGCCTTCCGCTCCGGCAGGTGAGGCCTGGTGATGTCAACGCAGGTGTGGATTGGAGGTCCCAGCTCCAATACAGAACCCCCAGAGCCTATGTTAGCGCTGCCTGTATTAGGCATACAGATCCCTAGAGTGCATTGTAAGGAACACACAGCCCTGGGTCCACAATACTGGAAGCTGGAATCCTGTAGATAATGAGAAGACAGTGCCAGATTTGATGAGAGGTGTACTGGGCAGGTGCCACCATTCTGCCCACCATCAGACGATTTGAACTAATTCAGCTTCTTGGACACTCAGTGTATCCCCAAAGAGATCTGTGAACCTCCATCCTTATGTGTGGAAAACTGTGAATATCATGAGAGTCCCTGCCTGTATATATCTTATCCATCTCCTCAGAGCTGGTCTGGGCTGTCCAGCCTTGCAGCCCAGTTGTCTTCTCTGAATAGCTATGACATTTCTCTGTGGTGCTTTGCCTGCCTTAAAGAAGTGTTCAGTAAATGCCAGGTGCCTTAATTTCATTAACTCCCCTCAATACCAGATGGGTCTAATCCCTGTTTTTATCCAAGGAGGCAGACACGGGGGTTTCCCACTGTGGATGGTGCTGATGAAGCCAGGTTTGATGCCAGCTAGTCTGCCCCTTCGCCCCTTCACACCCACTGTTGTGCACACTTGTCTGAGATGTGCCCCAGCCCTGCTCGTCTGATGAGAATTGTTGTGGGGACTGGACCCTGGCATTCTTCATCTCAGAGGCACCTAAATAGTGTACCTGTGCAGCCGTGCAACATAAAAGGGAGCTACCATGTCCTGCGCATCTACCCTGGCTCCCAAGTGAGTGGTCTCTTCCAGCTCACTCATCTGTCTGACTCTACCCTCCCGGCCAAGGAGGTTCATGATAGAGTTTGGTTGTTGTGGATAGTAGGGAGGTGAAATCAATTGAAGCTCCCACTGCCTAGGGGGCTACTTTCATTGGTCAGCCTCCACAGTAGACCTCTTCCAGGCTCTGTGGGCTTGCATTAAATTCTCACCTCCATCCACCTTCTCCTCTTCTCTAGAATGATGTGGTCATGGGTAGTAACATAGCCATTACAGGTCAGCAGAGCCACCACAGATTGACTTGAAGACATTTAAAGGTATATAGAACACAGAGGTAATGCAATCTTGTTCTCTCGTGCCAGTGAACCCAAACTCACGGTCCTAACCTGTCCTAGAGATGTTTTATTTAGACCTGATGTGAACAAATCAAAACCACTTCATGTTGGACTATTTAACACTTTAAAATCCAGATATTTTTCAGTATCTCTGGATGAATGCTAAGTGATCTGGTTTCCACAAGGTCACAGCCACTGGAGCAGATTTTCTGAGTGTTCACCTCCACCCTCAGCCAGTTCACTCATTCACAGCCTCTCTCTGGCTTCTGCAGGCTTCTAGAAGCCCCACCAATCCCGACAGAAGTGCAGCCCTGATAGAAAAACAGCTAGCCCCACAGCGTAGTAACCAGTCCTACTTTCAGTTGGAGGCAATGTCCTGCCATTCATAATAAGCTCTGTGCCTTGACAGAGTTTTTTATATAGCAAGATGATTATTACAGAGCTCAGAGAATGGCCAAGCATCAGGAATACCATTGATTATGAGAAAGCCCCATGGATGTTTTCATAGATGCAGAAAACTAAATTCTAAAATGATAGAAACAGTGAGGGGGATAGCAGAGACTCATTGGCTAGATAAATGGAATCGCCAGTTACTCAGGTCCTGGAGACTGTGAGAAGGTTTGGAGGGGTAGAAAGCAAAACTTGGCTTTGTAAGTATTGATCTGATGTATGGGTGTCTTTAAGGAGATAGCAAGTGGCTAAATGTTTCTGTGAATGTTGACTGCAAAGGTCAAGTCAAGGATGGAGAGAATAACCCTGAGGAGACCCAAATAATACTCCCTGAGAAGAGACTGAAACAAGAAGCCATATGAGGACTGGGACATAGGATACACTAGTATTTAGATATCTGGGAGATGAGAAAAAGCCAAAAACAAGCTGAAGTCAAAGACCCTCTTATGTTATATATACATTAGCCATGCTTAAGCAAATGTCCTGTGACTCCTTAACTTGTGCACAAGGTAATGTATGTGAACGTCCATTATTTATTGGCAGAATGTCTTTTTCTAGACTACAGTATGATTGAGATGAACTAGATGTCCATTGGTATGTGATAGGATAACTTGTAATTGTGATTATAAGTTGTAAACTATGACAAAAATGGATGAAGTTATGTTGCAAGTGTGTTATTATGAATACATTAAAAAAGTATAACCTTGGACATAAACAGTAGGATTCGCTATCATGCAATCAATGGGAATCCACTAATATAGAATCTGAAACCATTCAAAACAATAGCATACATTGCTTATGGTTGTATGCCCGTGTGATACCAGTGTGACTTGCAAGTGGGGTTCTGTGCACTCTGGTGTGGACAAGGACTGGGAGTATATGTGCACACTGCTAGACAAGATCCCTCAGTTTATATTGTGAATACCTGCAATAGTTGATTTTTAAAACACATCTTGGCATGTGGTGGATTAAATAAGAATGGCCCCATAGGTTCCTATATTTGAATGCTTATTCATCAGGGAGGAAAACTCTTTAAAAGGACTAGAAAAATTGGCCTTACTGGAGTAGGCGCAGCCTTGTTGGAGAAAGGGTATCACTAGGGGTGAGCTTTGAAATTTCAAAAGTCCATTCCTGGCCCAGTCTCTCACCCTGTGCATGAGGGCCAGGTTGTAGCTTTCATCTTCCTGATGCCTGGAGATTAGGATGTAGAACTATCTCCCAGCTACTTCTCTGGTAAGTGCCACGTCTGTGTGCTGCCATGTTTCCTGCCATGATGATAACAGTCTAAAACGGAATCAATAAGCAAGTCCCAGTTAGATGCTTTCTTTTACAAGAGTTGCTTTGGTCCTGGCGTTTCTCATAGCAACAAACCAGACTAAGACAGCATCTTACTGATAAACAAAAAACTTCAAATATTAACATAAATCCAATGAGATGTCTTTTGTTAGCAAACATTGTAAAGCTCCTTCTTCCCTCTCAACAGCATGGCTGAGAGCATAAGCTCAGCTGCTGTCTGTTAAGTGGAGTAGGGACACCAGAGCTGGAGCTATACAGGAAGGCTGCAGGGACAACCTGACATCTGACTGGTCTCAGGTCCTGGGCCATCCAGCAGCAGTGCAAAGCCAGACTTTCTCCCTGTGTCCCCATGAGGATAAACCCATCCTTGCACTTCTTTCCTCCCCTTCTGTAGTGGCTTTAAAACATAAGGTGTCACAGTGTCTCACATGTCCTCTGCTGGGGAAACTAATGCAGTTCAGTTGAACTGAACCTGGAATCACGATGCAAATGGCCCAGGAACTCCATCACACCCATTTCCACTGACACATTGAAAGGAAAGGCCACCGAAGTTAAGTAAACTCCTCTTCCTGTAGCATCCTCCATACTGGGGGCTGCCATTTCATTCTCACAGTGGACCATCTGGGACCCTTCAGCAGTTCTTTAGAAGTTCTGAGAACTCTAATTTAATTGTTCTGGTATGAGACTTGGCATCAAGACCTTCTTGGACTCCCAAGCATTTTTGTAGGGTGACTGTGGCTGTAATGCCCTGCTTTGTGGCTTCTCCTAACAGGGTCTCATATGCTGATCTTTGACCACGTTGGCTCAGGGAATGGGAATGGGAACATATTTTATACTCCTCCACTCTGCTGGTAGGGATTTGATATAACAGTGTTGCAGTGTTTGCTTTTTAAGACAAAAGAAAACAAACAAAAAACAAAAACAAACAATACTCTTCAAAATAATAAATAAAGGAAAACAAAAATACAAAAACCTGTTCATAAACAAGGCTGTCCTGCATTTCTTTGTATAGAGGTCTTCTGATCTGCTGCTATGTCTCTTCAATGCAGCTTTCAAATCGATTCTTTGTCTTTGTGTGTTTCCATACATTGCAATTGTGTTGGTTATGCGTGTGTGTGTGTGTGTGTGTGTGTGTGTGTGTGTGTGTACATATGGAGGTCAGCGTTGGCTGGTAGCCAGTCATCCTGGATCAGCCTTCCATCTTAATCTTTGAGGGAGGGTTTCTCAGTTAATCCCACAGCATCTAGTTTGGCTATTCTGTCTAAACAACTTGCTCCATGGATCCTGTGTCTCTGCCTGCCAGGCTGGAGTCTTTGGATCCCATATAACATTTACTAGAGTTATGGAAATTTGATCTCAGGTCTTTAATTTGATGTAAGAGCTTTAACCAAAGTGGCCATCTCCCCAGGCCTTCCTCAGCACATTTTTTAAGACATAAAGAAAATGAGAAAGCACTGTTTTTAGAGTTTTAGAGTCTAGGATTGGAATATATTCAGATGGTTAAAGACTGGGGAAAGTTTTATTCCAAAATGCTTAACACTGGCTAATATAATGCTTGATCTGTAAGGGTTTTCAAGGTTTGAGAAGGACCAGATAGCAAATATTTTAAGCTGCCCAGGCTATGAGATCCTTCCCTTCCATAGCAGCTATTTTTCTCTCCCTTTGCAGTGATAAAGACAACCACAGATAAGACAAGAAAAAAATGGGTGTGACTATCTGCCCATGAAATGGTAATTAGAAACACAAAGATGGAACTGTATTGTCTCATGGACATTGCATGCCCTGTCTAAAGGGTCAAGTTGGAAACCCTACCATTGGCCCATCATAGCTCTGTACAAAACCACAAGATGGGTTAAGTCACTCTGGGTCACAGTATCAGAAATGAAGGGAAGTTCCAAAAATTTGCTTTAATATTTTAGTTTTATCCCAGTGTTTGTAAGATCCCCGGATTTTGATGACATCTTTTGATCACCTTTATATCTTGGTGCAATTTGCAAATAGGAATCTTAATTTTAAAAAACAAGCAGAAAGTGGCTGATCAGTTCCAGAAGTCATCAAACAATTACTTGGAAAATGAAAGTATTGTGAGCAGTAATTATCTCACAATTTCATTTCTCTGGTGGTTTTATTACAGTGTGCATGTACAAAGCTTTCCCAATAGCTGCACTGTCTGTGTCACACCTCTTGGTTTCAGCCCTAACCACTTCAGCTTGAGTAGACTTGATCTTGTTTGGTTTCTGTCTTCCAGCAAACTCAAAAGAACCATTTCCAGAATGTAAAATGTGTCCAACTATCACAGTGAGGACTCAGGAGGAAGACAGAGATGTTTCCCCTGTCATTCTGCTATTCAGCTACCAGGGGCCTGTGGGCACACAATTCCCTTTTAGAGGAACAATAAAGCAGGTATTAAAGGTGATTCTACTACCATGTCCTTCCACAGCTCAACAATGAATAACACACTAGCTACTGTGTTACTATGAAACAGTGTTGCACAGGAGAACTGTTTGTCAGGAGTTATAAACTGAAGGCCCAGGAGGGGTGCTATCTAAGTATAGTGCCTGGGTTTTGGAGTTTACTAGAAACTTTACTACCTGACTTCATGCCATCAGATCCACAATTGAGGAATACTGGATGCACTGGATGAATAATATTACTAGGGAATATCTCACAGTGCTCCTTGACCTTTGCCTCTAAGAACACAGTCCTGGCTACACTAGTGAGAAGACAAACCTATGGTCTGTCCTGTCTGTCCTGAGGCAGCACTAGGTTCCAGAGTTGTTACAGAAACATTCTTAAAATAGCTTCTCAAATGCAGAGATGCTGGGAGACCTGACCCTATCCAAAGGCAAAAATTTGCCATGGTTCAGAGTTCTCCCAATACACATGCAAATATGATAGACTGTGGCTGCTTTGCTCTTATTTTTCACAGGCTGGGGCCATGCTGTGCATTATGGGTAGGTAACAAGTCACCTTCACTTCTTCAGTAGGTTCAGTTTGTGAAACAGTGGATCTGAGGATCAATTGATATAACCCATTTGAAAGAAATTTGGGAATATGAAATAAGTAAACTAAACACACAGTTATTTTTTTCAGTAGAAATTCCATGTCTCAAACAAACAATGGAACAATCCAAACCACTAGGAAATGGCGAGCATCGTGGCACACACCTTTGAGCTCAGCAGTTGGGAGGCAAAGGCAGGTGGATCTCTATGAGTTTGAAGTGACTCTGGTCTACATAGTGAATTTCAATCCAGCCAGTAGAACTCAGTCTCTAAAACAGACAAGGCAAGAAAATACAAACGCATGGGTGACTTCTAACAGCAAAATTGGCACCACTATACTGTGTGTGTTCCTAAGAAATAATACACGCTTACATGAAATGATGATCAGCAAACCTTTCTCATAATAAGAAAACTTCCTATGAAATATAAAGTTATCTAGAAAAGTAGGATTCAAATTCTGAACTTCATATGAGTTTAATGCGGTGAAACGCCCACGATTATGAGAAATGGCTCACAGGTAATTTACTCCAATTTTTGCTTGTATTTATGAAGTTAGACCCATGGAACGAATACCAGTGTTTTAGTTTTCTTTCTTGGCAACTTCTTGATAATTTGGAATATATAGACTTAAAATGAAAACTGTATGTTAGGCTAAAAAGAAAACAAAGACATTATAATGATAAATTAATGTCATCTAGACCAAAAACAAAAACAAAAATCTGTCATCACTACCAAGTAATTTCCCTTCTCTTTAAGCTTAAATCCCTTAATTCATTAAGCTTATTAATTAACATCTTGACATTAAAGTCATTGGTGACTAAGCATGAAAGGACATCAGGGTCTATAAAAGGAGAGCCTGGAGCAAGCTAAGGTCCCAGAGTGCAGCACAGGTCAAAGTCACAGTGACCTCTGTGGTTGCTAATTTATGGAACAGGACTCATGTGTCCTTTTCCAGGTAACCCTTTACTGCACTTGAAGTCCCCACCTGAATAATATGTAAATGTTTAGAAGTACTATCAGGTCCTGATGCACTAGTTCCTGATTAATTCTCTGATCTCATTATGACTAAAATAATATTCCACTAACTTCAGCATTGCTCTTAACTGAGACATCTCCCATCTTACCCACCTCCCACCTTACCCACCTCCCACCTGAGGGGGACCACTCTGACATTCCCTAAGCTCCTGGAGTGTCATAGGCTTTCTTTGGCTCTATCACTTCCTATTTCATTGCCTTTGCTTGAAGCTCTTTGTCTTTCCAGTTGACCCTTGCTTTTTCTTGTGATTGCAGCCACTCTGTGAGTACACTGACCACTCTACCCAGCTTTATTTGGATAATCTCTTAGCACTCACTGAGAACAGTCATCAGACAGTTCTGGTGAGCAGACTGAGACAGGCTGACTCTATGACAGGCTTCATATTGGCAGTTCAGGAGACTAGGCCTAGATCTCTGTTACTGGAAAAATTCCAGGCCTCTAGCAGCCAGTCAGAAACTGCCCCACTATCAGAAGCTGCCCTGCCACCTGACCTGAAGTAAGAGCACTGGGTCAGCAAGAGTTTCCAGGCTTCCCCAGCAACAAATTCCAGCTCCCCACCCCCACCCAGCGATGATTCTGCAATGTCAAAAACAATTAAAATAAAGGTCACCCACCCCTCCCTGAAATTCCCCTAATGTGCTTTAAATTGGGCCTGTGCGTTCACTTGAGTGTCTCTCTCTTGGTAAATGGTAGACCCTAGCATGATGGATTTCTGCAGAATAACGTAGTCTTTGTTTTTGTATACTATTTGAATCTGGGGTATCATTCTTCAGTGACTCATGGTCTCTTACACTGGAAAGGACCATTTATGTGATCCAAAGAGGTATTAAAGGTAGGATTCCAGAAGATCTGGTTTTTATTGCTCCTAATGGATACATTTGCAGTTACTTCCTTAACACTTTCCACCTAGAATGGTCAGAGGCATGGATATGGCAGTGGGAGAGCTCGAGGTCACTCCACACTACACATTGAGGCCCTGCAAAGAGCAGATTATATTTATATCTAGAGCAAAGGAAGCCTCCCACAAAAGGGGCAAGTGAGTGCAGAGACAGCCCTTAGCTCAGGTGATTATAGCTCCAGGCTGCCCTATTTAGTTTTTAGATAATTGACTGCTAGTGACTTATGACTTGTGGCAAGATTAGATTGTAGTCTGTTTACATATCAAGTTACATTCCCGTTCACTGTGTACGAACACATGTAGAACACCTTTAACATATACATGGCAGCAGTTTTAGGCCAAACTTAAAAGAAGTGTGTAACTCTGATAACCCATTCATCCATCTCAACTGAGAACAGAGGAGGCCAGCAACATCTGCGACGACCTACGAGCAAGGGTTATTTCAAAAATAAGATGTCAAATGGACTCCAGAGAGAACTGCATATGTGGGTTGGACCCTTAAGGTGAAGAAATTGGGGGAGGAGGCCAGAGCAAAGCATACAACACCTTCAGGAAGGCAAGACTCAACATCAAAAGGCATCTGGCAGTTCTGGGATGACTAGACTCTGATTGTAGTTTTCTTCGTATGAGGCATCCACGCCTGTGCTGCACACACGCCTTTTGTTCTAGTCAAGTTTTTAATGCTCCAGGATGACTTTCTGTTTCCCGTGGAAGGTGTTGCTTGGTAAACTTTTGAGAGCGTGCCTCCATACATAGCCCAGGTAGGCATTAAATTTGAGACAGTCCTGCCTCTGTCTCCTGAGTACTGGGATTTCAGGTCAGGTCACTGTAGCCCATATTCAGCTTCATATAAACTCTTTGGTTTTACATTAGTTTCCATACAAGGAAACTTCTTTGTGTAATCTGGGTTAAATTAGTTCACTTTGGATCTGAGATGATCAGGTTTCTGGTAAATTCTTAGGATGTTTATTCCAGGTTGTTGAAATCTACCTGTGAGATCCTGCCTTAGAGTAACTGCAGGGAGTTAGTTTCAACCCAGCTGCCTTCCATCTAAGGCAAGGGGGAAAGAGGATGCATCCCGACGACACACGTATCCACCCTTCCCATCGTTCTCCTTCCTCTGTGGTTTAAAATTACTGACCATTCCAAGCTAGGAAAACATCACATCTTACAGTAAGATTGGATTCCCCTCCCCCAAAATGTGCATGATAGTCTGCTGTTATATAGAGAAATGAAGGAAATTATGATGTAAAGAATTATTTATGCACATAGCATTGAGTTCGAAGTATATAGAGTTTTTAAAATAAATTTCTCTCTAGACTTTAACAGATTTAGAAAAAAAATAAATTCACTTTAGATTGGTTAGAAAAATACTTGGCTAATGAGGTTCTGTTGTCAGATCTCTTTCCTCTTATTTAAATCACTCTTTTCCACAAGTCAATAACTTCCATTGCTAGATGCAAAAGAGCTGCTTTAGCATAGGAGCGTTCACCTGCTTCTTAGCTCCTGTGCATTCTGGAGCCCTCAGATACACAACAGCCCTTTTAGAACTACCTTTTTTTTTTTTACTCAGAGATGGACTCACACAATTGTGCAGGTTGAGGACCGACCCCAGCTCTGCTCCTGAAAATTTCAAATCAAAATGTATTTTCCATGTATAATTTGTTTATCTATATAAGCAATTCATTGTTGAAGAACGATTTCTGGGGACCTAGGTGTTAACTTTACAGACAGTGAGAAACTGAAAAAAGAAAACCACCAAATTGCTAACATCTTTGACCAACTCAGTGACTGAATCAGATTCTGCAAAGGACTTTGTATTAGTAGGTTTGAGTTAGGAGCCATCTAGGCCAGTTCCTTAGAGTGAATCACTGGCTATTTCACCAGCTGCTAGGCTGTAGCCAGGCCTGCCTTCCACCCCAAACCTACCCCTCACTCTCCCACCCCACCCCATTCTCAAGTAGGGCAGGGAGAGCTTTCACTGTCTTGGTGACTAGAACTAAGAAACTAAAGCAGCTTTTTATCCAGAATGCCATTCATGTTGACACTTCTGCTGCTGCTGGTGGTGGTGGTGGTGTGTGTGTGCATGTGTGTGTGTTCCTTCTGCAAAAAATTGCACTGTTTCCCTTTTGCAAAAAGCTGCCGTGCAATGTATATGGTGACCTGACTGTGGCAGTGAAACCGTTCTATGTGGTTTGTCCCTCCACCCACACACAGCATGCTTTACAGACTTGACAGGGATGGATCAACCCTTAGAGGAACAAAGAAAAAAAAATTCAAAATACCCCTCCTCCAAAAAGTACCCCAGAGTGTGAAACTTTCTGAGAAAGTCTGGCCTATTTCTTTAAAGCTGGAAAAAAATAACAAAAATAGAACTTTCTTGTTTATTCAGATCATATCAGTTCTGTTTCTAGAACCACACAGCTCAGTTGCTACCCAGCGATTTTTTAGAAAGTCGGATGATTGCGTGCGCGTGGCTTTTGCTGAGAGTGAGCTGTGCTTTTCATATCATTTATTAGAAGGTAAATGCATAATTACACAGCATGCTCATATAAGAGCAATAAACTTTACAGGAGTATTTATAAAGTGGTGTGTTTATATCAACGGCACTACACACACAACAAATAATAATAACATTGTGGAGAAAATTAGCTCCTTTGGTGCATAACATCCAATATGTAGCTCTGTATAATTAATATCCTGCAATTTAACATGTTATTCATTTTCTCTTTTCCCTCCCCTTGACTCAGAAGAAAGCAACAGAATTTGTTTAATTTAATATGGCATTTCACAACAGCATAGAGCCAAAATACATCCTGCTGGATTAATCTGATTTCCCACCCTATAAATCTGAAAGCAGGCCTGGGCTTATTAAGCCAGAGAGAGAGCTCTCTTGGCTTGTTAGTAAGTGTTAGCCTCCCTTCACTGTCTTCCTTGTGTAGCCTGTGTTCTTTCTTCTTTTTGATTCTTTTTTTTTTTTGATTTTTATTACATATTTTCCTCAATTACATTTCCAATGCTATCCCAAAAGTCCCCCATAGCGCCCCCCACTTCCCTACCCACCCATTCCCATTCTTTTGGCCCTGGCATTCCCCTATATTGGGGCATATAAAGTTTGCAAGTCCAATGGGCCTCTCTTTCCATTGATGGCCGACTAGGCCATCTTTCAATACATATGCAGCTAGAGACAAGAGCTCCTGGGTTCTGGTTAGTACATCATGTTGTTCCAACAATAGGGTTGCAGATCCCTTTAGCTCCTTGGGTACTTTCTCTAGCTTCTCCATTGGGAGCCCTGTGATACATCCAATAGCTGACTGTGAACATCCACTTCTGTGTTTGCTAGGCCCCGGCATCGTCTCACAAGAGACAGCTATATTTGGGTCCTTTCAGCAAAATCTTGCTAGTGTATGCAATGGTGTCAGCGTTTAGAAGCTGCTTATGGGATGGATCCCTGGATACGGCAGTCTCTAAATGGTCCATCCTTTCATCACAGCTACGAACTTTGTCTCTGTAACTCCTTCCCTGGGTGTTTTGTTCCCAATTCTAAGAAGGTGCACAGTGTCCACACTTTGGTCTTCATTCTTCTTGAGTTTCATGCGTTTATCAAATTGTATCTTATATCTTGGGTATCCTAAGTTTTGGGCTATTTTATATGCTTTTATTCACTGGCTTTCAATAAGGGATTAAGGCTGATTCCCCCAAGGAAAACTGGAGAAGCCTGGAGCCACCTTTGACTGTTAGAATGGCAGAGAACAGTACTCTATGGCTTCCTGGTGTTGCAAACAGTCCTCCATGATGGGAATCCATTGGCTCAAAATGTTACCCATGCTGAGGTCAATAGACCTAGCATGAGTTCTCTGAACTTTTCATATAATATATCCGGATTACAATTTTTCCTTTTTCTACTCTTCCCAGATTCTCCCAACCTTCCCTCCCATCCCAACCTTCCCTCCCAACCCAACCTTCCCTCTCACCCTAACCTTCCCTCTCATCCTAACCTTCCCTCCCATCCCAACCTTCCCTCCCAACCCAACCTTCCCTCCCATCCCAACCTTCCCTCACATCCCAACCTTCCCTCTCACCCTAACCTTCCCTCCCAACCCAACCTTCCCTCTCACCCTAACCTTCCCTCTCATCCTAACCTTCCCTCCCATCCCAACCTTCCCTCCCAACCCAACCTTCCCTCCCATCCCAACCTTCCCTCCCAACCCAACCTTCCCTCTCATCCCAACCTTCCCTCCCAACCCAACCTTCCCTCTCACCCTAACCTTCCCTCTCATCCTAACCTTCCCTCCCATCCCAACCTTCCCTCCCAACCCAACCTTCCCTCCCATCCCAACCTTCCCTCCCAACCCAACCTTCCCTCTCACCCTAACCTTCCCTCTCACCCTAACCTTCCCTCACATCCCAACCTTCCCTCTCATCCCAACCTTCCCTCCCATCCCAACCTTCCCTCCCATCCCAACCTTCCTTCCCAACCCAACCTTCCCTCCCATCCCAACCTTCCCTCCCATCCCAACCTTCCCTCCCATCCCAACCTTCCCTCTCATCCCAACCTTCCTTCCCAACCCAACCTTCCCTCCCATCCCAACCTTCCCTCCCATCCCAACCTTCCCTCACATCCCAACCTTCCCTCCCATCCCAACCTTCCCTCCCATCCCAACCTTCCCTCCCAACCCAACCTTCCCTCCCATCCCAACCTTCCCTCCCATCCCAACCTTCCTTCTCATCCCAACCTTCCCTCCCATCCCAACCTTCCCTCCCATCCCAACCTTCCCTCCCATCCCAACCTTCCCTCCCATCCCAACCTTCCCTCCCATCCCAACCTTCCCTCCCATCCCAACCTTCCCTCTCATCCCAACCTTCCTTCCCAACCCAACCTTCCCTCCCAACCCAACCTTCCCTCTCATCCCAACCTTCCCTCACATCCCAACCTTCCCTCCCATCCCAACCTTCCCTCTCATCCCAACCTTCCCTCCCATCCCAACCTTCCCTCCCATCCCAACCTTCCCTCTCATCCCAACCTTCCCTCCCATCCCAACCTTCCCTCCCATCCCAACCTTCCCTCCCATCCCAACCTTCCCTCCCATCCCAACCTTCCCTCCCATCCCAACCTTCCCTCTCATCCCAACCTTCCCTCTCATCCCAACCTTCCTTCTCATCACAATCTTCCTTCCCAACCCAACCTTCCTTCTCATCACAATCTTCCCTCTCATCCAGATCCACCCTCTTTCTGTTTCTCATTAGAAAGCAAACAGGCTTCTAAGAGATAATAATAAAATATAATATAATATGATAAAACAAAAGCATCAGAATAGAACAAAGCAAGCATAAGCATAAGAAAAGACATCAGACACAGATATAGACCCAGACACTTGCTCATTAATACACTCAGGAATCCCATAAAAACACAACCCAGAAGCCCTATGGATATTCAAAGGACCTGTAAGGTAAAGGGTGGGGGATAAAGATAAAAATAGAGTTAAAACTAAAAAACAACAAAAATAGAAAAGCTTTAAGATGACATTGTGAGACTAGGAGCCTACACATAGGCCTCTGAGTTCATTTTCTCAGACATTTACTGCTAGGCATGTGAACTCCACTTAAGCGTAGTTTGTTTCCCCAATGAGAGTCCCTTGGAGAAAGCTAAATTTTCCTTTGCAAGTGATTATCAATTGGAAATAGCTTCTGGGTTAGGGATGGGGGCATTCGTCTAGGTCTCCTTTCAGCTGGAGGACCCCATCTGGTGCAGACTCATGTAAGCCCTGTGCATGCTGCCTCAGTCTCTGTGAGTTCAACTGTGTATCTGTCCTGTTGATTTAGAGGGCCTGGGTTCCTTGGTGTCCTCCATCTCTTATGGCTCTTATACTCTTACAGGGCTCCCTGATCCCTGTTCAGGGCCGAGTGTTCCAAGGTCCATCTATCATTCTCAGCATATTGCTGAACTATTGGTTTCTATATTTGTTCCCATCTACTTCAAGAAGAAACTTCTCTGATGAAGGCTGAAGCTGATCTTTGAAACCACCCCTAAGATAGGGATTATCATTTATCCTTTATCCTGTGCATGGAAGACAGTCTTGAGGACACCCAGAATGAACCACAGGGTACAGAATGAAGGACTACAGGTTTAGTTTGGGTTTTAGAGAGGAATTCCTCCACCTTGCCTTAAGTGTTTGTGAGAAGTTCTGCTTGAATTTGTTATAGGCTACACATGATATACAAAAGCACATGTGCCTCTGTGTATGTGTTTGAGTGTGTGTGGAGTGAGTGTGTCTGGGTGTCTTGATGTATATGTGTGTCTGTGTTTTATGCACTTGATTTTGTGTGTATGTCTGTGTGTATCTGTGTAAGTAAGTGACCAGGTTATACTGATATTCACAAACTTCCAAAACATGATCCTAGGATGCAGTCAGTCCTGACTTTCTTATCTCAAGGCAACGTTATGGAAGACAGTCAAATATATATACTCTGGGCCCTATCCTGATGTTTGTGTATCAAGGCTGACTCTAAGGAAGAAAGAAGTTTCTGCCTGGTCAGTCATCTCCTGGCCAAGAATACTCACTTCCGTCCACTTTGATTTGAAGAAAACATACTGGTGTCCATGCCTCTGTTAACCAGTAAGTTAACTGGAAACTCAGCAACACCACAGAAATTCCAGGCCTTTTGGGAGAATGGTTCTTTTCCAAAGCAATCGTGGTCACTCATGTTAGGACATTTTAACAGACACCCAGTGTCTGTTACCTTCAAAGGATTTTTATTTCTTTTTTCTTTTTTTTGCCACAGGAATTGTGAGTGCTGCTCAGAACTTTTAGTGATGGGACAGCGTAAAGCCAGAGCTGTAGAGGGATGAGCCTCACTGGATATACTCCCAAGGAGCCATCTGCACAGATGGAAGGGATACAAGAGCAATTTGGTGTGTGCTTGCCCTGTGCCCCTCCCCCACACAGCCTCCCATTCTGGTAATGCCTCTGCCTTTTCTCTAAAGCCTTACGTTCCGGAACACGCAGAGAAGGGGTCCTTCCTCTACACTATTTAGCTGTCACTGTCACCACTTAATAAACAGTTAAAAGTCAGTGACTCAGCTTGCAGGTGCCAGTTTGGCCCTGGTGACTGTCAAATGGACCCATCCCAGCTAATTTTGGTCTTCAGCAGCAATACTCAGGATGCCTCGAGGCAGGCATGATGCCAGTGCAGCCCACCACATTCCAGGACCAGGAAGGGCAGGAAACGTGCATGCAGAGCATGGAGTCCAGTGGGGTCACGTTAGTGTCCAGGTATGAATGATGTGGGAGATGGACTTAGGAAAAGAGGAGTATGGTAGCGGGAAGTTTGGCAGCAATCTCCGATCTGCTCTAAACACACAATAGAACTCCTGCACCCTCAAGGCAGAGTACCTTGAAGGGGTGTTCCAGATGTCTGACATTCTTCAAGTATTTATTTCCACACCTACCCAGGAGAAAGTGAAGACCATGCAGGAGCACACAGCATCCCTCCTGCCTTGCTCACCCTCATCATGAAAGAGTTGGTTGGGCCACTCATTCTCTATACAAAGTACTGCTTCTTTCTTAGACATGTGGTTAGGGTCCACACTGGGCTATCTCTAAAGTAAGGAAGCCAGCATGTGACAATGGGCATCTGTAAGTGTTTTTTTTTTTTTAACTAACATTTTTATTTATTCTTTGACATTTGCAAACACTTACATGATGTATCTTTATGAACTTTGATAAACCTAGCAAGGGATATTGGATAGCATTCAAACAACCCTGCTGCCCATGATCATCATGAGCTAGACACTGTTCAGCTCCAAGGACATTTGAGCATCGTCTGCAAGTTCAGGTAGTCAGAGGAAATAGCCCCTTGCAAAATGACTTGATTTACAAAATGAGAGAAGATGAGGGAAGCTTCCCTCACTTAGGGCAGGATAAGAGATTTAGAGTCACGTGTGAGGAAATGAGCCAAGAGCTATTATTATTAATATTATTTCCACCCTTCCCACCCTTTTATCTATCTTGTTCCATACTTACCATTCTGGCTTATTACTCTTCTGGGGTGACGTTAGCAAAATGCTTCCCTGGCTCTTCTATTCCTTACACGGTACCCTAGATAGACTCCCCCAGAGCCCTTTCTGTCACAGCTCACATGGACTGTGCTATTCTCTCTCTGATGAGGCTCAAGCTCTGAGGAATTGAGCTGAATTTCATTTTTGCATTGTCTCCTATGCAGCAAGAAAAAAAAAAAAGAAGTTCAGTGTTTGTGTCAAACAACTAAATGCAAGGAGATACCTGCTTGTCATCTGAGTAGTTACTCTGAGAGGATGCAATAATAATAATAATATACACCCAGATAACACTCTGTTTGCCTCACATAGCCCATCAGAAGGAAACCTCCTTGCCATTTTTAGACTAGGGCTTTACATAGTTCTAACCCAGCTTTGTGTTACAGTCGTCAAGCAGAGAAGTTTGACAATGAACTTGACCTGTACCTCAATTGGATGTTGAAAGCCCAATTAGTAACTAACACTTGAGAAAGTTAGTGGTAGGCATGGATTTCAGATGCACATGGCCAAGGTGCCAAGATCTTGATCTCACATCCTATGGCACCATGGGCAGAATGTAGCATGAGTCAGCCTTGAGAGACTCTCACTCTTCAATTACTTTTCAATTCATGGCCTTTACTTTTTAAAGTGGTTTGTAAATAATCACTTCACTAATGCTTTTTTGTTTCTACTCTATGGACGTTTTATAAGTGAGATAGCTCAGTGAGTAAAAGTGGCAAGTTCTGCATGGTCATGCAGAAGGGTCAATGTGACACAGTTCCTGCCCTTGGGGCAGAGCTAGCAGG
This sequence comes from Mus caroli, assembly GCF_978045245.1. Classification (NCBI taxonomy): domain Eukaryota; kingdom Metazoa; phylum Chordata; class Mammalia; order Rodentia; family Muridae; genus Mus; species Mus caroli. The sequence continues at coordinate 23,864,657 of NW_028227269.1, read as the reverse complement.
GCAAGAATTTCCACAAATGCTAAAGGAAGCAGTGGGCATGGGACTTGTTTATACAATAATATACATAATTTACTTGATGTTCCTCCTTTGGGAGATGTTCATTATGGGGGGATGTTCTTCCTGTGAAGGTTAATGACTCTATGATAATTAAAGGCAGCAAGAGTCCGAGTCCAGGAGGCAAAGGTGTGTCTAATGTCCTTAGCAAAATGGTAAATGCTGTGACCTTCAAGATAGCCCTTAAGGCTGTGGGAAAGAACTCTAAAAACACAAGTTAAAATATATAATTTCTCAAGTATGCAAAATATAAGGATGTAATATGAATTATATGAGGTGCTTTACTGACCTACAAAAAGAGAGACAGCTGCACTATGAGCCAGCTTGTCAGAAAGATATTAAAGGAGATATAGAGATTTAGGGAGTGATGATCACAGAGCAAGATCCCACCCAACTAAACTTATTGTCTGCACTTACGAAGGCAGGCAGATTCATGAATTCATGTCTAGCTTAAGACAGAGTTGGTTTAGGCCCAAGCACCGAGGGAATGGTGATCTCAGAGCCAGATCCCACTCAGCTAGCTTATTGTCTGTGCTTACAAAGGCAGGCAGATCTCTGAATTCATTTGCTATGTTAAAAAAAATGTACTTGCTGTTGTTTCTAAGAATCAAGGGACCAAAGTCATAAAATGTTGGTTCATGGAATAATCAAATGGGAACCTGGGGTGGACAATTGAATTGATATACAAATAAAAAACTGAGCTTTGATCTGTAAAAGCTGAGCTGTCTGGAGATCGCTGGAGAGCTGTCTCAAGCAGAACACAGAGCTTTCAGCTTGCGTCCACAATTGACTTCAAGTACTTTCTTTTGCCACTCCCAAACACCCCTTTCTCAGATCCTCTATGCCAAGTCTGGCCCTTGAAATAAGGATAATTACTGCCAAGCCTGACAACCTGAGTTCAATGCTTGGCGTTTTTATGGTTTTTATGGTAGAAGGAGAGAACTAACTCATGCAAATTATTCTTGGATTTATATACCCATGCATGTGCATGCACATGCACACATGCATGCACATGCATGTATATATAAATACACACATAAAGACATGCATAAACACATATCATCCAATCAATACATGTAATAAACCTTTCAAGCTAGACTTCACAACTGTAGCCAAAACTAGAAGTATAACATAACACCTGGGAATACTAGAGTAGAGGAATGAGGACACACTGTGTTTTTACCTAGTAACTAGCAGATAAGGTCTAGTGACAAGGCCCTTAATCTCTCCAGGCTTCATTCCATTGACAAAGACTATGAGAATTACCACTCTCACAAAGCCTGAGCAAAAAATGATAATGAAAACAGTGTGCAATGAAATATAATGTCACATTAGGCTTTTACTTGATACCAAGGGATATTATCCTTTTAGTCAGTATTTTGTAGCAGATAATAAAGTGGAATAAAAATGCTGTTTTCTTTTTCCTCTAACTACTGGGAGACTCAATGAGGCTGTTTCATTCCCAGTCACGGTGGTTTTGTGAACTGAAATGTTTATAATGCATGGACTTTTCTTTAGTTCTCACAATATTTTTGTTTTTCTTGTACATTTAGATTTTCTGAAGTCAGTATATTATACAAATAATAAGTTTTGGAAGAAGATGAAGTGTATTCTGTAAAAATTATTTTGATTATGAGAAGAGAAAAATACAAGCTGCTTGTCATTTGCATCTTATAATATTTTTAGAATAGAAAAATAATACAAATAAGTGAAGATATGCATGTATATTTATAAACACAAGCATACAAACATACCCACACAAAGTCATATGCTGATAAATTTGATAGCAGACTCACCAAAAGCAAAGATAGTAAACACACAAAACCTTTATGTGCAGGGGTTGCCAACTTCTCTGATATAAAAACTTCTGTCATGGCTAACTCCAAATTACCAATAATAAAGCCATGGCTTACATAACGACTGAAAAATGCTTCTCATAGGTCCATGCCAAACTGGTGTGCAAAGTGGGCAACCAAATGCAGTGAAGAGGTGAGGTTATCTGAGCAACATCCTTAAAGGTTCATATTCTTGAGGGAAAACAGAGAAGAAATAACTCCCACATCCGTATGAAGCCAGACCTTTGATATACTATAGATTCATTCATTTATTCAATATGCTTTATTTGTATACTCATAACTAGATGCTAGGCATGTGATAATATGTTCTAAAGCAACGAATTGTAATCCCTTAAGCCCAAGGAATGGGAGTCAGAGATGTGAAGGATATAATGGCGAGAACACAAGTGAGAGCTGAGCATATGGGCAGTGGGGCAGCTGACCACACCCAACATGTATGGGATGATCAGGGAGATTGTGACTCAGGAAAGAGGACTTCATAGGACAAAGGCAGCCAAGAGAAGGGACTTCCATTTAATGCACAAACACACAGCTTAGTTGGCAGAATGTTCCCTTAGTGTGTCCAAAGCCCTAGATTCAATCCCCAGTACCTTATAAAACAGTTTTGGTGTCCCATACTGATAATCTCAGCAGTCAGGTCCCTGTGGGTGGAGGCCAGAAGATCAGGGCCTCAAAGTCATCAGTATGACCAGTTGAGGGTAATCACACATGGTCTCAAAACAAGAAAATATGTTTCAAGAATACTGGAATCATTTTTAAATAATCTGAGCTTATATTCAATATACAATGATTAGCATTTTCTGGCCAATCAACATTTTTCTTTCTAATGTTTTGTGGAATGCACAATTGATTTCTCTTTTGACATAATCATGATTTTGCTTAGAAATGTGTTTCCCATCATAAAATTCAATACAATGGCATTATTGAAGGTTTCTGAAAAGCCAATGATGATTCTACTTTAATGTTTATTACAGAACTTTGCAATAACAAAATTATTACAATGTCTAAAGCCCATGAATAGAAAAATGATTAAAATCTATGGGGTTTGAAATGACACATAATAAAAAAGATCAACATAGAGATATATTGGTGTGGAGTTGTCGTACAGTCTTACAGCCATGAAGAAATAAGACAGCCAGAGGCTGGAAAGATGCTCAGTGTTAAAGACAGCCAGAGGCTGGAAAGATGCTCAGTGTTAAAGAGCTTGATGTGTAAGCAAGAGGACCTGAGTTTGATCCCCAGCACCCATGTAGCAGCCACATCTGGTCGAGTGATTCTGTAACCCTAGGGCTGGTAGGTAGAGACAGGTAGATCCTGGGGGTTAACTGGCCAACAGTCTGGCCAAAATGACAAAGATGCAGGGTTAGATAGAGATGTAAACCTCTGGCCTCCACATATGTCCCCAAGAATGAGTATAACATCAGGCACATAAGACACACCCAGACACCACACACATACACATACACACACACACACACACACACACACACACTTGTATGTGCACATGAGAGAGTGAGGCTAATGCTCATATATATATATATATATATATATATATATATATATATATGTATATATATATACACATTATAAATGCACAGGATAGATAAATAACTCATCTTTGGATGTTTGTATATTTGGAAGAGAGAGGATGAGTAGAAGGATATAACCCAAAACAGAGGTCACCTTGTTATGCTTAAAATCCTCATCACATTGTATGTATATAACATATATGTATATAATACAATAATTACATAATTTCTAATATATCAGTCAGAAAAGTGATGGTCTGGGGAGATTCTCACTTTCACTACTGTGACAGAAACCAGTAAAAAAGATCATATATTTTCCTTGACCTTTATTTTTTAAAGATATATATATATATATATATATATATATATATATATATATACACATATATATGTATGGATATAATTGTGGCACATACACTGATTTCTTCATTTCCTTCAACCCACATTTTAATGTATTGCTGCCTAGTTGCTATAACTAAGGATGAATTAAAGTATATATAACGGGCCTGGAGAAACAGTGCAGATGTACACAAGTATGAAAACCTGTGTTTTGATCCAGAACCTACAAACATATACACTCGACACTGTTGTACTTCCTATAATTCTATCCCTGGGGAGCAAAGAGAGATGGATTTCTGAGGCTCATGGGCCAGTCAATTCAGTGTCCTAAGGTCAGTGAGAACCCTGATCTCACTAAACAAGGTGAGTGGTTCCTAGGGAACTACCTGGGGCTGACTTCTGGCTTTTATAGGCACATACACACATTTGCATATGTACCAGCAAAACCTTGTACCTACAGGAACAAACACCTGAATGCACATACTTGCAATTTGTGTACTGGTTTCTCTAAAGACTTGGTGCGAACTTTGTATTTCCTATTAATTATGGACATCCATGCATGTACTTTGATCCCTAAACTACAACAGTTTCACAAATGTGGTAGTTTTCTTTTTCGTTTTTTTTTTTTTGTTGTTGTTGTTTTTCTTCAAGGGTCATACATTGGTGACTAGCCATATTCCAGGAAAATGGAAAGACTTGAAATTGAAGACAAGCTAGAGGCAGTCAGTGTCAACCATGCCTCTGCTGACAGCCTCTGCAAGTGGCCACGGGAAACTTGAGGCCCAGTGCTTGGCCCAGAGTAATTGGTGTCCAAGAGCTGTGAACTAAATTATACTGAAGATAAACTGGCGACATGTGAGTGAGCTCCAGCTAAAAAGTAAACAGCATATGATGGAAGCCCCTGCAGCCCAGGTGGCATCCAACCAGGAATCTGATGTTCTGTTGACAGCAGCTCTGCTCCCACAGGCACCTTTGGGTGGACAGACAGACTCAGTAATTGGAGATGTGCATCTGGTCATGGGTCTAATGCACCCAGGCGTGAAGGTCTTAGCTTATCCAGGACAAGTCATAGACAGCCTGTGGCATCTGAATATCTATTAGAGACTGCCCATGAGCACAGCACAAGCCCTGAACTGGCTGCATTACAATGTATCCATGCACCTATATGCTTTTAAAAGATCTATTTTATCATTTTACATTACTCATATGTGTGTACACCATAGGTTTGCAGGTACCTACAGAAGCCAGGAAAGAGCATTGATCCTCTGGAGTTGGGTTTGCATGTGATTCTGTAGCATTTGATATGAGTGCTGGAAACTCACCTCAGGTCTTCTGCAAGTACAAGTGCTCTTCTCTTAACCACTGAGACATTCCTCCAGACATCAATGCATCTTACTAGCTATTGGTCAGTAGCTCCCCTAGTCCACCATTTGTTTTACTTGGTTTTTCAAGAGTTTCAGGCGGGATTGCACAATGCTATGTGCAGGGCATGACACATCTCTAGTCTCTGTGTGTGCTTCAATTCTGTATCACTCATCAACCTTAGCAGTAAGACAAGAACTCTACCACCAGGAACTCTCCTAACTTCAATCTCTAGCCCTACATGGTCTCTAACCCTGGGCCCCAGACAAGACTTATTGAGATGATCACTGTTATCTTTTTGGTTTTGGTTTTGGTTTTCAAGACAGGGTTTCTCTGTGTATCCCTGGCTGTCCTGGAACTCACTCTGTAGATCAGGCTGGCCTCGAACTCAGAAATCTGCCTGCCTCTGCCTCCCAAGTGCTGGGATTAAAGACGTGCACCACCAGTGCCCGGCAAGCATTGCTATCTTAATTAATATTAAATAAATTGAATTGTAGCATATATGGGTAATGCTGACTCTCATCTTAATAAGGTATAGAATCTGGGCACATCTGGCAGGGGGTTATTGAGAATAGGTTAACTGAGATGAGAACACTCAGCCTGAATGTGACCACCATCACTCCATGGCCCAGGAACTCAGAATGAATATAAAGGAGACAGCCAGCTGAGCACCAGCATTTGGTACTCTCTGCTTATTGACTATAGACACCGTGTGACCAACTACTTCATGTTGCTACTATGATGTGGCCATCATTTGCTGAACCATAGGAGTGAAAATAAATACTTTTTCTCCACAGGCTGCTTCTTGCCAGGTACTTGGTTACAGCAACAGAAAAGATAACTGATACAGAGACTGAGGGCTTGTTACTGGCATTCATAATACCCTGAGATCCATCAAAGCCAGGCTACATGTCTGCAGCTCCCTTGTTATCACTGTATACATATATGTGTTGTGTAGTACAAACAACAAACAAAACCGAGGCTGTACTGTGGTTATCTCTCTCTCTCTCTCTCTTTCTCACTCACTCACACACACACACACACATGTATACACACACACAAAGAACATCAAAGCACACACAATACACATACAGAAACAGACGAGTATTTTAAAAATGAGAAGAATGTGTGCTTTTTTTTTAATTCTTTGCAAGCATGTGAATGTGTGTGGGGTGTGTGTGTGTGTGTGTGTGTGTGTGTGTGTGTGTGTGTGTGTAGAGATGGATATCTGGGTCTTCCTAGGTCTCTCTCACTTTAATTACTGGGGAAAGTTCTCTCAGAGAATCTGAAGCTACTAGAAGCAGCTCATGTAGCTGGCCAGCTTGTTCTGGGGAGCCCATGGTCTCTGCCTCCAGACGGTTGGAATCATTGATAGTCTGCCACTTGCTTCAGCTTTTATGTGGGCTTGGAGATCAGAATTCTGATGCACTCTGTCATCTCCCCAGCTTCAAGAACAGTGTGTTCTTATAGCTCCGCAGAAGCCATTTGAAAATGAACTCTCACAGAGCTCTTTCAGATTAATTCCTACAGTTGGCTTTGTGTTTTTCTCGCAGTCCACATGCTGTCAGCTCTGGGTTTCTTCTTGCTTTCTGTACTATCATCCATGAGTAATGGTTTCTTGAGCAAAACCACAAGGCTCTATCTCCAACATCAGCCCGTATTTAAGGAAAGAAAGAGATAGAAGTGGAAAAAAGGAAATCTTTTTTTTTTTTTTTGAGAGAGAGAGAGAGAGAGAGAGAGAGAGAGAGAGAGAGAGAGAGAGAGAGAGAGAGAGAGAGAGCTAGTTCCAGGAAAGCAAACTTTCCCTGAGATCTCTAGCTGACTTACCTGTACATCTTCTCAACCAAAATAGTGTGAGCAAGCTACCAGGACAGGTTTTGTAAGAGTCATTTTGTGGTCGCCCAGTGGGGAAATGATCAGTGTTTAGAGAAGGAAGAATGGTTTAAGGCAGGGACCAAATGATGCTTAATATACCAGCTTAGACCTATTTGATGTCTTTCATGGTTAATAATGGTTGTCAACTTGACAGGATCTAGAATCTCTCAGAAAAAAAAAAAAACCTTTGGGAAGACCTGTAGGGGATGACCTGGCTTAGGTTAACTGTGGTAGAGGAACAGTCTTGACTGTGTGAGGCACCCACCAGTCCACGATGTGGTCCTAAACTTATCAAAGAGGAGAAGATGGGATGAGCACCATGCACCACCCAGCACTTCCTCTAGCCACTGGGTCGGTCCATGAGCTCCCTGCCCTCCAGATGATACCATCCAACTGGGAGCCAAAATAAAGCCTTGCTTCCTCAGGCTTCTTGTGCCAGGAGTCTGACCATGAGCCAGGTAACTAACCGCGTCTGCCTATGACAGTCACTGTAGCCAGTGTCTGGCTCTCAATGTAGACATGCAATTCTGAGCCGCACTGAGATTGCACTGAGACTCTGCTTTGAGACACCCAAGCCTCTGAGGCTCTGTGGTCTCTTCCTTGGATGGACGTGACACCCTTTACACATTCCTGGGTGTCCTGGGTGATGCCACATGGTCTAGATTACCTTTGCATTTCACTTTTAAGGACAAATGTCACAATTTAGATCTGTGGCTTGATGCCACATTTCAGGTCCAGGAGCCTTTCCTTTTGGTTTCAGGGGTGAATACCATCCCCACCAGTGATGCAGTGTTTCACCTATAAGTGCTTACAGGCACACCAGATAAGGAACTCTGTTTGTTTGTTTGTTTTAATTAGATATTTTCTTTATTTACATTTCAAATGTTATCCCCTTTCCTAGTTTCCCCTCTGAAAATCCCCTATCCTCTACCCATCCCTCTGCTCACCAACCCACCCACTCCCATTTTCAGTCCTGGCATTCCCCTATACTGGGGCATAGAACCTTCACAGGACCTAGGGCCTCTCCTCCCATTGATGATAGACTAGGCCATCCTCTGCTACATATGCAGCTAGAGTCACGAGACCCTCTGTGTGTCTTCTTTGATTGGTGATTTAGTCCCAGGGAGCTCTGGAGTTACTGGTTAGTTCATATTGTTGTTCCTCTTAGGGGGCTGCAAACCCCTTAAGCTCCTTGGATACTTTCTCTAGCTCCTTCATTGGGAACCCTGTGCACCGTCTAATGGATGATTGTGAGCATCTACTTCTGTATTTGTCAGGCACTGGCAGAGACTCTCAGGAGACAGCTATATCAGGCTCCTGTCAGCGAGCTCTTGTTGGCATCTGCCATAGTGTCTGGGTTTCATGGTTGTTTATGGGATGGATACCCTGGTGGGGAAGTTTTTGGATGGTCATTTTTTTCAGTCTCTGCTCCACACTTTGTCTCTGTAACTCCTTCCATGGGTATTTTGTTCTCCCTTCTAAGAAGGATCGAAGTATCCACACTTTGGTCTTCCTTCTTCTTGAGTTTCATGTTTTTTAATTTGTATCTTGGGCATTCTGAGCTTCTGGGCTAATATCCACTTATCAGTGAGTACATATCATGTGTGTTCTTTTGTGATTGGGTTACCTCACTTAGGATTATATCTTCCAGATCCATTCATTTGTCTAAGAATTTCATGAATTTGTTGTTTTTAATAGCTGAGTAGTACTCCATTGTGTGAATGTACCATATTTAGGAACTCTGTTTTTAATTACAGGCTCAGCACAAAGTGACATATGCATAGAAAGGCAGCCTCATATTATACACCGAGATAGCACACCACTAACCTGTGCTCCATTTGAGCCACTGAGCCTTCTGTGATGGTGGCTGCTAACCTATCTGCATTAGAAATGTTTCCTTTCCTCAATGTGTGGCTTTTTTTTTTAATAGGAGGGGGAAAAGTTTCTCAACTTAGCATAGTGAAGCCCTTTTTCTAAAGGGCCTATAAATAATCTTGAATTCCTGGTGCTGCCTCGAAATGTGGTTCTTCTGAGCTGCAATGTCCGCTCTTTCTCTGAAACTGGAGTCGTCATTCAAAAATAGTTTCACTCAATTTAACTGCCTATTGAGCCCTCTAAATTACAGATATTAAGCCCTTGGTTTCAAAACAAACTTAATGAACAGTTCTGACAATCTATAAGCAAGGCCACTGGAAATTCATGGGCCAGATGGAATCACAGATTACACCATTTTCCTACTGGCCTGCAATTTTCGGCACCTGGATCGACATTCCAGGGATACATATTATGTCTGGTGCAGTAATTCCTGCCTCTGATAACTGAATTTGTGCTCTAGAAAGCTCAGTGCCAGCAGAGAAATGCCTTCTAACTTCACCGCAATGCCTTATGCTTTGAAATGTCAGGGCAGAATTCAACCTTACAATATTGGCAGTGAGGTACTCTAAGGAGACTGCCTTTTCATGAACTTAATTGGATGTGTTTTTATTAGTAGGTGTCACTGAGGACTTTCCAAGAAGAAATTCTTTGGAAGAAGCAGAAATATGGCAGTGGGTAGGGGAAGCCTGTGCAATGGCATGGAGCGTTCTGGATCCTTCAGAGGTCTGAGATAAGGAAGTGGAGGGTGAATAAATTAAAAAGAAAGGCAAGGAGGGAGTGTGGGCATCAAGCTGTTACCCTAAAGACTCAAGTACTCACAGGAAGAAGACAAGCTTGTTAATTGTAATTCACTTTAAATATTCCACTATCTGCTTTATGGACAGGAGCTGCGGGATAATGCCCTTACAACATCTTTCAGTGTGGTAACAACAGAAAGGCAGCATGCAGGAAAATGGTGACAGGGGTATGTGAGGGGCAAATGGATTGTCCCACCAGATAGAAGAACTGGTAAGGTTGAGTGATCTCAGAGCCGGGGAATCTCAAAGACTTGAGATCAGCAAGAGTGGAGGAGTTCCCTTCCCATGTCTGTACGTGCTCTGCAACATGTAACCACACCACCCACTGAGAGGACCATGCTAGTCAGTCATATAAGGAAACAACTGGAGACCTTCCCCACCAAAAACAGTGCATCACTAACCTCTCAAACTGAGCCGATACCAAACACCTACCCCCAAATCCCACCCCACTCCTCTGTTTATATAGTCCCTGTCCACATGGAAGAAAGCTCACAAGTTATTTCACCAAGGATTGTCTGAGGGTGACTGTTTTACTGAACAGTAACACTTGGGAAAGAGTTCTCTCCCCCAAAGCATTCATTACTGGACCTTGGACCCACCTGGCTGTCCAGGCTCATGCTTCTCCCTCAGCCTCAGCCTCTCTCGATGCTGCTGCCTTATGGTAGCTGACAAGAGACCTGGGACCCAGGCTACCTACCCTGTGCAGAGCTGTAACACCCCCAACCTTCGCAGCTGGTTCCGAGCCCCTGTAGAACCTATTGGTCACAGCTCCATTTTGTCCTCTGGGTGGACAGTGGATCACAGGCATGGTGTACTGGTTCCCTCATTCAGCATGCCTAGCCAAATCCAAACCCTGCCTCGCAGTTTTCAAAACACACCTGCTCTCCTTCCTCCCCTACATTTACATTTGTCATATCATATTTACATATTTTCCCCATCTGTCTTCCTGAGAGTAGGGGAAAAGGTTTTCCTAGTTAGGAAATTTAGCAGGTTCACCTCCATGTTCCTTGTGCCCATGTGGAGCCTGAAACAAGGAAACCTTAAGACGTTTTGGTTGACAGAACACATGTTCCAATTTTCTTGGGCAAATTGAGTGATTTCCTCCTATGATAATCAGAAAGCATCTGACAGGTGGATTTTTTATTTAAAGAAAAAGGAGTCACAGAGCAAGAAGGCAAAAACATTGCTTCAAGTACCTTGATATGTGAAAGGCAAGGCAACTCACCTTGGTTGTCAGCAGAACTGAGCCCTCTTAAGCTTGCAAATGCTGTCTCACTTCACTGCCCTCTGTTCCCTTGTCACAGATGTCAGGAGGGGTTAATCCAACAGGATTCAGAGAGATTGTCTCCTCGAGTCCCAAGGGCAAAAACACCTTCCATGTTAAATAAAGAATGAAATTGCATCAGAGTTATACACTCCACCCAGAACACACTAGGAAATATTGCTCCCAAATGTTTACATATTAGAGGGTTGGAGGTCCCTAGAAAGTTGCCAGTCTAGTTGGTTTTACAGACATGCAGGTAAACTCCAGATAGACAAAATAAATCACCTACAAGATGCTGCTTGTCAACACAGGTTAGTGTCATGTTGTCTAACCCCAGCTCTCTGCAACCCTAAAAATTCTGACCAATAATCAATGACTTATAGGGGTTACTTTTATATTTCAACACTCTGGTGGGAATCATATTTTATATCCACTAAGCTCCAAAATAGCTAAAAATGGATCTTTTTCACAAGGGAGAGATGGTATTTCTTTACTTTGGTCTGAAATGTATCAACGTAATTTATTTTAAATTCATAACTGGATGAAGGTCTGGTAGGTAGAGATCTGCTAATATTTAAATTATTGTAAATGTCATGGCATAGTCACTATTTGGATTTGGGTGTGTTATCTAGGTGACCCTTACATTTTTGTTGAAGCATACCATGGGACACTAAGCATGCCTGGAAGGGATGCTCAGCAAATGTTCAACTCTTCTCATGGAGCCTGACTCCTGGCTCTTAGGCAGAGGTTAGTGAGCAGAGCTTACCCATAAGACAGTGAGAAAGGCTCTTCAGCCTCTTTGCCCACACCAATCGCTGTCATGCCTTTAGCTGTGAATCCTGAGGAAGGAATGGAAAGCACACGGTGGTAAACCTCAGGAAAGGGTATCTTCTGATACATATGCATTGGCTCTCAGAAATTACTCTATATAGTTATGCAATCACCACCTTATACTTTTTAACATGAGGAAGAACCCCAGGCAACACCAATCACATGGGATCTTGTAGGTAATAAACAATATTCTATCAACTTGACTCCAAATCTGCCATACCCAGGCAAAGATTCCTGCAGCCGCCAGGATGCTTGAATAAATGCCTAAGATGGTAGCACAGGTTTCCAGAGGGTTTACCCTCATAAACAACTGACTTCTAAAGTTTTAGAATATTTGCCTATTTGTTTGATGTGTATGTGTGTTGATGCATAGATAGAGGTCGAGGAAGGACCTATGTGAGGCAGTTATCGCCCTTCCCCATGTCTGCTCTGGGGGATTGAAGTCAGGTCATCGGGCTTGTAGTCAGGCACCATTCTGCCAGACCCCAATTGATTCTTGTTTAATGTAAGTTTGAGTGGAACCCTCATCAACTTCGGGTTAAGCTGCCTTGGTATCTGTGGAAGACTTGTCTGGGGGCCCCATGAAAACCCAAATCTGTAGATGCTTAAGTCCCCTAAGTAAGATGGTTCAGTATGTGCATGGAAACTATTCATACCCTCCTACATATGTCCCACTATCTATTCATGACTTTCAATACCTAATACAATGTGAGTCCTATGGAAAAGTTTCTCTTGCTGGGCTGTTTAGGGATCAAGAGAAAAAAAAACTATTCTTTTTTTTTATTATTAGGTATTTTCTTCATTTACATTTCCAATGCTATCCCAAAAGTCCCCCAGACCCTCCCCCCCACCACTCCCCTACCCACCCACTCCCACTTCTTGGCCCTGGCGTTCCCCTGTACTGAGGCATATAAAGTTTGCAAGACCAATGGGCCTCTCTTTCCACTGATGGCCAACTAGGCCATCTTCTGATACATATGCAGCTAGAGACACAGCTCCAGGGGGTACTGGTTAGTTCATATTGTTGTTCCACCTATAGGGTTGCAGACCCCTTTAGCTCCTTGGGTACTTTCTCTAGCTCCTCCACTGGGGGCCCTGTGATCCATCCAATAGCTGACTGTGAGCATCCACTTCTGTGTTTGCTAGGCCCCGGCATAGTCTCACAAGAGACAGCTATATCAGGGTCCTTTCAGCAAAATCTTGCTTGTATATGCAATGGTGTCAGCGTTTGGAGGCTGATTATGGGATGGATCCCCAGGTATGGCAGTCTCTAGATGGTGCATCCTTTCGTCTCAGCTCCAAACTTTGTCTCTGTAACTCCTTCCATTGGTGTTTTGTTCCCAATTCTAAGAAGGGACAGCCGGCAAGAAGGACACATGCTCCACTATGTTCATAGCAGCCTTATTTATAATAGTCAGAAGCTGGAAAGAACCCAGATGCCCCTCAACAGAGGAATGGATACAGAAAATGTGGTACATTTACACAATGGAGTACTACTCAGCTATTAAAAAGAATGAATTTATGAAATTCCTAGCCAAATGGATAGACCTGGAGGGCATCATCCTGAGTGAGGTAACCCAATCACAAAAGAACTCACATGATATGTACTCACTGATAAGTGGATATTAGCCCAGAAACTTAGAATACCCAAGATATAAGATACAAACTGCAAAACACATGAAACTCAAGAAGAACGAAGACCAAAGTGTGAAAAAAACTACTCTTATTCAATACATAACTGCCTCCTCCTCCTCCTTCTCTCTTTCTTCCTCCTCCTCTTCTTCCTCCTACTTCTCCCTCTTCCTCCTTCTCCTTTTCCTCTTACTTCTCCTTCTTCTCCTTCCTCTTCTTCTTCCTTATCTTCTTCTCTCCCCCTCCCCTTCTCCTCCTCCTCTTCCTCCTCCTCCTCCTCCTCATATTCCTCCTCCTCCTCCTCTTCCTCCTGCACAGCTGGCTGAATTCTTGGCCTCAGAACTAAAGGTCAGGGCCAATTGCACATATAGTATTTGCCATTTTCTGTCACAGAAAATATTTGATTATTCAGTTTCTGGATAAAAGATGTGTACAACCTTTATATTTATAACAAGTCTTTATTAGTAGTAATGCTGAGCATATATCTACCATCTATGTAATTAAAATCTAGTTTCTATTGATAACTCCAACTTATTACTTACTATGATTCCTCTTGGTGGCGCTTAACTCTAATTGGCCAGCCCTCATGGGCATGTTTTCTTGACTCTTAACCTACAGCTTCTTTCACCTTCTTCTCCCTTCTTGTGGTCCCTAGACCCCCAAACCTGGGACCCCAAGACCCAGCCCTTCTCTCTTCTGCCCAGCTATTGGCTGTAGGCATCTTTCTTCACCAATCGGGGGTAACTTGGGGTGCAATGTTACATAGAATCACTTAGGTATCTGCAGATTCTCTCCTCCCTGGGAGCAACCAGGCCTTGAGGGCTAGTACTTATCATTATGATACATATCAAAAGATCAAACCTCAACAATTTCCAAGAATAACAAACAGTCAATCACTCTTTCATTCCTCCAAACTAAACTTTAGTAAGTACTCACCAATTATCATGCTAGCTTTTTCCAAGCCTACCTAAATCTGTTCATTGCCACTTTTTCATTAAGACACATCCCAGAAAATGCAAGGAGGCAAGCTGCATATATCATACTGGTTACCTAAAGGCATCTTCCCTCTTTCTACCATCTTCTGCTCAGTTATGTGTCTGTTTTCTTTGCCTTCAAGTAGGTCATGCATTGTCAGAGGGGTTATCCCTTCAAGTCAATTCTACCTGCAACAGAGATTCTTGTGTCATGGACCTGATAGATCTGCTCTCAGTCTGATCAAGCTATGGCTTCCTCAGGAGTACAAGGGGAGCAGGTTGCATACTTTAGCAAGTAAAAGCACTGCATCAGAATGCAGCTTCGGGGGTAGGGGGTGGTGCAGCTCATTTAAAATATAATTTAGGCACCAGCAGAAGCTTTTTAAAGTGTTGGCAGCTGTCTTTTTACAATCTTTCAAGTAGAGGACAAAGTAGATTCAAAGACAGATGCAATCTATGGGCTGTTTCAGCTTCCTCCAGGCTCCCTGGAACACTGGTTTATTTGAGAAGGACGTTATTTAAAATGGGCCTTTACATTTGTTCTTATTAGTTGTTACTGCAACATCACCCCAAGTCAGTCTCAGAAGTGTCATTTCAGACTACCCATTCTTTTACACACTTTTCGCTTGCACTTTTATTCACCCAAAACTTATTTAGAACCCACTGTTTACAGATTGTGCCATTAAGACTTCAGTGGGAAACATGAAAATATTGCAAGCTAGCCCTTAGAACTCCGCTTTTCAGATCTCTCAGTGCTGTCCAGGGGATTGGCCCTGAGGGCGGTCATTTCTCCTCTAAATGCTCTAGTTTTCCTCTTGAGCTTATGATGGGCTGAGAAAAGAAGGACAAAGCAGCCATTGTTCTCTCTCACTTCCCCAAGTGGCATTTTATCAGGCTCTGAATTCCAAATCGGTTTCCCCTTTTTCCTGATTCTCCTATTTTTATGTCAGCAATGAGGAGCTGGATTGCCCAGCAAAGTGCTGATGGGTGCAATGCTCTGCCTGTCTGGAGATGAACTTGGAAGACTTATGGTTTAGGGAGGTTTTTGTGATACTCAAGTGGAGAAGCCGGCTCAAAGCACTTAATACAGTGTGATGAGTGAATTGTCAGGGCTCTTCTCTTACAGCAGGATTCCTGCTGACCTAAGGGAAACCATCCATGAGGAGGCATCTGCTGACCCTAACGTTTAGGGGTATCACAGCACCCCTCGGACCCATCACTTCTGTCTTTGATGAGATGCTCTTTCTGAAAGACTCACTAAGGGTGAAATCTTTAGGGACTTTGCCTCTGGACAAACCTGACTGGACACAGTGCTTATCAGCAAACACACGTGCCCTTTATACCATTAGGAATAAATAAAATTAAAAATTCACATTGAAGGGATGTTTTCGCTTAAGCTTTTCTGTTTTCAGTCTAGGAAACCTTCGTAGATGGCGAGTCATCAAGCTGGACAGACAAGTGATTCTAACTCTTAACACACTTCTGTTTCAAGCCGTGGAAGGTACTAGAAAATGGTATGCCATTAAAGTAAAAATTATAAATAAATTAAAACTTAGAGCCAGCTTCATGGTACAACTTACTGTAAAGTAGATTGATCTTAAAGGAACAGGCCCATGTGAGTCGAGGTCAAAGAAAAGAAGTGAGACCAAGGAGATGCTTCAGTCACTAACCTGGGAAGCCAAGTTAGATTCCCCAGAGCCTGTAAAAGAGCCAGAAGTCAGTGCACACCTGGATCCCAGTTTGGGGAACCGGAGACAACAAAACCCTGAAGCTCCTTATCAGAAACTTCAAGAAGTGAACTCTGGGTTCAGGAAAAGATCCTGTCTCGAGAAACAAGGTGACATGTGGTTAAAGAAGACACCTGATATCCACCTCCAGCCTCCCCAAGACCCTTGAACCCCTAAGTCCTCAGGGAAGACTGGCTTGTGCTTCTCAGTGGGTCTTCCTCTCTGTATGCCGTGCTATTAAAACACTTTTACTGAAGTGTGTCCCACCTGTTGATTCTGCTGCTGTGTGGGATATTTTTCCTATTGCTACCGATTTTGCTTAAGAGTCTTTCCTGCCTTTTAACTCTTTAACTGGCAGGGGAAAAGGCCTTGATCCAGACTCCACGATGGTACCGTGTACATACAGGTACTCATGCCCACACATATGCCGCACAATAAAATGCAACAGTATCAATCAGCAGTCGGAGTTCCCCATTTCACAGTTCTCTGCTAGTTTCAGACTCCCACCTGGCTTGAGGTGTTATCTCTGTTCTCAGCACAGTCCATGGTTCTCTTGACACACGCTCACAGGAAAAGCCACTGCTGCTGACTATTAAGTCTATAGAGTTTTTCAACTACACCCCTTGGAGTTTGCACACTGTGCTTTGAAGGTACACACGTGCATCTCTGTAGGCAAGGAATGATGCCTGTCTTGTTCTCTTCTCTGTTGAGATGTGATGACTGTCACTGAGTCCCCTCCGATTGGGCACAGGAAATGCTTGGACAGTGGGGCGCACTCTCTGAGGGGCTTTACCTTTGAACACACCTAAGGATAGAGTCAGTGGGCAGACAGTCTGCATTTCCAGTGGGAATTTGGTTTGCATGAATCAGTGGTCTAACTTTCTTTGTCAATGATGAACTCTCAGGGTAGATCCCCGAGGGGCACGATAGAGCCTAAACAAGGAGACGGTTGGCTCTGAGAACACATTTGATACCAGACTTCTGAGCAAAATGCAGCTCCAGGCCTGGAAAGCTAGGAGCAGGGGCCTCAGGGGTTACCACTGCTGCCTCAGAGATACTACAGCAGGTATCAGAAAGGCTTTCATTGACTGACTACTTTTTATTAAGCTTCAAGGACCATGTTAAAACCACAATAAATAGTTTACCATAAAACAAAAACCTGTTTACTCTGTGGTCTTAAGGATTTCCACATCACAACGCCAAAACTGACTCACAAAAGCCTCTTTTCTAATATTTTTGACACATCATTCACTTCAGGATTCAAGAGTTAAAAACAGCCTGCATCCCTGCCACAGACAGACATGGGTGCGGCTTCCAGGTGTGAGTCTTTGCCAGGAGCCGACTATACACCAGGAATTAGAACAACAGCAACAACAACAACAACAAAAATATTATGGGAGTGGAAAAACCAAACCTTCCTTTGCTTTAGAGGTGCCAAGTAGTTGTTCCTTATATTTAATTATGACGGACATTTCCATCAAGACAGCTGACGGTAAAGGTACAAACAGTAAAGGCAGAATCCAACCCACAAAGGCAGCATACAAAGTGAGTGATTACAAGAACCCAGTAAGGCGTCAAAGAACTGAGCTGAGTGTCCAGTCAGCCCGACCAACACTAAAAGTCTGGAATTACATAACACCCTTCTTTCAACAGAATAACTCTTTCCATTTCATAAGAACATGTGATCATTTCCAGCCCTAAAGCTTGAGATAAATAAGTTATGTCAAGCCATTGTGTATGTGACAGTGACATTTACAAATATGAAAAAAGCTTTCCCCCTTCTCCTCTCCTTTGCTTCTGAGAGGGTGAGGATCCCTTAGTTATCCCCCCCCTCCCATCCTGGCACATCAAGTCTTTGCAGGATTAGGCACATCCTTTTCCACTGAGGCCACACAAGGCAGCCCTGTTGACAAATGGATTCCACAATCAGGCTATAGCTTTGGAGACAGCCCCTGCTCCAGCTGTGAGACCCACATCGAGACCAAGCTGCCTGTTTGCTACATATATGCCTATGTGCCAGGGCCTTGGTGCAGCCTGTGTATGCTCTTTGGTTGGTGGCTCCATCTCTGAGAGATCCCAGAGGTCCAGGTTAGTTGACTTTGTAGGTTTTCCTGTGGAGTTCCCATCCCCTTCATGGCCTTTGATCCTTCCCCCAACTCTTCTAAAAAAAAAAAAAAGGTTCCGACTTCTACCCAATGCTTGGCTGTGAGTATCTGCATCTGGTTTAGTCTGCTGCTGGGAAGACCCTCTCAGAGGACAGCCATGCTAGACTCCTGTCTGAAAGCATAACAGAGTACCATTCGTGTCAGGGATTGGTGCTTGCCCAAGTTGGACCATTCCTTCAGTCTCTGCTTCATCTTCATCCCTGCATTTCCTTTAGACAGGACATATTTTGGGTTGAAAATTTTGTGGGTCAGTTGGTGTTCTTACCCCTCCACTGGGGGTTCTGCCTGGCTACAGGAGGAGGCCTTTTCAGATTCCATGTCCCCACTGTTATTCATCTCTGCTAAGGTCACCTCCTGGGAGCCTCCATCCATCCCTGGTCTCTGGGACTTTCTAAAGATTCCCCCACCCCTACCCCAACCCCCCAGCTGCTGCAGATTTCCATTCATTCTTCTGGCCCTCTGGCCCTTTCTCCTGTCTCTACCCATACCTAATCCTGACCTCCCCTCCTCCTCTTCTCATCTCCTCTCCTACTTAGTTGCCACCCTGTCCCCCGCTTCCCATCTATATAGTGTTTCTTTAAAAAATGAGGAATTCTTACAGTCCTGTCTTCTAAAGATTTCCTCCTTCGGTAGGTGAGAAGATGGTGCTGTTGTCTGGAGAATGAACCTAGGCTTCTCCAGAAATGAGGTTTCACATCTGCTCCAGGGCACAGCACCAGTGTGGATGAGCAGGCTACAGGGAACAGAGCCTCAATGGAGGAAGTCAAATAGAACTCCGCAGAAGGCAGTAAGTAAGAGTGAACGGAGACCACAGTGGAGACTGTCCGGCTTGACACAGAACAGACCCAAAGGGCAAAGCAAAATCAAATGAAAGCATGCACTAGCCTTTAATGAAAACTCCATCTCAGTAGGAGGAAAATACAAGAGCTTAGAAAGAATTTGTCAGATTCCACAGCAAGTATTATATTACACAGGAAAAAAAAAAGAAGTCTTAGGAAAATCTCACGAAAATGAGGTGTGAAGACAAGGATGGTGATTATGTGCAAGGCTGTCTGTGTGATCCAGTTGTGAATTCAAAACTCACAGGGTGAGCATCTGTAAGCATTTTTTTTTTACAAACACTGCTACAAGCTCACAGAACAGAAATGCTTAAGTAAAAAGGATGGCAGCAGATAAGATCATTTCCATAAGGTGTAGGATATGGGGGACATAGAATCATTTTCTATCCAAAATCAGTTCTAGAATTAAGTAGAAGAGTAACAAATGAGGCTTATTAGCATGGCAAAATAACTTAGAAGTAGATAGTGTCAAATACAACGATAAATATGTAAATCCCACATGAAGCCAACAATATTTCGTGGAAAGACACAAAGAAAACAATTAAGAATGATGAGTCTTATTCCAAATTAAAATATCAATGCTCCCAAATAAATAGTTAAGTTTAATGAAATGTCTTTTACAAATTAGGGAATATTTGGAAACTGTACAAATTGAATATAAATTTATATGGAAGAATAAATGTTTGAACATTGCCAAGGACAATGTGAAACGTATGCATAACGGAGGTGGATCTATCCTATCAAATATTAAAATATTCTAAGGAGCGCCTATTGTAACAGAATCTGCTTCTCATGAGAACACAACGCAGAAGCCTTAAATACATTAAGAACTGACAGGAGGCACTGCATAGCACAGTCATTGCAAATAGGAGAGCAAAAAGGAGAGGGTTTTTTTCCCCCAGAAACTTATAAGAAAATAAATATGTATGGGAACATAAAGTTGACCTTTACTGGCTGTATGTCACACACACACACACATTTCCTCAAATATAAATTTCAGGACAATATTAGATTAAGAAAGTTAAAACTCCTGAGCAAGCTATGATCAAATAAGAATCAAACACCATAGAAACTTAAAGAATATTCTGCAGAGAAGATAATTTCACACTGACAACAGTTTTAATATCACTAATGCATATAAATTCCTGAAAATCACTTAAAGTGCAAGTATAACTGGGAAAATACTGGGCAGATTTGAAGATGCAAATGGCAAGAAGAGAAACTGAGGTGGCCAGGCAGCAAACTGACAAACGCACTCAAGCCCATCAGTTACCCTGAGAGCAACACACGCTACAAGGATCAGCAACATTCAGTGCTTGAGGAGTTGACATTTTCAGGCATGGAGCAATATTTGTGTTGAAATCTTCACATTCGCACTTTCCCCCTTATTGATATAGAGAATATTCTTTAATAATGTCTTGAATCTCTTGCATTTCTTTCAGCAAACCTTCTTTATAGGTTTCTACCTAAAAAAATCCCAGACCCTCCTGGAATTCTACTCTCTGCTTACTCTGAGGCTACTTTTTCCTAGTAGGTTTTGCTAGATGAAGCACACAGAGGCATACACATACAGATATATCCATGCACACACACACACACACACACACACACACACTTATACACACATAAACATAATACATACATATATACATACTTGTACATACAGCATACATATGCACACAGATGCATGCACGTTATTGTATTCACACACAGGCATACACATTTCTGCATGCTATCAGTGCACACACACATACATATTCCCACTCTAAAGAATCCCATTTTTAGTTTTCTTTTCTCCCCACCTATCTGGTACACTGACCTCAATGCCCTGATACAATACAACTTCAACAACATCTCTCCATTTCTTTCAACCCTTACCATTTACCTTTCCTAGAGTCAACAGGCTATCATCACACCAAATGTATTGACATGCCCCAGGTCTTCAGAGTCTATCTGTGCTCTTGGCTGAGTTCATAGATTGCATCTTACTAAGTAATATGATCTAGTGAAATGATCCAATAGGAGCTAGTGTGCAACAGTAAAGGCACAGACAGATAGACACACACACACACACACACACAAATGATAGCTCAGCATAGAGAAGCCAGGGGCATCCAAGCACTGACTGAGTAACTTCACATGGTATATCTGAAAAGACTTATACTTAGAACTCAGCTCCCTTCTTTGCTCATGATTAATGTTTTATTTTCCTTGTGTCTATTTAATATCTTTCTATCTATATACCTATCTATTTATCTCTCACGAATTCTGGCTCTCCAGCCAATCACCCTTTTTTCTTGATTGCTCTGGACATATGTCTTTGGTAGTTTCTCAGGATTGTGTGAGCTTCTCTCTTTATTAGATCTGTTTTTATCGGTTACCTATTGTCCTTTTTGTAGATCTTGAAATCATTTCAACCCATTTCAGTGAACCATGTCATTCAATGACTTCCTTGCAAAGAATAGGAGGTGCTGGTGTTACAGTTAATTCTTAAATGTACCTCAAGAGCTCATGAGCTAAAGGCTTACTTAGTTCGTGGCTGATGGAGTTGTTACAGGGTATGTAGGCTGTAAATGGAGGCTGCCAGGCATGGGTGCATGCCTATGAAGGGGTTATGAATTCCTCAGCTCTTTCTTTTCTGCAACTGTTCATTACAAGGTAAAAAGCTGAATGTCTTGGTGTCAGGGCCCACAATCACAGGTAGCCCAGGATGCTCAATGTCCTCTGTCTGTGGGTGGCAGCACCAAGCTCTCTCTTGACTACTTCTGTTGGGGTTGCAGGCTCCCTGTCCTCCCTCTCATATGATGTATTTTTTGATGTATGTTTTTCAGTCCACGGTGATTCTTTAGTCCCTTTACAGAGGTCTGATGCCACCACAGAGATGCAGAAAGTTATAAGTTATAGACCCTTCCTGCAGATGAAGACTATGAGGTCAGAGAGGACACACAGCTCTCACAAGTCACTCAACACTATTTGTTACATATAATTACAAACCAGTGGATGACAGCGTTTAAAGTAGTTTGCAGAATAACCATATTCCCCAGGATTTCAAGTTTTGGGTTATTTTTGTTTGTTTGTTTTGTTTTGTTTTGTTTTGTTTTGCTTTTTGAGACAGGGTTTCTCTGTGTAGCCCTGGCTGTTCTGGAACTCACTTGGTAGACCAGGCTGGCCTCGAACTCAGATATCTGCCTGCCTCTGCCTCCCAAGTGTTAAACACATGCGCCACCACCGCCCACCTTGGATTTCAGTTTTAAAATATAACAATATTAAAGATCTTTCCAATCCAGAATTACACTTATAGTCAATACCACAAGTGATACAACTGGCTTTACTTGGGTTTCCTAATATGGCTTTAAATCAGTTTAGGAAATCCTCCATTTTCTCTAATTTATTGAGTGATGGAATACTAGGGGGGAGAGAGACCATGGAAGTAGTAATTATGAAAGACATGCGCACCAAATGGTGCCTAGCTGTATCTCTAGTCACAAAAGCCTAAAACTCACCAAGGACCTGCTTTTGTCAATAGCAGAACCAGGTCACTTCTTATGGTCAAATCACTTCTTCTCTATCTGTATTGAAGATAAAGCTAAATAAATAACTAAGGCACATATGTCCTCTTCTTAGAAAACATTTATTTAATGAAATGTTTTGAAAAGCAGTAACCTCCTCTAGCAGTCGACTGTACAAGGGGCCATTTGACACTTCTGCTTTCATCATAGCCTGAGTAATGCCCACTTCAGTGTCCAGTCCAAAAGGCAAGCATCTTATTCGCATTTTCTCAGGACTACAGAGCTAACAGACAAAGCACAGGTGGGTGACAAGTATGTCACAGACAGAAGTAAAGATTTCAAACCTGGGAGGAAACAAAAGTTGCCTATTTTTAAAGCATAAATTCCAACTGCTCAAAATCCTGTCATGTCCAGGATTTAATTAATGGTCCTTCTGAAGGTGTTAATGAGGTATTCAGAATTGTGGGTTAGCCTTGATTGGCTTCCTAATAACATTTAGCACTTATTTCAAGAGAATTTTGGAATATGCTTATTTTCTCAGTTTCTGAAAAAGTATCTGTTTATTAAAAGAGACAATCTTCTGATGTGAAACAATACCAGAATGGTGCTTTCAAATACTTTTCCCCAAAATGAATAACACCGTTCTGCAGTAAGGGTGTCTGAGTTTATTAGCACATGGATTTACTTAGCTGGAGTAATAAAATGCCACAGTCCAAACCATACAAACAACTGGGATCTGCTGCCCCACCATCATTCTGGTGGGATTGGTTTCTCCCAGTACCTCTAAGGCTACTGTTCCAGGCCTCCCTCATTGCAGAATGGAAGGTTGCTGGCTTCCATCCAGTCGACGAGCTCCACCCAGCTCTGCTTTTATTTCCTGAGTGTTCTCCTGTGACCCTTTGTATATCTCTTTTTGTAAAGATACCAGCCAGACTGTGTGAAGCAAGAGGCCTGCATTTGTGCCACCTTGTCTTATGTCATTGTGTCTTTAATATCCTGTTCTTAAATAAGATTGTGGTCTGGGATTCTGAGGGACGGGCTTCAGAGTAGGAACGTGGATAGGATGAGATGCAGTTCAAGCCATCATTTACACTAGAGATCAAGCAATCTCCCAAGTCTGGGTCCTTTACCTTTTCCCGTTCTCTAAGTAGAATTTCCTTTCCAAATCCATCTATTTTTTTTTTCCTGCTCATTGCAGTATAGGAAACCAAAGACCTCTCTGAAGTGCATGTTCTTCTCTTTTCTTTCAAGGACTTCCCAGAGAGCCACAGACTGACATAGTCACCTCCTTTCCTGTCCATTTGTTTTATCAGTGCATTGAGTTGCTCAGCACTGCTTTCCAATCGTTTAGATGTAAAGGTCGATTGCCAGTTGCCAGGGGCAAATACTGTTTACTAAATTTGCTGGATCTTACAATGTGTTCAGTAGTTGTGAGATTTATAGTTACAGGTCCCAGAAAAAAAAATGCTGTCCTGTAGGCATGCAGCAGGCATTCAGCATTTGATGAAGGGTGTTGGGCAGCAGAAGAGGGGGAAGGGATTGCAAAGGATGCACACACAGTTTCTGAGGCTGGTGCTAAAGAAGTTGCTGGACATATGTTCTTTGAAACATTCTGCATCTCATTTGCGAAGGTGGCAGTTGCAGATGAACAGAGATATATTTAGCGGGAAGAACCAACTCCTGCACAAGAAGAATTTCCTTGCAGCAAGTAG
The DNA here is from genome assembly GCF_978045245.1 of Mus caroli. NCBI lineage: Eukaryota > Metazoa > Chordata > Mammalia > Rodentia > Muridae > Mus > Mus caroli. The sequence goes on along the minus strand of NW_028227269.1, from coordinate 23,840,317 downwards.
ATACTAAGGTAATTCAGAGACCCATTATTTCCTACCTTTAGCCTTACTGAGGACATTAGGTTGCTAGCTGACTCTGTAATCTTTCTATTTCTTGGCCAGGCTCTCCTGAGGCAACTATGCAAGACTGCTCACATGTCTTGTGTAAATAAGTTCTTGACAATATTATCACAGACTTATGTCACTGTGATGCCAGCCAATTCCAGAGGTCCTGCACCCTCCCTGTTCCCATGGTCATCCTCTGTTCCTACAAATTAGTGCGTTCATGACACTTTAGCCTTTAAGTACTGATTAATTGATGGGACATTCTCATCTATTACTCAAAACTTTAGAAGAATTTTATAAGACAATGAGCTTGCAGGAAGATGACCCTGGAGAGGATGGGGCTGTGTAAGGGCATGGACTGCGTCCTGCTCATTTCATTGCCCTCAGCATCAAAACCACAGTTGACACGTAGTGGTTTTATAACAGAAAACAATGGTGAAGAAATTAATAGATGGAAGAATGCTTGGATGCAAGGATGGATGAAGGAATAAAGCCATGGCTCAATCTTTTTAAAGAAGTGTAGTTCCTAGATTCGAAGGCTTTCTAATGAAGGACACACATACCTGATGTTTATATAATTAAATTGGAGACAAATGTTTATCATTTGAGCCTCTATAAAATCCAAGAATAAGTTGCTTTGGTCTTTAAAAATGTCTTTAAAGCTTGTATAATGGGGGAGACCTTTGAGAACTACACAAGTGATAGGGAACTGCTACCAAGAATATTTAAGAAACCTGAATTTTTTAAGTACCAAGAAATCAAACATCACCAATAAATGAATTAGCAAAATGCACGTTGCCCAAAAGGTGAAATATAAATGCCCTAGAACATGAAAACATATTTCAATATTAATAGTCACCAGAGAAATGCAAAACTACATTGAGAATTTATGTCACCAAAGTGAAAAAATGACTGTCACTAGGAAAAAACAACAACAACAACAATTAAAATAATAATTGATGGTGAGGGTGAAGAGGGGATCGTTTTTCACTGCTGGTGGGAATGGATATCACTCCAGCCATTAGGAAATCACTATGGTAGTTCCAAAAAAAAAAAAAAAAAAAAAAAAACCAAACCCAAAAAATAACAAAACAAAATACCATATAGAATAAATAGGTCTACTAGGTGATCTAACTATAGCAGTCCTGGGCATTTATCTAAAGATTGCCAGGTCTGATCACAGACAGATTTGAATGTCAACACTTATTTTATCACTATTCATGATAGCTAAGTTATGGAACTAACCTACATTTCCAAATTAGAGGAATGAACCAAGAAAATACAGTTTACATGCACAATGGAATTTTATTCAGTAAAAATGGACTGACACTGCCTTAGGGAACCTGGGGTAACTAACATGAAGAGAAAGGAATGAGAAGGAGGACTGCTGAGCCAAAAAGGAGTGTTCCCAATGTACACTGCACACTTGGTTGAAAATATCTTTATGAAACCAGTACTGTGTGCAAGAAATGACCACTTGTAACATATTAGTAGTCTTTAGACTCCTCTTTTTTTAAATTATTTTTTCTTTTGGCATCTCATGTAGCTGGAATTTCTACCAAGAAAGAGAAGAGGGATATGAATGGAGACTTGGAGAAGAGAAAGAGATAGCAGGGACATGTAAGAAAGAAATCAACAAAAGACAAAAAGATCAGGAGTGGGGAAGAGAGCCAGAAAGGGAGAGGAAGAAGGAGACTCTAAGACCCTAGGAAAAGAAGATTGTGCTATTAAAATTTAGAAGGCATTAGAATGGGGATCAGAGCACCAACTCACTGTTAATATGGAAAATTCCCCACTGGCAGATAGCAGTGTCTCAGTAGATACCAATATAAAGCAGTATGAGTCTTGTGGCTTATGCCACAAGATTTGTGGAGTTGTGAAATTTTGTTCTTCATAGAAAAATATAACCTGCATTCTCCAGAGAATAAGTATTACTTTATCTAACAGCCAAATATTTAGGGTGGAGCTAAGGAAATGTGATTGGTCCTGAGGTAGCAGGTTCTGCAGCTCATTTAAATCAACCTTAATGATAAAGAATGGATTTTTGGAGTACCCTACTCCACAGGGAGACTTTACAGGGAGCTCTCTCGAAGCCCCACTGCACAGGGACAGTCCTTTCTTCACTAGGCAGTTCACATATTCTCAGCCCTCCCTGGCTGTAGCATAGGGAATGTTTGTTTAACAAAAGCATGGTGGAATTCAAAGTAACAAAGCTAACTTTAAGACATATTAATGCTGTAAAAATACATTCAGGACTTTGATAGCTTATAAGACATACTCATTTTTCTTTTGTATGTGTGCGTATTTTACCTGATCATTAGCTTTGTACCATGTGTATACATTGCTCATAGAGGTCAGACAAGGGCCAAGAACTCCTTGGCAATGCAGTTATAGAGTTCTTCTCTTGGTGGGTGCTGAGAACCGAACAGATCTTCTGGAACAGCAGCCAGTGCCCTTAACTGCGGAGTCATCTCTACAGCACTAAATGAATAAACAAACAAACAAATAAATAAATAAATAAATAAATAAATAAATAAATAAATAAATAAATAAATAAGTGTAGAAAGGTGTTGACAACAGCACCCAGACTGGTGAGATGTTGCATGTAGAAAGCCAGCGAGTATACTGTGCTATAGAAGCCTGAATCACTCTAGGGCCTATGAAGGGTTAATTTCATGTCACTCCTATTGTCTTGGCCTTGCCAAGCATCTTCTGAGTTTACAAATGGACTTATTTGGTTTCACTCAAAGACATGCTGAAAGAAAAGAAAGCTATTCAATGTGATGGCAAAGTCTTTCAGCAGTGCATAGATGTGTTGTATGCATATGTGTGTATATATGCATATGTGTGTATATGTATAGTCCGAGTTGCCACAAGCAAATTCCTCATCTCAGTCCCAGGGAAGTGAGACCAAAGTAGCTGAGCACATTAAACCTGAAGGTGCCACTGCTTGTCCTGTTATGTGTGAGTCTATACTCCTTTGTCTCTACAAAACAGTAAAAGCCAACTTCGATTTATGCTCTATAGAGTCGGCTCAACTATGTTGGCACTGGAAAGTTCCCTCATTTATCTGGAATGCAGTTTTGACTCTTGTTTACTTATGCAATCTTGCTTGTCAGGGCCAGGATTGTCCATATTTCCTCTTTTTCTTTGTTCTCTCTGCATGGATTCCCCATGCAGTATCTCCAGGATTACCACCACATAATGATCAGAATCCACTCTTGAGCAACTTCATCATCTGAGAAAGGAAATCTGTATCCCTCCGATGATCTAGTTCCTCCATCCTTCTCTCAGGATCGGATGGTATTTTTGTCCCAGATATAACTTTCTCAGAGTTTCTGTCATAATAAGGTTTTTTCATTACTTTACATAATTATTATTTCTCTTTTGCCTTTCATTCTTGATATGAAGTCCTCACATTAGTGATAAATGTTCTGTCTTGCTGAAATGTATTTTTTGAGGTTTCTTTAATAAAATGATAACCATTATCAGTTTGTAAACTGAAAATCTCATTCAGTTCTTGAGTTGTTAAAAATAACATTCATTTGAAATAGCTCTTCATATTTTCACATTTTGCTTTTTGTGTGTATGATTTCACTACTTAGGCATTTTTTATCTCATCCCATTTTAAAGACACATTCCCTAGTATTTGTTCACGGTCAGTAGACAACTCTCAGCCTAAACTGCTGTTCCTAGAAGCTGAATTGTCATTTCCTCGTTGTCTTCAGAACGATGAGAAATCCCCGTGCTTTCATATTTTACATTTGCTTAGCACATACATCTTACTGAAACTCCTCCTCTTCTTTTTTTTTTCCCCAGTTCTTCCTAGTGTGTGCTAGACTTTTTCTGCCTTTGGAGGATTACAGACAACGTTGAGTCTGAAAACATTTTGTCCTTATCAATGGTGACATTGCCTCCCCCAACTCTATGATGAGCCTTTCTGTGATGTGGCAGGACAGCCATCCATCCATCAAGTATGCTTTTATCTCCATTTTCTGCTTTTGCCACACTCGGTTAAACTTGACAAAATTCCTGCATATCTGCCTTCACACTCATTAGCTTCCTTTTTGGGCCCAGTCATGAAACTCCTTTCTGCAGCCTGCATTTCACTTACTGGGTTCTGTGGTTTCTGTACAATTAATTTCAGCACAGCTTCCTTATTTCCCTTGTAGTCTTAGCTTGTGAGTTCTGCTAGGTGGGTGTCCATTGTTCTCTCTGACCACGAGACACACAGAAAGGCAACACAGACCTGCCTTTAATTCCATTTGATCACCCTGGCTTCTTTGTTATATTAATTTTTAAAAATATTTTTTTCCAATGGGATTTCAAGGACCCCAGGCTGTTACTGAGTTTGCTGAGCAGTTAAAGATCTTGAACTCTTGAGCTTGCAGTCTCTTTCTCCTGTGTGTCAGGATTAGAGGCGGTGCCACCATGCTTCCTTTTATGGACTGTGAGGGCTTGAACTCAGCTCCCATCTTGATCATTTGGAATTAAGATTTCCAGATTGATGTTTTGTAGAACTCACAACTATTGTGAATTCATGTATCTGGCCAGTATCTGCCACAGTATGATGGAATCTCTCACCTGCTCCCAAAACTGAGATAGATCACTGTCTAGCCAATTACCACTTTAAACTGGAATTGTGTTTTTAACCTTTCCTTATTTCAGAGTATAGATTACTATTGATTCTCATGAGAAGACTTACTTCAGAATCATTATCCAAGCTTTTAAACCAAAGGACTTTGAAAGGCAAGACCCACATCACAGCATCTCAGCAGCTGCAAGGAGAGGTGTGCAAAACTACAAAGAAACACATTTTCAGTGTCTTACCTGTGAGAATACTTCCTCAAATGAGAAACCTCTTCTCCCTTATTGAACTGTTTCTTAATTGTAACATGCATGAGTTTCTGTGGGGCAAACCTAGAGTAACTGAATCTCTTGCAGTTCATCTTTTGTGGAGCATGCTGACCAGGGCCCTGGTTCTGCCTGCCTGAGCTCAGTGGTCCTAAGCTTTATGTAGCCCTCACCTTGCATTGAGATGCTCTAGAAGTCAGTTCAGATTCTGTAATAGGCAGAAGTAAGGTTTGGTGGCTAAAATGACACAGAGTGTCATTTCTCTCTCCCATGTGAGACAATGATAGGTAGGCAAAACGTTCAGGCCATAGCTGCTGCTCAAAATAGTCGTTCAAAGATTCTTCCCAGAGATTCTTCATGTACCCAAGCCCTCTAAGACTTGATTGTAGAGAAGTGGACAGACTCCTAGCTTTTGTAGCTAGGAGTCTGTCCAAAGCTCTCTCCTCAGGGAAGAGGAAACTATTCAGGGTTCTCACCCTGCCTCCATGGCTTTCCTCAGAGCCCATCATGGAAAAGACAAGTAAGAATCGCCTACCCTCCAAGAATCAACACTTCCTTAAAGGCCCGTTGACTAAGCTGTGTGTTTATGTTCTTCCTCTTGAGTTCTTGTTGTGACGAAGGGACCATGCATTGCTGCTTAGCACATCTTCCCTTAGTCCTCAGTCCTCCAACAACCAGCTAGACTTCAGGAAATCTACCTGATACCCTTCATCCAGGTAGACCAGGGCTCTGGATCCAACTGTCTGAGCTTGGTCTGTTCTGGGATCGACCCCTCAGCCAGAGTTGACTACATGAGCTGTGCTTGCATCAGATGCCCTATGTATTGGTGGTAGTGAAACCAACGTGATTCTGAGCTCTTTGACAAGGGAAGCTTCTGATAAACAGGTGACAAACTATCACTCCGGAAAACGGTGAACTAGTGACATCTGAATGGCCATTACACTTGAAAGGTAGGTATGTGCTAATCCTGGGAATCCTCTTCTGGGAACGCACGCTGATGCTTTCTTACCTAAGTATTTAGGTGCAAACTCTACCAGATCACAGATCTTATTTCTGTCTGAGATTTCAATGTAAAAGTCTTTCTCTGTTTTTAAAAATCTGTCTTAAGGTAAAAAATGGTTATTTCTGTATAAGTCTTATCAGATCTAACGTAGTACTTAAGAAAATATTCTTAAGCAATCACCTCTAGAAGAGAATTTTCCATTAGTATGAGACTGTCTTGTTTTTGGAGTGAGGAGTCTTGATTTTTACTTTTCACAATTCTGTATGTATCTGTGTGGGTAAGTACAATATGTGTGCCATTAAATGAGGAGGCTAAAAGAGGACATTGGATCTCTGGAGTTACACATACTTGTGAGCTCTGCCTTCTGTAGGTGCTGGGAACCAAGCTCAGGTGCGTTGTAAAAAAAAAAAAAAGTAGTGCATGTACATACATGTTTAACCATCTCTCCAGTGCTGAGTCTTGACTCTTAATCTCATCCTGGTTATTCTTAAACAGAGGACCTGATTTTGACACCCTAATGCATGATAATCAGGGTGTGTGTCTCTACAGACAACTCTCTGAAAGCTGAGAGAGAGAGAGCAGATTCCCTTCTTGTGTTCCTGTAACCCTGCATGTTCTTGACACAGGAGCTGAATGAGTGTTCATAGGAACAAGGGAGTGACTAGGATATTTTTGTTTGGTATGTATGTATGTATGTACATGTCTGAGGGTTACAGGGGTATGCATATATGGGAGTGTGTGTTCATGCACATGTGTGTGCATGCTTGTAGAGGCCAGAGGACAACTAGACTTCTTTCGCTGCTGTCTTAGGGTTATTATTACTGTGATGAACAAGGAAAGGGTTTATTTGACTTACACTTCAATATCACTCTTCATTGAAGGAAATCAGGACAAGAATTCAAATAGGGCTGGAAACTGGAGACAGGAGCTGATGCAAAGGCCACGGAGGGGTACTGCTTACTGGCCTACTCATCACTGCTTGCTCAGCCTGCTTCCTTACAGAGCCTAGGACCACCCACAATGGGCTGGGCCTTCCCCCATCAACCACTAAATAAGAAAATGCCCCACACCATCTGAAAAGTTGTTGCTTGTACATGGGATATGTTCTTTTAGCTGGGCTGCCTTGTTTGGCCTCAGTGGGAGAGGATGTGCCTAGTTTCACAGAGATTTGATGTGCCAGGGTGAGGGATACCCAAGGGGGCCTTCACCTGCTCAGTGGAGAAGGGAAAGTGAATGGGGGAAGGATTTTGGGAGGCAGGAATTAGGAGGGGACAGTGAGTGAGATGTAAACGAATAACTAAAAAAATGATTAATTAAATAAATACAAATAAAATTTAAAAGAGAGAAAATTCCCTACAACCTGATCTTATGGAGGTATTTTCTCAAATGAGATTCCTCCCTTTCACTTAACTCTAAGTTGAATCAAGTTGACATTGAACTAGCCAAGACAGATGCTTTTCACCTTATTTTTGAGACTGGGTATCTCAATGACTCAAGACTGGTAAATTATGCTTGGATAGCTGGCATATCTACCCCACGGACCCACGTCACTGCCTTCCTAGTTCTGGGATAGTAAGTATAAGTGGATCCTATAGATCAAACTCAGGTCATCAACGTTTATATGGTAAGAATTTTATTGGCTTACCTGTCTCCTCAGCCAAGGACTCTTTGAGTTCAGTTCTGTATTGACACTTAACACCAATATCTACTAGTACTGGAGAAGGTAATATTTTGGCAAGAAAACAAAAAATTGACAATATATGTAGTAAGGGATATATGTAAAACTAAAATGGTGCTAAATAGTTTTGTGGTGTCTTAGGAGGCCAAGAGTTGGGAGAGCCAATGCCAGGGGCTCTGTATACTCAGGATACTGCAGCCATAGCTTGTGCCCTGAATCCAACTGGAAGTCCTCACTGTCAGCTCTGTGCTCCTTTCTGGCTCTTTGTTAATCCATTGAAAAGGAAGATGGAAACAAGACCAGTTACTTGTAATGTAATATGTGGATTCTAGCTACTCAACCTTTTTCTTCTATAGAGTGTGCACTCCCCACACATGCTAAGTTCAGAATGTCATTGGTTAATTATTCCATACAGCAAAGATGGCTGGGGCATGGAAGGGGAGTCTTGGCTGTGGCTGATATGCAACATTCTTTATTTAAACAAATAACATGGGCTGTTCTTCCGTTGAGTGATGAAGGCTTTGAGGACCAGAAGAGTGAACTTCTGAAAGTTTGCAACCTCTGTTATGTGTCTAGATGTGACTTGTCAATTATATATGGCTTTTAGGGGGACATCAAAGCACTGACAACAAAGAGGAGATTTTGCCATTTCCAATGACATGGGAATGCAGCTTCCACAGTACCAAAAAGTGTAAGATATTATTTTGAATCTCCTAAACTATAGCACCAAATGCAATATTATGTTGTTTATTTAGTATTCTCTCTCTCTCTCTCTCTCTCTCTCTCTCTCTCTCTCTCTCTCTCTCTCTCTCTCTCTCTCAATCTTTAAGCTAGAACTCCTGAAATGATATCCATGAACTAAAAAAAAATGATTAGAATATATTCAAAGGTGAATTTGGATATTTAATTGATAAAAACACTAGTGCTTGATCCCATTATTTGTAAAGGATTTAAATATAGTGGGAACTTATTGGTTGATTCATATGTACAAAAATCACAGGAATGTTTTCTTCATGCAGCTACAAGTTGTCAGAGAGAAAAAAATCCAGAAAAGAGTTGGCAAATCTGAAAAGTATTTTTAAAAACAAAACATAGTACTCATTGAAATATACAATATATTTATAAACAAATTCTTTATAACTAGCATTGTTATTGCTGGAAATATTTGTTTATATAGGTAACTTGGTTTATGTATTAGAAATTCCTACTGTGGGCATTTTCCATGCTTTTATGTAATCATAATTTTTTTGCGTGTGATTGCTTAGTAATTTACACTTGGTTTCTGTAATAACCTAAATTATATCTTCAATCATACAACAACACCTTAGCTTTAGGAATCTGGTATACATGTCTGCAAAGTTACTATCCTGAACCAGTGTACTCCTAGCCAGGGCAAGTCTAGCACATGGTTTCTAATGGGCTGCCACGTTCTATTTCAAGCCAGCAACTTGGGTGGCTATAGTCATTCTCTGTCAGGACAAACAATGTATAGCACAAACTGTGTAGTTTATCTGGATGTTGAGTTGAAGTTAGGTTCTCTGTCCTGATGTCCTTGTGACCTTTGGAAAAACATGGATGAAGCAATGAGTCTCAGTCATGTTTATAGGGGTAAATAAAATCCTACTTGATGGTGATCTTTTACTTATATAACCAAAGTAAAATTGCACTTTATGTGTAAGAAAAGCCCAAGAAATACTTCATAATATTATTGATATAAATGCTACTACTGATACTTAATGTCTACTGAACCCACAATTCAGCTGCAGGTCAATATTAAATCACTGCATGCTCTAGAATATATGCCCTGCCAAGGTAGAGATGTATTAACCTTCTTGCTTGCTGCTCATGTTTATGCCATCATTTCCCAACCTCTGCATGGCCCAGAAAGCTGTCTCCCATGGACTTTCTTAATGAGGTGACCCTAACTGTGACATCTTAAGATTTAGCCAGTGGAAGAGGTAAAACAAGAAGTTGGAGGGGAGGAAAGGAGAGATGCAGGGTTTTTACTCATGTTGTTCTTTCCTTGCTTTTGATGGTAAGGATGTTGCTACTGAGGCTTCAGAGTCTATGGATGGTCTAATCTCTGCAGGTCCTCATGGATGATGAGAAGAACATCCATCCTTCATATTGACATCTCATGCTCATAAGACATTTGTATTATGTGGATACCAAGCATATATGTCAGCTGTCCTCTAATCGTCTTTTCTACTTTTTCATTATTCTAAAAATAGAATCCCATCCCCACCCCTGGAGAAAATAGCATTTAAGGAATAGAAAAACTAAATTAAACTAAAAATGTCTGCTATTTGGCTTCTACATAGTAGTTCTCAAAGATTTTAATTTGCTTGCAGGCATCAACAAATATATAATATACAATATGAATATCTAAGTGTTAAAGATTTAGTTAGCTGAAATATTGCATTTTTTACATGTGATACCTTATGTTGGATGAAGTAGATAAATTATGAGTGGGATTCAAATGGCAGATACTTGGTCCTTTTATTTACTTATTTTTCTTGTCCTATGTATGGAATGGTTAAAAGTGGTTTATTCTGAGTTTACAGATGTGTAAAAAGTTCATAAATAATTCACAAATAGGACAATTGAAAGTAATTTGGAGTCTATTGCATCAAGCACTATTGTTTGTTATAAATATCCACATGACATTGAAACTATTTTTTTTTCTACGACCAAACATTAGAATTATTACTTGGAAATTAAGTCAGGGCCTCACTGAAGTTTACTCAGACAATACATGTAAAATAGGAATTTCAGGCAAACCGCTATTCTCAAGGGCAGCTGGGAATTTCTTGCCTCACAATGTACTTGCTGTGGGAAGACCAGGAGAAGTTTGACTCTGAGATTTGGACACCTGGTATTCTCACTACAGCCCACTGTTGTTCTCTGATTTCCATGGAATCATCCTTTCCTTGTTTCTCACTGTGTGTTGAGATCCTATTGGAAGGTTTCAGATTGTATCACGATGAGAAGAATGTACAACTGACCATTCTTACCACAATGACCAAATACCTGACAAGAAGCAATGCCAGAGTTTATCTCAGTTCATGGTTCAGGGGAACGAGTCCACCATAGCAACAGGGGGAACTCATATCTCATATCTTGATGGTGGAATATATTAAGAGAAGGAGGGTGGGCTGAGGGGTGGGCTGGGACTTTGCTAGCTTCTGCCTTCTTACTTCATCCAAAGTCCTAGTCCATGAAGTGGTTCTGCCTACAGTAATCAGTAGTCTTCTCTCCTCAATTAAACTTCTGATAGACAGGTTGAGGGACATGTCTCTTAGGTAACATTAAGTCTAGTCCAATTGAGGATGAAGATCAACCCCAAGGTTTTCTGTAGCTTTGTCCTTTTCTTTTTCCCTTGAGCTCCTCAGCTGGAAAAAAAAGTGTTAATTTCCACATCTTTCATTTCTATTTTCAGAAATGCACATTAGTTAAAAGCACAAGTGACTTTCAGGTATGAGCTGAAATTGGAAAGGAATTCAGGACTATGACATCAGATATTCTATGGCAAGACAAAAGGAACTAAATTAGTACAAGGAAAAATGTTAAGTTCAGAAGGAGGGTAGAGAACTATATTTAATCTTTACTATCATGCTTTGCCCCTGCAGGTTTTCCTAAATTAGTTTATTAAATGTGATTTGTTTTCCATCTTAATATTTTCATTAATTGTTTGGGAATTTCGCATCACATCCCCCTAAATCACAGTCTTTTCCCAGCCCTCTTATGTCTGTCCCCTACTCTTGTGATTTCCCACCCCTCACCCCCTGCCCAGGTGACAAAAAGAAGAAAGACAGAAAAAAATTGTGTTGTCCATGTACTCACTAAAACATGATCAAACTTCCAGGGCACAACCTCCTAAAGAAAACTGAGCCTTTCTCCACCTGTACCCCTGCCAGAAACCATCAACTGTGGAGGGCTACATGCCAGCATCCCCACTCTAATTCTTAAGTGTTCTCTTCGATGGCTTCCTTTTTAGGCTGTTACCTATTGTGGTGATGGGGGGGGGCAGATGGACTGGGGGTAGATGTTATCATAGAAGCCCTCCATGTCTTTCATTCTCTACTGTATACATGTAGTAATTGATACTATTGCAAAAGTAGCTTCCTTGTCCTTTGCAGTCAGCAGGAACACACATCTTGGTTACTGGTGACAGTGCTGACCTCAAAATTCCACATGGTCTCCAGCATCAACATGTGCCAAGGACCTCCACCTGGTCTCCAGTGGCAGTACAGACCATGGGCATCTATATGGCCCTCCCCTGATGAGTGGCCCACAGACACCAACAGCCTTTGTTGGCACCATAGGCCAAGAACATTAACATGCCTTCCAGAGTAACAGGGGCAGAGACACCAGCATGCCTCCCAGTGGCAACACAGCTTATGGGCATCAATATGGCCACAGGCAACAGCACAGACAAGATATGGACCACAGACTAGAAACTTCTGAGGGACCTTGGATAGTAACACTGGCCATAGACACCAACATAGCTCCCAGTGGCAGCATAGCCCATAAACATCAACACAGCCTCAGACAGTGGCATAGACCATGGACATTCACATTGCCTTAGGTGGTAACACAGGCCACAGACATCAACATAGCCCCAATCTGCATCAAGACTGTGGACATAGGCATGGCCTTCAGGGGCAAGATCAACTTTAGACATCAATGCGGCCTCAGATAGCTGCACAGTGCACTTACATCAACATGGCCATTGATAATCACATGGGCTTTGGACATGAACACAGCCCCTGGCTGCAATAGGGTCAATGTGGCCTTCAGCAGCAACATGAACCATGGGCATCACTGAGGCCTCAGATGGTGCCACAGACCAAGGATATCCATATGAACTTTGGGCTTCATCACAGCCTGGGACAGCAGCATAGACCACAGATAATAACATGACCTCCACAGGAAGTAGGGACCATGAAGGTCTTTGAAGGAGGTTAAGTCAAGAAAATGAATCATTGTTCATCTTAGCCATCCTGCCATTGCTTAAAGCCAGGACAATTGTGAGGCTGGACATCTTGCCCAAGGGCTGAGTATACACAAGATCCAAGTTGCTGCATACAACCCTAGCAAACCTATTGGGAAACTACATGTTCCACCATCAACCTCAGCCTTCTCTATGCCTGCCACTGCTATCGGTCTCTAGTTCTGCCTCTCTCCACCATGCACATACTGCTCCGTTCCTCTGTCTTTGCTATCTCTCCATCCCACACTCATTCATTGTAGTGGCACTAGAAACTGCGATGTGTCACATGGTAATTTTTTGCCCTAACAGCTTACATTCAAATATTCATTGCAAGGAATCATTGGTCTGGTTCAAGGTTTCTGGTTTCTGGCATACCACCAATACTGGACCAATCACCAAGATTCATCTTGGACATCCTGCTGTTGCCCAGAGTCATGGTGAATTGGCAGCTCTAGTTATACAGAACTGGTTTCTTCCTGCACATATTCCAGCAGCTTATAGATGGAGTAGATATTGGGGCAAATCAACTCAAGTACTGGATCTGGGCCTGAATGGTAGCTCAATTGGTTAGTCATTGGGCCTAGAGTCTGGCTTCCACTACTGTGGCTGCCAATGCTTCTTACTGGTACTTTCTTTTGAGATAGGTTTTTCACTACGTAGCCCTGGATGGCTTGGAACTTACTTTGTAGACCAGGCTGGCCTTGAATTCACAGAGATTCACTTACTTCTGCCTTGCAAATTATGGAATTAAATGTGTGTACTGCTATATCTGTTAAATATGAAATATTAATTCAAAAATAGTTTTAGTTGTTCACTAATTTAAAATCAGTAATGGTTTTAAACATTAGAAGAAAACTATTTGAAAAGAGAAAATAATGTTTAAAATTACATTTCTATCAGTGATCTACAGAGATCAATACTCTAAGCTGTAGGGTATTGATCAGAATATCAAAACTGATAATATATCATAAAATAAAAACTTATGGCCTATCTATTTATCTGTCTGCCTGTCTAGTCTGTCTATGTACTTATCACATATATAGAATTTTTCTATGTACCTATTGATCATCCATCCATGTATAAATATCTATCCAGCATCTACATTTTAATGTAATATTCTCCTATATGTTCCTTAATGGTCCATTGATCATGATCTTTGAAAGATACCAATGTTCCCAAGTTCAACATCCCCAGCATTTAGAGTAGGCACCTGTGTCAGGGACTCCTTTAATGCAAGCAAGCTAACTGCAATAGATGAATGACAAGAAGGATACTAGATTAGGGTTATTAAGCCAAGTAATAAAATATGAACTCTTCATGAAAACATACAAAATATTAAGAATATTCTAACATGCTCAAGCCTCTGTAAATAGTCAGAACATTTTGATATTGATAAGAAACTATTATGTTGATCACTTAAAAGCTATCCTGTATTTTTGCACAGTCCTGAAAATTATTAAAACTCAAAATTAACAAATATATAGTTAACAAAACTCTGGAGTTTCAGGTGTTTGTGGTTATGAACTACCCAGTAGGGGTGCTACAAACTGAATTTAGTCCTCCAGAAGAAGAACAAGCACTCCTCAACCCTGAGCCATCTTGCTAACCCTTACAAAGACAAATGTCTTATTTAACCACATTATCACGATTCTGTCTTGTTCACCACATGCAGGTTTGTTTGTTTGTTTGTTTGTTTGTTTGTTTGTTTAGGCAGGGTCTCTTTACATAGTGCTGGCTGTCCTGGAACTCACTATGTAGACCAGGCTGGCTTTGAACTCACAGAGATCTAACTATTCTGCCTCCCAAGTGCTGGGATTAAAGGTGAGCGCCACCAACCTTCCTCACACACATGCTCTTAACAGAAACCTGACCCTTCTGCTCATGACCTTTTCCTTCCTTCCTTCCTTCCTTCCTTCCTTCCTTCCTTCCTTCCTTCCTTCCTTCCTTCCTTCCTTCCTTCCTCCCTCCCTCCCTCTCTCCCTCACCCCCCCCCTCTTCCTTCGCTCCTTTCTTTTTGTTTTTGGATGTTTGAGGAATTAAACACATTATACTACAACAAAAAGCAAAGCTTCAGATCATCTGTTATAATTTTTGTTAAATATATCTTCTACCAGGAAACATATTCAAGATGTTACTTAGTCACTCATAGAATATTAATAGATTCCAGCTTAGAGAATTTTATGGTACAATCCAAAGGTTAAATTATGAGTTCAATTCTTGTTAAATATTTGAAAAGCGTATGCTTTATCATAGCTAAGTTCTTAATAAAGGCACTTGAATAATATGAATATTCTCTCAAACCCAGACATGGCTTTAAGCCTAAACCCTTGTACCCCATGCAAGTGTTAACTGCATGAGATTTATTTTATATTTTACAACTACAGTAACCAGTGGAATCTTTGTCAGAGTAAACTTTGGACTCAAGTTTAGTAAGATTGGCATCTGCTTGTATGTAGTAGACTCTGCCATGATTGCTTTGACGCTGGGATCTTTGGTGTGTGTGGCGATGGAATAACTCACTAGGTGTCAACTCATTCTTCAGACTTCTGAAAAGCTGAGTGTGGATATTTATCATGAACCCCTTCCTGTTGACAGGCTTGGTGCTGTTGGATGACAAACGGCTAAGCAAACCTAGCAGCTCAAAACCACCCCCACACATAACAGTATTGGATGGCATGGCAATGAATATTCACGTTGTCCAACCAAGGGACCTAAGATGCAGAATGTGTGTAGATATCCTTCGGGGAGAGCTGGAAAGATGACTCAGAAATTAAGGGTTCATACTGCTTTTCCAGAGTTTAAACCAGTGTTTAGTTCCCAGCACCCATGTGAGCAGTTCAGAACTGCCTGTAACTCCAGCTCTAGGGGAATGCACTCCCCTCTTCTGGCTTCTATAGCTGTGCACTCATGTGCATGTACCTCCCACACAGACACATTCATACAAATGATTGAAAACTAAAATTAAAAAAGAAATCCTTTGGCATCCCAGTCCTGACAATCAGTGTTTCCTAGACAAAGCAAGACGATCACTGGAATTATATGAAGGTCCGCAGGAAGGAGGGTCAGACAGTAGCTGTGTGCTGCAGATTTGCTCCTTCCTCTGACTTAGTGACATCTGTGAGGGACTTCCCACTCTGAGGAGTCGGGAGGCTGTTATATAGTGTGACTGTGCCTCTTCCCCTTTGTAAAACAGAATAATAAACCTGGATGCACATGCAGTAGTGCTTACAGGGCTGGTAAGGTCTCTAGAGGAAACACGATGAGGAAATCTTCTATGAATCTGCAACAGGAGCTAGATAGACAGAAAGATTTGCTGAGCTCCAGCCATCTTTCTGTCTCCCATGTCCTTCTAAAGAGCATGTGTTTTGGTTGTACAGATAGTCTTTACCTGGGAGACTTGTTTTCTAGACTGACCGTAGTGTGGGGAGAAGAAATGGCCAAGACTATCTGAGGATCCTTATGAAACTGCAGATTAGAAATGATCTCCTAGGCTTGAATAATAACGAAAAAAACAACATAGAAAAAGGAAATAATTCTAAGACAAGCATCAAGCGTGGAGATGCAAGAGCTGGAGAAATGGCTCAGTGATGAACAGCACTCGCTGCTCTTCCAGAGGACCAAATTTGGTTCCTGGCACTCATAGGAGACAGCTTACAACCACCAGTGGTATATGAACCCAACACCCCCCTCACCCGACCCTCTGCTTCCTCTCCTCTAGGCTTTGAGCTGAGGATTTTGGGAAATAGTTGAATCAATAACAAACGCTCAGAGGACATATGGATTACCAGGATCAAATGATTATAAATGTATAAAATGTTACTTTAAGTATACGAAACATGAATTCTAATTGGTGCCTTGCCGTAACTTACACTGATATATTATTGAGTAATGCTAAACAATTTGGGTATTTTTTTTAAATGCTGATTTAGACAATTTCCTTACCCCGGCACCAAGGCTGCTTCCTTACAATCAACCTTCCTTAAGTACAGTGTTGAGCACCATGGTCCCTGAGAGGCAGTGTGAAGAGTTTTACTCAAAAATGCTACTGTTATATGTGGTTTGAATGGCCAGGAGTTCAACAGTGCTCACAGGGGACAGAAATTTTCCATTTTATTTCTGTTCTTTGTCATGTCAATCAGGGAGCAGGCTTCGAACAGAAGTGTCCCTGTGCTTAAAGTAGCAGGGCAGAGGGAAGGTACCTTAACTAGTCATTGCATGGACTCCAGTCTGGGGGCTTCAAGGCTCTCCGCTGTCCCTGGCCTAGAGGCAGTGAGCACAGACAGTCTAATCTTTTAAACTATCTCAGCAAATTCTCAATCTACCTTTGAGCTTTTTCAACATAGATAACAATAGCCCTTTTAGCTACCTACAAAGCTTCACTTGTGATAAAGAACAAAATTTAGGTGTGCTGTTCTGAAGGCCTCCTGAACACTGCAGGTCCAGACCTAGGTTCTGTAAGGCTGCCATGAGTAACAGTCTCCAGAGCTGAGCTGCAGTATATGCAGATGCCCACCAACCTGCTTCATTTCCAGTTCTGTCGCCAAGCTCATCCCCACTCTCAGATACAAGGCAGGCATACTATTAAAAAGAAATTATTTTAAATCTCGTGACTGAAAGATATCCAGAAAGAAAAACACTGTGCAAAAAGCAATATTTTAATGCCAGGACTGTTCTGAGAAGTGGAGAGTAGGCAACGGCTGGGTATTTTTAACTCTGTATAGTAGTTATTAAAAAGCACTCAGCTGGCTTGCAATGCAGATTTTTCTCCAGTTTGGGGAAGAAGTTAGGAACAAAGCCAAGGAAAGACCTCAATTTGCCAGGTCGGTGGTGCTGCTGCATCCTGGCCTTGGTGTGCATGTGTAGGGGTGGGGACCGAGGATATAGAAGCTGTGTTTGGTTGGCCCATGGTCTATGGCACTGAGGAGTCAGGCAGACAGAGACTGCTTTGTCAATGTTTTAATTCAAGCCATATTCCTTTGGATTCCATCCATTGTGTTTTTATTTCACCAAATTGTAATTTATTACAGTGACAATATGAGTTGTCATATTTTTGCTTTTAGTCATAGCAAACAAGAGAGCTGAGAGAGAGAGTCCGCTTTCTCCAGAGTTAGGATTTCATCTTTGGTGCCCTCATTTTAGCTTCCTTCTTCCATAGTTTCTTCAAGATGGAAAAGGTCAGGGAGGAATTTTCATAGAGATTTGAAAAGCTGTCTGAATCAAGCTCTCAGAAACTCCAGCACAGAAAGGGCTGTGGACTTGCTTTTCTTCAGAGCATGACTGGAAGTGATCGGGAGTCTCTAAGCTGGTGGGCTATGTGGTTCTACCACCAAAGAGGGGTTGGTGATAGAGAAAGCAGGGGACACACTGGGCTGAGCAAAGGGCTTCCTGGGCCTTCTCTCTGTTGAAATTCTCTCTGCATTCACAGCCAATGATTTCCCCTATCCTCTCTGACTCTGGCCATATGGTTACCGCTGCTCCTTGCTGACAGCTGGAGCAATCCATTAAGTGAGGATTTGGTTATATTTACTCCCATTTCTCAGCACCCAGAGTCTGAGTTCTACATCTTTGCCTTTCCCTCCTCTCTTGTGAGAGTCATCTCCCAGCTCTCTCTCTGCATAAGCTTTTCTCCACATATCTCTTCCCTGGTCTCCAAACTTACATGTCTTTTAGTCCTCAGGCTTTTGCTTGCACTGTTTCCCATTTCTCTTCTCCACAAACCTAGACAGCCTCCTTGATCCATGTGCAAATTGTTATTTATCATTCAAGACCCAATAGTCAGGATGCTGACTTCCTCTCCATCTCTGTGCAATACTGTAAGCCCAGTTAGCTTTGTGCACCATCTCATCTTGTACAGTTTTGGTAGAGCTACAGTGAGCAGTGCTTTAGTCATGAGAGACCCATGAGCTAGTCATGTGGTCCTAGAAGCTCAATTATACTCCTGGTGTCCTTGCTTGTATAGGTTGAAAACTCCTCATTCAAATTGCTTGGGACCAGAAGCGTTTCAGACATGGAACTATTTATGAGTTTGGAATGTTTGCATGTCTTCAGGGGAAACCCATTGTGAATACATTATTCATTTATGCTTCATACAGATCTTATACATATATCTTGAAGGTAATTTTATCCACAACTTTTTAAAAAAAAATTTGCCCATAGAACAATTTCATGGTGTGAAGTATTCTATTCGTGGTGTTGTGTTAGCACTCAAGAAGTTTTGAATTGTGGAACATTTTGCATTTGAAGGGATAAAAAAGTCCAAGCTACAGTAGTAGTCAGAGTGTTTTTCTGGGTGTTCTGAGACATTATATGTCTGAAATCCAAATGCCACATATGTGCCCTAGTACCCAGGCCGAAGTAAGTTCCCAATGACCAGAACTCAAATGTTCTTGCTTTCAAACCTTTTATTATGTGCATTGACCATGTCTCCTTCCCTGATATATGGTGTATTTCCTAAAGAAGGCAAATGTGCTTTATTTATCTCTGCCATATCATTCCATCCACATGTCATGGGGCTACCCATAAAGTTGGTGTTCAAGGTGTAGATGCCTGGTTAGATTTGAATTTCAGATAAATGAAGAATAGTTATTTTAGTATAAGTATGTTCAAAGTATTATGAGACATGCTTTTACTAAAATAAGTGTCATTATAAGTCTGAAATCCAAATTTACTTGAGTGATTTTTATTTTTATTTGCTAAATCCAGCAACCATGCTAGATGCACTTCAGAAGATTGACGACTCTCATGATGACTTAGAGTATTTACTTGGTGTAATAGCATGCAGTGCTACCTCTACTGTTTTTATCATGACACCATGCACCCCAGCATCACTAAGTACTCATTGGAGTTGCACCATTATGAAACCAAGACAGATGAGCAAGTTAGGAAAGGAGTATGTGTCATTGTTACCACTTTCGGTTAATCACAGGAACCAATGCAGATGTGGGTGAACAGAGGACTATGTTCTTGGAAGATTAGAATCTATATGGTATCAGCCATCTCTGGCCCATTCTCCTCTAAAATAGTGAGTGACTGAAAATGTAAGGCCCACCTACAGTCATGACACAATTACAACCCAGTCATGACCCACACCATGTCTCTGACTTCTGCAATGTGAGGTTGATCGGAAAGTAGAGAAGAAATGGGACAGAATGGGTCTCTAGGAACGCTGCTGCTGTCATGGTTATGTGTCAGGATGAGTGCGTGTGTTGTGACTTGAGAAGGGAATGGAAAAGGCAGATATGAGAACCCATTCAATATCAAGGGTACTGCCCATGGCTAGAGCTATTGGCTAAGAAGTGGCTGAGATATAGAGGCTCAGGAGGAGGAAGTAGCCAGGATGCACATATTCATGGGAAATGTCATTATATATGCAATAGGTGCACAATGCCATTACAAAGGACAGCCAAGGAAGGAGGGATGTCATATGGCTGTTAGCAACAGCAGTAAGGAAGTTATCTGCAGGCCCACGTAGCAATCATGGTAGACGTGAGATCTGAGACCATTTCAATTATGTGTGGGCAGTTGCAGTAACAGGGATGGGACAGGGAGCAGGTAGGCAAGGTTTCTGCCCTCTCCCAGCACCTACAGTGTCTGGAAGAAGCTCTGAGGGCCACTGGGAGTCCTGGGCTGGTGAGATATCTGCAAAGATGTTACTCAGAAGCAATGCCAGTGCTATTAATTAGGGACAGACACGAGGTCCACATCAGTACCATTTGGAACTCATTTTCTCATCCCTATCTATCATAATATCAACAACAAACAAAAACTCTCTCTTTAAAGGAAAACCACACTGATGCATGCTCTGGTCAAAACTTTCAAGGATTGAGGCTGGGGAGATGTCTGAGCAGTTGAGAACATGCAGGGGATATGAATGTGATTCCCAGATCCTATGTTGGACAGTTCATAAGCATCTATAAGTTTACGTCCCAGGGATCTGATGCCCTCTTCTGGCTTATTTTGGAAACTGCACTAAGACAAACACACACAGACACACACACACAGACACACACACACACAGACACACACACACACACACCACAATAATATCTTTTAAAAGATAAAAAGAAAAAAAAAACTTTTGGAATTATCTGGTTTTTGTTCCTGACCAGAGCTTTACTTTTTTCTCTTTAATTTTCACCTTTTTTTCTTCTTTTTCCTTCCGATTCTTTCCTCCTACCCTCAACCTTCTGCTATCTCTCCTCAACCTCTCACTCAATTTTTTTCTTTTGATTTCAAGCCAACTGAGTAAACAAAACAAAGTTAGCTTGGGTCTTTATAGAATAAAGTGGGGGAGGGGTATTATATCCTGTTCCTTCTGGTTTCTATTACCACAGATTTACCAGTCTTATACAACATGAATTTATCCATAAACTTTTGACATGTTGGAGGACTGAAATTAATTAAAAATTAGTTAATTAAATAGTTACTGAATTATGTGATTAAAGATAAAGTAAACTTAGGGGCTTCAGTTATAGTCAACAGTACACTCAACTTGGTAGATCTAGAATCTCCTTGGAGACAAATCTCTGGGCAGCTCTGTGAAGGAGTTTCTAGATTGGGTTAACTGAGTAGGGAAGATATGGCCTAACTGTGAATGGCACCATGCATAAACTGAGGTGCTGGGCTGAATGCAATAGAGAATGAGTTAGCTGAGCACCAGCATCTTGCTCTCCGATTCCCAGCTGCAGATGCAATGTGACCAGCTGCCTCACTGTGCGTTTCCAGCCATCAGGAATTGGATCCTCAAACCACGAGCCAACATAAACTCTTCCTTATGTTGCGTTTGTCAGGTGTTTTGTAGCAGCAATGAGGAAAATAATGAGTGTAGGCTCCAGCTGGGTCTTGGCAGAAATGTTCTTCTGGAAGCTCCAGAGAAAACGGTTTCTGTTTCTTCCCATTTCTGCCAGCTGCAGCATTCATTGGTTTCTGGTCTTGTCACCCCAGTTGCTGATTCTAGGCACAAGCTGGCCTCTCTGATCTTCCTGTCATGGTTTTAGAAGTTGGTGTGATCTCATTGAGACCCCCCCAGAGAGTCCAGGCTAATCTTCCTAAAATACATCCAGTGATCATAACTGCAAGGGCCTATCCAATGTGAATGCTTACCTCCAAGAGGTGCTGGGGAGTCCCACATGATCATCGTTGGGAATGTACATTATCAGCTCACCACAGATACTAAGAATCCTGAAGAATAACAAGATCAGAATATTTAGATGTCAATAAATAGTTAGAGGAGCAATCAGCTTTGACTCTCTGGGAACAGTGGCCTCCTATCTCCACTCCCCACTGTCCTGTGGAAGCCTCTCTCTACTATCTCCTTAGCAAGAGTATACACTGCTTCCTCTGCAGCTTGGAACAGGCCTTTTGTGGCCTCCACTCGTACATTAGCCCTTTCCTCCCTCAGAATGCCTGTGTGCTCTGTGGCCACTATTCCTCACCTTTTCAAAAGAACTGAGTTTCAGGTCTACAAACCAAGTCTTTGCTGGATATACAAAGTCCCATAAGTAAGAAGGCACATTCCTTTTTTTTTTTTTTTTTTTTTTCTTCTCCCAGTTCTTTTTTTTTTAATTTTAATATTTTTATTACATATTTTCCTCAATTACATTTCCAATGCTATCCCAAAAGTCCCCCATAGCGCCCCCCACTTCCCTACCCACCCATTCCCATTCTTTTGGCCCTGGCATTCCCCTATATTGGGACATATAAAGTTTGCAAGTCCAATGGGCCTCTCTTTCCAGTGATGGCCAACTAGGCCATCTTTCGATACATGTGCAGCTAGAGACAAGAGCTCCGGGGTACTGGTTAGTACATCATGTTGTTCCAACAATAGGGTTGCAGATCCCTTTAGCTCCTTGGGTACTTTCTCTAGCTTCTCCATTGGGAGCCCTGTGATACATCCAATAGCTGACTGTGAACATCCACTCCTGTGTTTGCTAGGCCCCGGCATCGTCTCACAAGACACAGCTATATTTGGGTCCTTTCAGCAAAATCTTGCTAGTGTATGCAATGGTGTCAGCATTTAGAAGCTGCTTATGGGATGGATCCCTGGATACGGCAGTCTCTAAATGGTCCATCCTTTCATCACAGCTACGAACTTTGTCTCTGTAACTCCTTCCCTGGGTGTTTTGTTCCCAATTCTAAGAAGGGGCACAGTGTCCACACTTTGGTCTTCATTCTTCTTGAGTTTCATGCGGTTAGCAAATTGTATCTCATATCTTGGGTATCCTAAGTTTTGGGCTAATATCCACTTATCAGTGAATACATATTGTGTGAGTTCTTTTGTGATTGTGTTACTTCACTCAAGAAGATGCCCTCCAGGTCCATCCATTTGGCTAGGAATTTCATAAATTCATTCTTTTTAATAGCTGAGTAGTACTCCATTGTGTAAATGTACCATAATTTCTGTATCCATTCCTCTGTTGAGGGACATCTGGGTTCTTTCCAGCTTCTGGCTATTATAAATAGGGCTGCTATGAACATAGTGGAGCATGTGTCCTTTTTACCGGTTGGGACATCTTCTGGATATATGCCCAGGAGAGGTATTGCTGGATCCTCCCGTAGTACTATGTCCAATTTTCTGAGAAACCGCCAAACTGATTTCCAGAGTGGTTGTACAAGCTTGCAATCCCACCAACAATGGAGGAGTGTTCCTCTTTCTCCACATCCTCGCCAGCATCTGCTGTCACCTGAATTTTTGATCTTAGCCATTCTGACTGGTGTGAGGTGGAATCTCAGGGTTGTTTTGATTTGCATTTCCCTGATGATTAAGGATGTTGAACATTTTTTCAGGTGCTTCTCTGCCATTCGGTATTCCTCAGGTGAGAATTCTTTGTTCAGTTCTGAGCCCCATATTTTAATGGGGTTATTTGACTTTCTGGAGTCCACCTTCTTGAGTTCTTTATATATATTGGATATTAGTCCCTTATCTGATTTAGGATAGGTGAAGATCCTTTCCCAATCTGTTGGTGGTTTTTTTGTCTTATTGATGGTGTCTTTAGCCTTACAGAAGCTTTGCAGTTTCATGAGGTCCCACTTGTCAATTCTCGATCTTACAGCACAAGCCATTACTGTTCTATTCAGGAATTTTCCCCCTGTGCCCATATCTTCAAGGCTTTTCCCCACATTCTCCTCTATAAGTTTCAGTGTCTCTGGTTTTATGTGTAGTTCCTTGATCCACTTAGACTTGACCTTAGTACAAGGAGATAGGAATGGATCAATTCACATTCTTCTACATGTTAACAACCAGTTGTGCCAGCACCATTTGTTGAAAATGCTGTCTTTCTTCCACTGGATGGTTTTAGCTCCCTTGTCGAAGATCAAGTGACCATAGGTGTGTGGGTTCATTTCTGGGTCTTCAATTCTATTCCATTGGTCTATTTGTCTGTCACTATACCAGTACCATGCAGTTTTTATCACAATTGCTCTGTAGTAGAGCTTTAGGTCCGGCATGGTGATTCCACCAGAGGTTCTTTTATCCTTGAGAAGAGTTTTTGCTATCCTAGGTTTTTTGTTATTCCAGATGAATTTGCAGATTGCACTTTCTAATTCGTTGAAGAATTGATTTGGAATTTTGATGGGGATTGCATTGAATCTGTAGATTGCTTTTGGCAAGATAGCCATTTTTACAATATTGATCCTGCCAATCCATGAGCATGGGAGATCTTTCCATCTTCTGAGATCTTCTATAATTTCTTTCTTCAGAGACTTGAAGTTTTTATTATACAGATCTTTCACTTCCTTAGTTAGAGTCACGCCAAGATATTTTATATTATTTGTGACTATTGAGAAGGGTGTTGTTTCCCTAATTTCTTTCTCAGCCTGTTTATTCTTTGTGTAGAGAAAGGCCATTGATTTGTTTGAGTTAATTTTATATCCAGCTACTTTACCGAAGCTGTTTATCAGGCTTAGGAGTTCTCTGGTAGAATTTTTAGGGTCACTTATATATACTATCATATCATCTGCAAAAAGTGATATTTTGACTTCATCTTTTCCAATTTGTATCCCTTTGATCTCCTTTTGTTGTCGAATTGCTCTGGCTAGGACTTCAAGTACAATGTTGAATAGGTATGGAGAAAGTGGACAGCCTTGTCTAGTCCCTGATTTTAGAGGGATTGCTTCAAGCTTCTCACCATTTACTTTGATGTTGGCTACTGGTTTGCTGTAGATTGCTTTTATCATGTTTAGGTATGGGCCTTGAATTCCTGATCTTTCCAAGACTTTTATCATGAATGGGTGTTGGATCTTGTCAAATGCTTTTTCCGCAACTAACGAGATGACCATGTGGTTTTTGTCTTTGAGTTTGTTTATATACTGGATTTAGTTGATGGATTTCCGTATATTGAACCATCCCTGCATCCCTGGGATGAAACCTACTTGGTCAGGATGGATGATTGTTTTGATGTGTTCTTGGATTCGGTTAGCAAGAACTTTATTGAGGATTTTTGCATCAATATTCATAAGGGATATTGGTCTGAAGTTTTCTATCTTTGTTGGGTCTTTTTGTGGTTTAGGTATCAGAGTAATTGTGGCTTCATAGAATGAGTTGGGTAGAGTACCTTATGTTTCTATTTTGTGGAATAGTTTGTGAAGAACTGGGATTAGATCTTCTTTGAAGGTCTGATAGAACTCTGCACTAAACCCATCTGGTCCTGGGCTTTTCTTAGTTGGGAGACTATTAATGACTGCTTCTATTTCTTTGGGGGATATAGGGCTGTTTAGATCATTAACCTGATCTTGATTCAACTTTGGTACCTGGTATCTGTCTAGGAACTTCTCCATTTCATCCAGGTTCTCCAGTTTTGTTGAGTATAGCCTTTGGTAGAAGGATCTGATGGTGTTTTGGATGTCTTCAGGATCTGTTGTTATGTCTCCTTTTTCATTTCTGATTTTGTTAATTAGGATGCTTTCCCTGTGCCCTCTAGTGAGTCTGGGTAGGGGTTTATCTATCTTGTTGATTTTCTCAAAGAACCAGCTCCTTGATTGGTTGATTCTTTGAATAGTTCTTCTTGTTTCCACTTGGTTGATTTCGCCCCTGAGTTTGATTATTTCCTGCCGTCTACTCCTCTTGGGTGAATTTGCTTCCTTTTGTTCTAGTGCTTTTAGGTATGTTGTCAAGCTGCTAATGTGTGCTCTCTCTAGTTTCCTTTTGGAGGCACTCAGAGCTATGAGTTTTCCTCTTAGAAATGCTTTCATTGCGTCCCATAAGTTTGGGTATGTTGTGGCTTCATTTTCATTGAACTCTAAAAAGTCCTTAATTTCTTTCTTTATTCCTTCCTTGACCAAGGTATCATTGAGAAGAGTGTTGTTCAGTTTCCACGTGAAGGTTGGCTTTCTATTATTTATTTTGTTATTGAAGATCAGCCTTAGTCCATGGTGATCTGATAGGATGCATGGGACAATTTCAATATTTTTATATCTGTTGAGGCCTGTTTTGTGACCAATTATGTGGTCAATTTTGGAGAAAGTACCATGAGGTGCTGAGAAGAAGGTATATCCTTTTGTTTTAGGATAGAATGTTCTGTAGATATCTGCCAGATCCATTTGATTCATAACTTCTGTTAGTTTCACTGTGTCCCTGTTTAGTTTCTGTTTCCATGATCTGTCCATTGGTGAAAGTGGTGTGTTGAAGTCTCCCACTATTATTGTATGAGGTGCAATGTGTGCTTTGAGCTTTACTAAAGTTTCTTTAATGAATGTGGCTGCCTTTGTATTTGGAGCATAGATATTCAGGATTGATAGTTCCTCTTGGAGGATTTTACCTTTGATGAGTATGAAGTGTCCCTCCCTGTCTTTTTTAATGACTTTGGGTTGGAAGTCAATCTTATCAGATATTAGAATGGCTACTCCAGCTTGTTTCTTCATACCATTTGCTTGGAAAATTGTTTTCCAGCCTTTCATTCTGAGGTAGTGTCTATCTTTTTCTCTGAGATGAGTTTCCTGTAAGCAGCAAAATGTTGGGTCTTGTTTGTGTAGCCAGTTTGTTAGTCTATGTCTTTTTATCGGGGAGTTGAGTCCATTGATATTAAGAGATATTAAGGAAAAGTAATTGTTGTTTCCTGTTATTTTTGTTGTTAAAGTTGGCATTCTGTTCTTGTGGCTGTCTTCCTTTAGGTTTGTTGAGGGATTACCTTCTTGTTGTTTCTAGGGCGTGGTTCCTGTCCTTCTATTGGTTTTTTTCTGTTATTATCCTTTGAAGGGCTGGATTCGTGGAGAGATAATGTGTGAATTTGGTTTTGTCGTGGAATACTTTGGTTTCTCCATCTATGTAAATTGAGAGTTTGGCTGGTTATAGTAGCCTGGGCTGGAATTTGTGTTCTTTTAGTGTCTGTATAACATCCGTCCAGGATCTTCTGGCTTTCATAGTCTCTGGTGAAAAATCTGGTGTAATTCTGATAGGCTTGCCTTTATATGTTACTTGGCCTTTTTCTCTTACTGCTTTTAGTATTCTATCTTTATTTAGAGCATTTGTTGTTCTGCATATTATGTGTCGGGAGGTATTTCTTTTCTGGTCCAGTCTATTTGGAGTTCTGTAGGCTTCTTGTATGTTCATGGGCATCTCTTTCTTTAGATTTGGGAAGTTTTCTTCTATAATTTTGTTGAAGATGTTTGCTGGTCCTTTGAGTTGAAAATCTTCATTCTCATCCACTCCTATTATCCGTAGGTTTGGTCTTCTCATTGTGTCCTCTATTTCTTGGATGTTTTGAGTTAGGATCTTTTTGCATTTTACATTTTCCTTGATTGTTGTGCCGATGTTCTCTATGGAATCTTCTGCACCTGAGATTCTCTCTTCCATCTCTTGTATTCTGTTGCTGATGCTGGTATCTATGGTTCCAGATTTCTTTCCTAGGGTTTCTATCTCCAGTGTTGCCTCATTTTGGGTTTTCTTTATTGTGTCTACTTCCCTTTTTAGGTCTAGTATGGTTTTGTTCATTTCCCTCATCTGTTTGGATGTGTTTTCCTGTTTTTCATTAAGGACTTCTACCTGTTTGATTAGGTTATCCTGTTTTTCTTTAAGGATTTGTAACTCTTTAGCAGTGTTTTCCTGCAATTCTTTAAGGGATTTTTGTGCTTCCTCTTTAATGTCTTCTACCTGTTTAGCAGTGTTCTCCTGTATTTCTTTAAGTGTGTTATTAAAGTCCTTCTTGAAGTCCTCTACCATCATCAGGAGATATGCTTTTAGATCCGTGTCTAGCTTTTCCGGTATGTTGGGGTTCCCTGGACTGGGCGAAGTGGGAGTGCTGGGTTCTGATGATGGTGAGTGGTCTTGGTTTCTGTTAGTAAGATTATTACGTTTACCTTTCGCCATCTGGTAATCTCTGGGGTTAGTTGTTGTAGTTGTCACTGTTTAAAGATTGGAGCAGAAGCTGTGTTCCACTCACCAGCAGTATCAAAATCCTGTGGCGGGGGTCGTGGGTAGCTGGCGGGTGTCAGCCGACCCTGCACTCTAGCTACACCGGTGCTGTTCTGGCCGGATGAGGCCTGTGGCCCTACTCAGGCCGATTTCTGCTTCCCTAACTAATGCAGTCTCAGGTCCCGCATGCAATTGGATTGGAGCAAGAGCTGTGTTCCACTCACCAGAAGTCTTAAAATCCTGTGGCAGGTGTTGTGGGTAGCTGGCGAGTGTCAGCCGACCCTGCACCCTAGCTACCCTGGTGCTTTTCTGACCGGAAGAGGCTTGTGGCCCTACGTAGGCCGGATTTCTGCCTCCCCAACCAGAGCAGTCTCAGGTCCCACGTGATTGGACTGGAGCAGAAGCTGTGTTCCACTCACCAGCAGTATCAAAATCCAGTGGCGGGGGTCGTGGGTATGCGCTCTAGCTACACCGGTGCTGTTCCGGCCGGATGAGGCCTGTGGCCCTACTCAGGCCGGTTTCTGCTTCCCTAACTAATGCAGTCTCAGGTCCCGCGTGCAATTGGATTGGAGCAGAAGCTGTGTTCCACTCACCAGAAATCTTAAGATCCTGTGGCGGGTGTTGTGGGTAGCTGGCGAGTGTCAGCCGACTCTGCGCCCTAGCTACCCCGGTGCTTTTCTGATGGGAAGAGGCTTGTGTGAAGGCACATTCCTGCAGGACCACTCCTGAACAGTGCAAGACTTCTCATAGTCCTTCTGTAAACATAATGCCTTTTTGCAATGCAAAATACTTTATTAAAGTTCTGCAAAGTGACCTGATGGTAATTTAATCAAGGATGCTAACTTCTGCACAGCCAGCTAGCACCCCTGCCTGGGCTCCCCTCCTTCACACAGTGCTACCCCCGAGTGAGACGGGATATTTCTAGCTATAAATGGACACTCACTGCAGCTGTGTTTCAGACTCACTCCTGCCTCCTCTTGCTGTTCCTCGTCAGTCTTTGATCATGCTGCCACCCTGGCAGTTGGAGGTGTGGTCAAGAGAAAACTCACAGCAGTAGCTCTTTTCCTACTAAGGTACCAACTCCAAGAGAAGCAAGCCCGGATTTCCTATTTCAGAGAATGTAGAATCTGGTGAGCAAAGCCTTGATGGATCCATTTAAGAGTCAAGAATTCCATTAGCAAGCCTTGTGTAGCTTGAACTCCAGAGCCTCTGTTTCTCTCACCTGTGCAACTATCCTGATGGATAACACAATTTCTCTACGCTCCTGCTGAGAAGGAGGGCAATTAAGTATAAAAGAGATCCAGGCACTCCGTAGCATGGACCTATAACCCCATCACAGGCAGACTGAGGCAGGATGATCTGGATGCCAGAGCAGTCTGGGGTATACAGTAATTACTATCTTGAGTACTAACAACGCTTCTCTAAAACTGTGTGTGCACTCATGTTAATAAATAATATGTGTGATGCATATAGAAACGTGATTTATGTGTTTATATAATGGTAGAAATAAAAGAACAACTGCCCACAGCATGCAATCTTGTTTTTTAAAACTAATACTCAATTTAACCACATTATCATTAGAAATATGAGTGCGTGTTCTTTTATATTTTTTTATGTGCATACATTGTAATCATCATACTGTAAGTGCTCACCTTAGGCTGTGTAGAGAAGAAGTAGAAGAATGACGAGATGGAGATGAAGATCTCAGCAAAAGGTTTAAACTCCAGCCCACACCTGAGTTCCTTAAGTGAGATCCTGGTATCCAGGGAAATGGAAGAGTCTCAGTTCCCCCACTGTGTGATATGTGGATGGTAATGCTGACCTTATCAGACTGCTGAGAAATAAGACTCAAAAACCAAATAACATGGAGAGCATCCAAAACCATTCAGTAGTCTGTATACTCAATAAGGGCCAATGCCAGTTCTCTTTAGACTTCAAGGGTATGGGAGATGATATTTATTTTCTCTTGTGAGTACCAAATTGTGGTTTAAAGTGGCACACATTTGCTAGCTGATAGATCTACAGGTCAGAGGCTCTGCAAGCCTGGGTACTTAGGCTTTTTTGGAAACAGAAATTAAAGTATCAGATGGCCCAGGGTCTGCACAGTAGTCTGGTGCTTATTGCTGTGATAAAATGAGAGAGAAAAACACATTAAAGGAGAAAAGTTTTATCTTGGACAAATGTTCCAGAAGTTTTAACCATGATGGGCTACCTCCTTTCTTTGGGCCTGTGCAAAAGTTTATGGCAGTGGAAAAGCGTCCTGGGGTTCATTAGATACAGCTCAACCTTTAACCCAGGAGCCTTCAGGATCATTTTAGATTCCAAGCATAGCACACTGTAAATTTGACCCAAGGATTCTGCAACCCTGAAAGAGTTTGTTGTTCCCATGCCTTCTTCAGCTAACAGAGCTGAGCAATCAGCTGGCCATGGCAGTACAGCAAGAGTCCCATGAGAAAGGAACTGAGGGTTTTGCAAGCTGTAGTGCCTTTTCTAAAACACGTTTCTCTGTACACAGCCCTTCCAAACTTAGATTGCACAGAAAACCTCTGTTTATTCTTCTCATTTTGTGACAAAAGACCTAGCAAAAGCCAGTCAAGGAAGGAAGGAATAATTTTGGTTAACAGTTCTAAGGCAAACAGCTCTTCATGGTGGTAAAGGCCTGGCAGCAGGAGCCGAAGGCGGCTGGTCCCATTTCTCCCATAGTCAGGAGGCAAAGAGATGAATAATGATTGCCGTCTCCTCTTTATTCATTTAGGGAACCCAGCCAATGGAACAGTGCCATCAGTATTTCAGGTGTGTCTTCCACCTTCAGTTAGCCTAATCTATGAAATTATTCACAGGTATGCCCTGAGACTTGTCTCCTAGGTGATCTCAGATGTTGTCAAGTTAACAAGAGTTACTCACCATCACATTTGCATACCCCTCATGTTCTCTGGAATTGCAAAATTGTGGGCATTAGGTATACTGTTGAGTTGAATTGCATTCTTTCTGGTACTTAAAATTGATAATGGAAAATGCTGAACAGATAAGAATTCAATGAACATCATTATCTCTGATCATTTGAAATTCACCGGGACTCAAAGTGTACAAGCATCAAACATGTAAATAGGTACCAAATTATGTCTTGAGAATGCTGGGAACAAGTTGATCACAGAAAAGTTAAAGGATTTGCCACCTTGGTAACAGTGGCATGCCACATGGTGTTTACATAGCAAATTACCAGTCAACAAATGCAAAATGGGCTGTGCCTCAGCAATAAATTCCATGGAAAACATCACATTCCTCCTCATTCCTCACTGGGTCTCATACTGATAATACTGGATATGCTTCTCAATGTGCTGATGGGCACTTCAGATTCTAGAGGAACTACCAGCCTGGACTTCACTTTGAGTTCTTTCTTTCTTTTTTCTTTCTCTCTTTCTTTCTCTCTTTCTTTCTTTCTTTCTTTCTTTCTTTCTTTCTTTCTTTCTTTCTTTCTTTCTTTCTTTCTTTTCTTTTCTTTCTTCCTTCCTTCCTTCCTTCCTTTCTTTCTTTCTTTCTTTCTTTCTTTCTTTCTTTCTTTCTTTCTTTCTTCTTCTTCTTCTTCTTCTTCTTCTTTTTTTAAGAACTCGTGATAGGGATGAATCAAAGACCACAACAATGTGTAATAACAAACAAGAGTGGATTTAGAATCCAGACAGAACTAATTTTGCACTCAACACATTTCACTTGGAAGTAATATTTTTTGTTTCATTTTTTTTTTTACAGAAAAAAAAACCATGGCTGCTGTGATTATCCACAACATTCATACATAGGGTTGATTTTTAAAAAGCTTGGTACCTGGAATGCATTTGGGTGAAAGAGTAGTTGTTATTAGTAGCTAATATTATTATTTCCACTGAATGTAATATGACCCTTAACAATGATATTTATTTCTGCGTATACAAGGTCCTCAGTGTAGGGGTGTGTGTGTGTGTGTGTATCTGTGTGTCTGTGTGTCTGTGTCTATGTTGATATAGGTGTGTGTATGGAATTCAGATGTATGTATTCCTCAGGTATATAATTTCTTGGAACTGTACAAATTGTGTTTTGAGACATGGCTGCCTAATAGGACTGAGGTTTAAAAAATAGTGAGGCTGGCTGCCAGGTAAACCCCCATAACTCACTTGTCTCTACATTCCTGGTGCTGGGACTACAGATGCATGCCACCACACCAGGCTTTTCTGCATATATTGAAGGTAGAGCACAGGTCTCCATGACTACCTGACAATGCCTTCACGGGGTAAACAATATCCCTAGCCTCTGATTTTTAAATACACACCTACTAACTCAACCTAAAGTCTCATCCAGACCTTGAAAGTCTAAGTGAGGAGTCAAAGCCACACAAGTGGCCCATCTAAATTTAGAGCCAGAAAGATCAATAATAGACTGATGATATCACCTGCTTGTTATCTCAAACTAATCAGTGAGGCAGGACTCCCGCACCACCAAGAAAGAGCCTATGAGGCTAGGCCTCCAGTACAGTGGAGCTGAAGGTTGGCCTCCACTACAGTGCTAAGGATAGACCACTGCTACAATGCTAAGGCTAGACCTATACTACAGCACTGAAGGGCAACATTGTCTGTACTGAAGAACTAAGGTCATCCATTCTCATTACTTTTCTCCAAAGCCCCTGGGAATTATTTGTTCTTGGTCTTCATGTGTATCTCACCCCAGAATTCCACTGGCCTCTAGCTCTCTCCTTTTCAGTCAGTGTGAAGCCATCATCTTTGCAGACAAACTTTTTTTAAAAACAAGTTTAAAAATGTACTTTGTAAAACTAGAACACAGAATCTTTTAAAAAGATTGTTATTTTCCCCCTTAAGCATCTTCCAGAAACAGCCAGCAAGGAGAGACACATCCCCCACACAACCCACACAAGAATATCAAAATCTGTTTGATAATGAATTTGAATTTTTTTAAAAAAAATCCATACGCTAAAATCGTTCTTATTTTTAATTTTTCCCTCTTTTTTCAAATTCATGGACATAATGTTTCTTATTGCAACTCAGAAACATCTCAAAATAGCTGCCAGAATTTTACAAATAAACATAAAACCAAGACTTTTGCAGTATAAAAATAGTTCTCACTTCTGCTCTAAAGGTTGGTTGCCCTTCTGAGTCTTCAGCAGGGCTGGGACTGCACAGGCCTCACAGGCACCCTGCCACAGGGAGATGAGACCAGTTTTCCTCGCTGGAAACACTCAGACAACATTCTGTGCCTTGCATCTCATATATGGAAGTGCAGCCCTTATTTTAAGTAAGGATGGGAATGGGGGTATAAGGCTGAACAAACACAGAAGCGATCGGTTCAGTCACACTGTAATTCAGGCAGGGTTCTAAGCATCAGAATTCTTCCCCTCCAAAGTTTCCTGTGACAAATATTAGTTTTTAAAGTGCTAAAGAATAATGACAGCCCCTTAACTTAAATTGTGTCTCTAGTTAAGTAAGGGGTACAGATGCCTTATAATTGCTTCAGTACAGCCAACATATCCCATGACTCTGCTGTAGAGGTCAGCTCTGAGGTTGAAGTCTAGCTTCAGCACTGTGGTAGAGGCCTATCTCTACCCTGTGAGTGGGAGGTCTACCCTCAGTTCTGAGGTGGGGGTATATCTTCAGCACTATGGTAAAGGTCTATCCTCAATGCTGTGTTAGAGGTCTATCCTCAGATCTGTGATAAAGGTCCACCCTCGCCACCAAGGTAGAGGTTTCTCCTTGGTGCTGTGGAGGCCAACAGTCAGCTTCATTGTGGCAGTCTAACCTCGGCACCAAGGTAAACATCTTCTCTCACAGCTCCCTTCCTGGTGGTAGTGCAGTCCTGTCTCCCTGATTAATCTGAAATGAAAAGCAGGTGATATCATCAACATGGTATTGAACCCAAGTCCTGGAATCTCCATTTTAATTGCAATTACTTTGTCTACAGTAGTGAAAATCATTGCCCTTTATGTCACAGAATGAGTAGGATACCCTAAATTTGATTTGAGCGGTGACAGTGAAACATGAATGACACCTGTGTTTAGATTAATAGAATTTTGCATGATCGGGTAATTTTTTTTGGTACTTACACCTCATAAAGTAAAGATCAGGAAATTGAATTTCCGTTTTCTTTGTGATTTTCTGCAAGGGTTTAAAAGACAGCAAAGAGGACTCTGCCTTGTCTTCTGTTTCCCTTCTATCGCCACACTAGTTAGCTCTTTTCTCGCATTTGAACTCTTCCAAGTGTGTCCACCTTGGACCTCCAGACATATTTTATTACCATGTCTTCTCCCATGAGGTTTGGTGGGGGACAACTTTCCATCACTCTTCTGCATTTCTTCATGATTTATGAGAGAGGTGGGAACTGTGGAGCATCGGACCATTTATTCAAAGACATCTGTACAGTAAACAACCTTGGGCAACTGGGGACAACATCTCTCGCTCTCTCTCTGGAGCAAAAAGTATGCTTACTGCCCACTGTAAAACATTCAGATGACCTCAGTAAGTAGTCACTCTATAAAAGTAGACATGGTATTGTCAGGGGCCAACCAGCTCTCTCTTCATTACCACTTGAGGGATACTTCTTCAGCAACTGATCTGATATGCTGACATTCTGGTACAGCCTTCATTTGTGACCCTGAACCATCTTGCTTATATATATATATATATATATATATATATATATATATACATATACATATATACACACACATTCATTTATATGCTTATTCAATTGTTTTTATAGCATCGGTTAAATGGTGGTTGACTAAAACTGTTAGTTTACAAGAAGACGAAATTACACATCCTGCATTCCTGACAGTTTTGGTTATGACATGAAACACCAACAGGGGTAGAACCCTTTGAAAGAGTACAGAGTACAGAGGAAAGCCCAGAAGGCTTTGCTTTACCTGTGGAGTTCATCTACTGAAGAACGCAGCTGGCCTGGCCCCAGCTGTTTCAGTGGGAAGTAGCAAGTATGCCTCCTGGAGCTTACTCAGTGCTCAGAGTGTGGGTGTTAAGGCGCATGTTCTGGGTTCCTTCTGTTGCTGGGATGAATGCCCTCACCTAAGCCAACTCAAGCAAAGAAAGAATTTAGCTTACACTCCCATGTCAGAGTTCATCACTAAAGGAAGTCAGGGCAGGATTTCAAACAGAAAATCAAGTAAAAACCATGGAGGAACATGGAACCTTGCTCTCTAGTTTGCTTAGCCAGCTTTCATGTGGATATCCCAGGCCCATTTAGCCAGCTATGGTGCCAGCCACAGTGTTCTGGGCCCTCCCACATTAATAATCAGTCAAGAGAATTGATCACAGACTCAACCACAAACCAATCTGGTCAAGGTAATACTTCAATTGAACTTTCTTCTGCATTACTGAAAAGTAGAAAAGTTGAAAAACAAACAAACAAACAAAAAAGCCAAAACACCCCCCCCACACACACACACAAAACACCCCCCCCCCACACACACACATCTCACCACAATAACAGCAAGAACAACTAACCAGACTAGTGTTGTTTTCTGTTGACATTTATAACAAATTTTAGGGACAAGAATAGGAATCTGATGTAGGAACACCTCACAACCTCCAAATAATGGAGGCAAGGAGACACCAATCCTCTATATTTTCCACAAGTATGCTTAGTCTCCCCTCAAGACAGGGTGGTGATTTAGCCCTTCCTCTGTTGGATGACCCCAACGTTAACTGACAAAAGAATTCTAAACAATGAAGAGTTAGCCTAGCCTGGTTTTTGCTTGGCAGAGCTTCTGTAAAAAAAATACCTATGAATGTTTCCCCATCCCATTCCTTGGAATACTACTCATCAACTGGAAGGAAAACACACACTGTACTTACTTTTCTGGTATGGGCAAACAAGACACTATATAGATTTCCATCATTCAGTTGGTCCAACAAATATCATTATAGAATCTACACTGGAAAACTTAAAGAAGTCTTACTTAGACTACCTAACATACCTTCTTTCCAGGAGCCTCAGGTGTACTTCTGGGTGACATTTGTCCCCCTAATAAAAACACAGGGTTTAGTTGTAGAAGTAAGGGGTGGGACCATGGCAGGACAAGCCTCCCTAGAGAATGGTGTCTATTTCTCTTGGGAACAAGGCCTTTGGAGAATATCTTACAGCATCATGTGTACAGGGAACAGTCAAAAGGGAAGGCTGGAAAAGCAAGGTCATGCATGCTTCTTGCCTGTCAGAGATGGAGGTTTTCTGAACTTGGAGTTTCTCGTCTGTGATGTGGCCTCCTGCATATTCAGATACCATCTCTCATTGCCATCTTCTGGAGAATTCTGTCTTGGGGAACTGCAGAGAAATGTTGGTTATTTACTGTCATTGTCAGTACAAGTAAGAAACAAGCTTCCACTGCCCATCTATGTCCTTGGACACCTGTGCCTTATTCTACCATACATGAACATTTCTTCATCATCTCATTACCTCTTCATCATCACAGCTTTTTCCCAGATGTTGCCTGTGGTGCTGGCAGGATGGTTAGGCAGATAGCAGCACCTGCTGTAAGCCCAACAATCTGAGTTCGACCTACTGACCCCATGTAAATGTGGAAGGAGAGAACCAACTCTATAAAGTTGTCTTCTAACCTTCATATGTATACTGTGGTGCACACACATCCTAAAAGCATGCATGGGCACACGCACACACATACACACAATCCTCGTCGTCCTCCTCATATTCATGCTTATCATTATCATCAAATTACAAAAAAAAAAGATTACCTTCTAAGAGATAATAGCACCTCACCTTCAAGCTCTCTTTCTTTGCAAATGTTCCTCCTTCTCCGTGTAGTCGCTTATTTGCTCATACTTCACTCTACACTTATTTTCTGACTGATTGCACGTATTGTCTGTTTCTTGGGAACATCACGACTTTCTAAGTCCTTCCTGCTTCTAGAGGTTTGAGCGATTCACAGGACTAGATGAACATCCAGCAAACTGCTTTGGAAAGCATTGGACTTTCTTTAAAGAGCCATGGGGAATCATAAAACAAAGATTGTGCGTGCCCTTCCATTTTTGTAGGACTGAATCTTAAAAGAAATATGAACAGTGTCCTGCTAAAGACACTTGCATATTTGTAATTCTATAACTCAAAACAGTCCAGAGAAGGGGGAGGTTTTAGGGAGGTAGGTTTAGTTGAAATACAGAACATTTTTGATACCGCAAAACATTTAAACAACTGTTAGCAACTCCTTCACAAAAGGGAACAATAATCCCATAATGTGATCTTCAACTCTGCAAATCAATATCCACATATGAAAGTAACTCAAGTCACTCGAGTTTTACATCACTCTAACTTGCACTG
Organism: Mus caroli; assembly: GCF_978045245.1. NCBI lineage: Eukaryota > Metazoa > Chordata > Mammalia > Rodentia > Muridae > Mus > Mus caroli. Next base: position 23,803,077 of record NW_028227269.1, on the reverse strand, counting down.
GAAAAACCCATAAATCTTTACTGCAGTAACAATCCCTTATTGACAAAATGACTTTCTGCGCTACAGTGACGTAGTGTAATAAGAAGCAGAGGTTTGGATCATTTTGGTGGAATGAGTGGATAGGGACACAGATCAAGGCACCATGTTAAACTAAACAAAACAAAGTATTTGATCAAAATCAGTTTTATGAAAGGCATATGCTACTCACAGTCAATAGTGGGATTAGGTCCAAGACACCGACATGTGGATTGAGTTTGGATGAAAACCACTCTGGTTTGATTGGCTCCGCATTTAATTGGTTTTGTTTCATTTTGATATTCATAGTAATTATTTGTGGTGTGGTACTTTGAGGGGCAAAAAGGCACAGTGAAGATTACCATGAGCTCACACGTTGTGGACAATACCAAACATTTAAGGAAAGATTTAGCTATAAATTGTTACATGTTCTTAAAAATGAAGGCAGTGACAGAGTTCAAAGGGTCACTGTGAAAACATCTCAAAAAAAAAAAGGGTGTATTATGATCAGGTTTCCATTTCCTCAACTCTGTCACTGTATTATGGTTTGGTTTGGTTTGGTTTGGTTTGGTTTGGTTTGGTTTGGTTTGGTTTGGTTTCGGTTGCCAGAAATCATTTCTTAGAGTAAGTTTTAGCTTTATAGAAAATAAAAAAGATCAGTAGAGCATGATTCCTCTCCCCACAGTGTTGTGGTTTGAATGTAAAATGTCCCCCAAATCTCATGAGTAAACACTTGGTCCCCAGATGGCGGTGATATCTGGAAAGGTTATAGAGGTCGGACCTCTCTGAAGGAAGTAGATCACTGGGAAAGGGCCCTGACACTTTGTATCCTGGCCTTACTTCCTGTTTCTATTTCCTGAGTGCTATGGAATGTGACCTGCCTACTTTCTGTCCCTGTCTCCATTGCCTTCCACCTGCTGCAGTCCCTTCCCTAGATAAGCTTTTTCTCCCTTCAGCTGTTCTGTCAGGATTCTATCACAGGGTTGGGAAAAGAAACTGAATAGATCTTCTAGTGCTATTAGCACCCTGCAGAGGTGAACTATGCTGGTCAAACTTGAGCTTATCCGCCATATTATTGTTGTTTAGTGTAAACTAATGTCCATGCTTTCATTAAGAGCCTTGCTTTATAAAGCATGGCTTTGTTTTTCAAATTCTACCCAACATGTTGAAATTGTATACTACATTGTCTTTTCAGACTTCTCCTCACATAATAAAATATATTTAAAATGTCATGCTAACTTTTATGAATCTTAACACTCTTAGTAATGTCAACCTCCATACAAAGGTTCATCATCTCCATGAAGTCTGCCAGTTCTTTTTGTTCGGCCTCACACTTACAGCTAAGGATCTTCTGACAAGCTCAAGGTTAGGGAGAATGATGCCGACATTTTTCCCTACATGGTCTATGCCTTTGCTCTATATTGATAGTCTGGATCATTCTGAGTCAATGTTATATATGTGATGGAAAGTCTAACTTTATTCTGAACAAAACAATCAACAACAGAATTCTTCTCCTTTCCCATAAATAACCTGCTCCCTTTGTCAAAAATCAGTCAGTCAGAGCCACATAAGCTATACATAGGCTCTGAGTTCTCTGTGTGTGTGTCCTTAGGCCTCTAACACAGAGTCTGGATTCCTGGACCTTTACAGCAAACCTGGAGGTGGGAAGTATGATTCCTCTAACTCTGTTTTCTCTTTGAAAATGGTGTGGTTTTCAGTTGTCTCTTGATAGTGTGTATCAAATCAACATATTTCTCTCAGATTATGTTTATGATAAATTCTTGAGATAGACTTGCATAATTTTACATGTATTTGCATATTTTAAGTTCAGTATAGGTTTGGTTAAACAGCTTTTACACTTTTACGTAGTTTCAGAGAAAGTATCCTTCTACACTCATTCTTTGGATTCTTAACATCTTTAACTTCAAGTGAAACTTGATAATTTTTCACTTTGCATTTCGCTCAATGAATCAAAAATTAACAGAGCCATTTAAGCCCAAAAGAAAAACTGGGAATAAATGACCATTTCTCTGATGTTTCAATATCACACTCAGCAATGCTAAGCATCCTCTGATAATATCACCTTAGCTGCAATATTTCTACCAGTGGAAATTTGAACTTCATAGAGAATATGTCGAATCTTCAGTTATTTGGCAGTATTCATATTTTACAAACCCACGAACGTGGTTGTCTTTAAAATTCTTTAACTCATGTCATCAAAGTTTTAAAATAGTTTTCAACATACAAGTCTTTTGCCATCTTGGTTCAATTTATTTTTAGCTTTTGTTATTGTTTTTAATGGTCTATAGCAAATGAAACATTTCTTTCGTTTTTGTAGTTCAGCTGTTCTTTTCTGGCATACTGAAAGGCAGTGATGCCTGTAAGTTTTTACCTTGAAATTTTTCTGTATAGATTCATTATTCTGCTTGCTTTATTGTAAACTTTTAGAGCTTTATGAATCTGGTATAGTGTGTTCTGTCACAAAAGAAATTTGTGCTTCGTCTTTTCTGGTGTAAACGCCTTACATTTGTGTTTTCTGCCTAAATTGCTCTAATTAGTATTTCTGGTTCCGTGGTGGAGAGTAATGGAAAATCCCAGTCCTTATCCTGCTTGAATATGGAGCATGATGTTATTTGCGCAAGATAAAAATAAATAGCCTTTATTATCTTGAGAAAGTCTCTGTTTGAAAATAAAATTCAAGAAATACCTCACAGATTTCAGGGCTGGGAGTGTGGCTCAGTAATGCAACACTTGCCTAACACAGACAAGGTTTGATTGCAAATACTGCAAAGATATTGTTAGAGTTTCTGGGTGAGTACTGAGCTCAAAAGCTTTTGCCTTTGGAAGCTTGGGCTTTGGTTTCTGTCTGTGCTCCACACATCTCAGCTCCTTGCCTTGCCAACCAGCACGGAGTTCACAAGCTGGATTTCCCATGATGTTGTTTGGCCACACGTGGCAAATAGACAATCTGCCAAGGGTTCCCCAGACCAGGTTCCCCAGACCAGGTTCCCATAGATGTAACATAGTTTGAAAAGTTGCATGAGAAGCAATTAAATTGCCTAAAAATAACTCCCCTTCTCTCTGAGGCTGTATAACTCTGCTGTTTCACGGAGCCATCTTAACTTTCTGTACAAACGGGAAATTTCAGAGTCGGAAAAAAAATGAGTGCAGGACAAAAACGGTGATGATGACCTGTGTGATGTGCGCACAGCTCGCACCCATTCTTCTGAAGGATACGGTATCTGCTTTGCTCCTGCCCCTCTCATACCTTTGTGGGGGTTTCTCGCACCGCACCCATTCTTCTGAAGGATGCGGAATCTGCTTTGCTCCTGCCCCTCTCATACCTTTGTGGGGGGTTTGCTGGTCAAGATGTTGTTGAGCTGATGTCTTTAGAATGCGAAAGGGGAATGGGACAAGGACAGGAGCATGCCAGCCAGCGCTTAATTCTGCATTAGCATCCCGGGTTCTTCCTGCCCCTTAATTTTACGACTTTATTTACTGAGTATTAGACTGAAAGAGTAATCAAAATCAAATTGCCTGGCTTGCACCTGCAAAGGCCTGGAAGTGATTTATGGCGTTGCCAGGCTCAGGCTGTTCTTTTGGATGTGCGGTGCCTGGGCAATCATCACCTCAGCTGGGCTCCATCAGGTAGCCAGCAGGTGCATTAGACCTGGGGTGCTCCAGCAACAATACCCCAGGCAGGCCCGCTTCAGCCTGGGGCTAAAAGTGACATTGTCTTCCATGGCATAAACAGTTAGATGCTACTATTGTTTATAGTTTTGTGGGGTTTTTTTAAACATTTTTTTTTACTTCGTTTTATGTGCATGTGTGTGCATGCTCTACAGCATGAATGTAGAAGTCAGAGTACAACTTTCAGGACTTAGCTATCTCCTTCGCCCTTATAGGTGACAGATTTTGAACTCAGGTTGTCAAGTTTGGCAGCTAATGCTGACCTAAGCTGCTAGTATTTCTTCCTCATTAAGACTGCAAGTTCATATTTATTTCGGACTTCGTGCTTAACTGCTTTTTAAGCAGAACAGGAGTTGTAGGAAGTATTTGTATTTTCTTGCTTCCTGTGACCATTTTTCCTGAGGAGAAACAACATGGGAAGTGAAGGTGCATGCAAGCTGAGTCTCCTAGGAGATACAGTCCCTCAAGGCAGGAGAGGTGATGTGGGTAAAGGTGAAGTCACATGTCCTGGATACTATCCTGGACAATTTTATAGCAACTTGATACAAACTAGCATCATCAGAGAGGAGGGAGCCTCAACTGAGAAAACATATCTCCATAAAATCAGGCTGTAAGCAAGCATGTAGTATATTTTCTTAATTAGTGATTGATATGGCAGGGACCAGCACATTGTGAGTGGTGCCATTACTGGTCTGGTGAGCAAGCCATGGGAAGCAAGCCAGTAAGCAGCATGTCTCCATGGCCTCTGCATCAGCTCCTGACTCCAGGCTCCTGCCCTGTTTGAGTTCCTGCCCTGATTTCCTTCTGTCCTGGACTACAATGTGGAAGTATAAGCCAAATAAACCATTTCCTTCCAGAGTTGCTTTGGTCATGGTATTTCATCTTAGCACTAGAAACTCTAATTAAGACAGAGAAGTATATGTGAATTTGTTTAGCAGCAGGGTAGGTCACCCATATGCAGCACCAACTAGACTGAGTTGGTTAAAATAGACCATTCATTCTTGGGGTGGATGAGGAGTGAATGGAAGTTTGTGAGCTGGTGGTGTCATTGGAAACACACAGTGATACAGACACTATGGAAAACAAAAGGGTTGTTCCTCAGAAACTACCAAACAACAATAGTCAGCTAAGAATTCCTACAAAGTCACAAAATCCACTGTAGATTATATGCAAAAAAATAATCAAAAGCCAGTGTCAAAGAGATGCATATGCATCCACATTATAGCAGTAGCATGTACCACAGTATCCCAATGAGGAATCAGTTCAGGAGTCCACAGATGGAGAAGAGGAAAAGCCCAGTGCTGTGTACACATACCACATTCAGTCTTACATAGAGTGCACTTATTTAGAGGACATAGTTCATTCTTACATGTGGCAAACATGCCACAAGGTATGATAAGTTCTTGAACTATACACATACTGTGGAGCCTGGTGTGGTCTTGCATACAATGCACACAGATAATAGAGCATGATATCTTCTCACATATAGTATATACATGTGATAGGGCATGATTTAGCCTTGTATACAGTGTATGTATGATGGGACATGGTTCAGTCCTACAATGGATAAAATATGACAGGTGCTGAAGCAGGATTAACCTTGAAGACATACAAGCTAGTCACAGAAATGGAAACTGCATGTTCCCACTCCATGTGGCACCACAGCCGTCAACTCATGTGGACAGAAATTAGATAGGCATAGGCATGGAATGGATGGTGTTTGTTTAGTAGGAGCAGTGGTCTATAGGTAGATGGTGATGACTGAGAACCCAAAGGATGTCCTTAATGCTGTTAAGTTGAGGCTTCTAAATGGTCAAGATGGTTATTTTCATAAGTGTGCCTTACCTCACGAAAATATTATATGCTGAACTTCACAGCTCACACTATAGTGGGCAATTAGTGAAATGCAGACATTAAGAAGATTCAAGGGTAACTTGGGCCAGTTACCCTTTGCCTTTCACTATAGTTGGCAGGGAGAGTGTATGGATACTCTTTTCTAAGGGCATCACTGTAACAGTGAGCAGACATTTGCAATTACATTTTGACTAAAGAGTGTAGGGTAAAGGTAGGGATGCTCATGTTATTGTGCACACGTTTGTGTTGAAATACTGATAGGAAAAAGAAGTAAATATTGAGCAAAGATGAAAGTGTTGTGACTACGGTGGCATAGTCTTACACTGTCTGTGTTAAGATCTTGTCCAATGTCTTCCTTAGAGTGTCTGTAGCTATAGTGAAACACTTTAACCAAGGCAAGCTGGGGAGGGGAGGATTTATTTCTCTTATGCTTCTACATCACAGTCCATCACTAAAGGAAGTCAGGACAGGAACTCAAACAGGACAGGGACCTGGAAGCAGGAGCTGATGTAGAGGCCATGGATTGGTCCTGCTTACTGGTTTTCCTTCCCATGACTTGCTCAGCCAGATTTCTTATAGAACCCAGGACCATCAGCCCAGGGATGGCCCCACCTTCAATGAGTTAGACCCTTCTCTATCAACCACTAATTAAGAGAATGCCCGACAGCTGTATTTTATAGAAGGATTTTTTTTCTCAGTTGAGCTTTCCTTCTTTCAGATGACTGAAAGCCTGTGTCAAAGTGACATAAAAGTAGCCAGGACATCTAGTGAACATTTAGAGGACTCCTTACATAAAGGTAAGAGAAGTAACTCATGGCCAAAAAGAAAGAAAGGAAGAAGAAGAAGAAGAAGAAGAAGAAGAAGAAGAAGAAGAAGAAGAAGAAGAAGAAGAAAAAGGGGGAGGAGGAGGAGGAGGAGGAGGGGGAGGAGGAGGGAGGAGGAGGAGAAGAAGAAGAAGAAGAAGAAGAAGAAGAAGAAGAAGAAGAAGAAGAAGAAGAAGAAGAAGAAGAAGAAGAAGAAGAAGAAAAGAAGAGGGAGGAGGAGGAGGAGGAGGAGGAGGAGGAGAAGGAGAAGAAGAAGAAGAAGAAGAAGAAGAAGAAGAAGAAGAAGAAGAAGAAGAAGAAGAAGAAGAAGAAGAAGAAGAAGAAGAAGAAGAAGAAGAGGGAGGAGGAGGAGGAGGAGGAAGCAAGGTCCTTACTTCTCAGCACAAGAAGCAGGCTCCTGTGGAAGGAGAAAACAGAGAATGCACATAGAAGATTGGTACCCTGGTGAGTGAGGAAGCAGAGAAAGCCTGGGTATGCAGAAAAGTGGGGCAGCAAGTAGGGCGTCCATTCAGTTACTGTAGAAGGTCTTGCAAGTTCACAACACTCATTTTAAAATTAATTTTAGTTAGTACACAAAATAAAGCAATGAGTTCCACTATGGAATTTTTATGCACATGTGTGAATGCATATGCACATGCACACACTGGCACGTGCACAAACATGCATGCACACACACATGGATGTACACAAACACATGCACACACATGCATGTGTGCACACACACAGATACAGGTCATTGTTATAGTAAAAGAAGAACTAGGAGGGGGAAGAAAATATCTGAAGGGATATTTTAAATGTACAATGTAGAAAATTGCACTTAAAATCTGTGTATGGAAAAGACATCATATTTGTGTTTTGGAGTTTGGTTTGTTTAATGCGGTGACCTCCCAATGAATCTATTTACCTACAAGTCCCTGCCTTGACTTCCTTCAGTTATTGACTGTGGTTCAATTGACCTTTCCTTACCCAAGTTGGTTTTTGTCAGAGTGCTTATTACAGCAGCAGAAAGGAACCCAGGCCTGTTAGGTTTAACTGTTTGGTCAGAAATAAAAGAATATGAAACCCAGTATCAGGCAAAAATTAAAACTAAAATCATTGCTGCATTTCCAATTTTCTGCTTTTCTACAACCCATTATGGAGGTTGCATATAGGATATGTTGCATCTTTTGGTTGCATTCTTTGGAAACTCCAGTTTTCCTATGCTCAAATCTGATACTTTCCCAGACAAAAGGAAAAATGCTCAAGGATAAGAAAGGGTTATCAAGAGTCAGAGTGACCTGTGTCTCTCCTATTCAGACATAACGGAGTGGACTTCAAACTCTGTCCTCAACGTGCCCAGCGTCTCCCTCTGTCTTCCTATGAGCTTCTCCAGATCAACATACCCTATCACAATCCTATACATATAAATAGCTCAAGATTTCATCTCAAAATAAAATATGCCATAACTCCTCCAATGTGGCTTTGTGTATCATCCCATCTAACATTAAATCGATCATCTACTATTTGTAAGCATAATATCACATGCAGTGATAGAACTGGTTCTATTTTTAAAAGATCCATCTATGTGTCAAAAATACCATATATGAAGTTAAATATCAAGCTGTGATAAAAATTGAAAATTACACATCCCCCTTAAGCCCAAAATATATGATGAAAACCAGAAACACAGTAATATATATGCGGACAATGCATATAGAACTGATAACTCACAGTGAGAAATTAAGTATTCAATTGACGTGAAAACAAGCCCATGTGATAAGGCTGAAACCATAGTGTGGCTGTAATCATTAACTGTCTGATCATTAAATAATAATTTAAGAAAATATAAGTAAAGCATCGTCCTCAGACCTAAAAAACACCATGAATTTGTGCACATGCAAAACTTTAGCTCACTATTCACAGCATTTTATGAAAGACCCTAACATACTATATTAAAAATATTTATGGCTGTAATTGTAATCCTACTTATGGAAATGTACCACAAAATAGAGTGCCAGGAAAATGGCTCAGTGCTGTTGAGCCTGATGATGTGAATCTGATAATGAAACCTACATCATATAAGGAGATATCTGATTCCTGCAAATTGCCCTCTGATCTCAACATATATGCTGTGTCCCATATGTGCCCATACATGCAAACAAAATAATAAACCCTAGACTAACATCTAGGTGAATAGGCAAATGCATGCCAATTTATGTATGTGCATACAAATGTACACACACTTAAAAATAAAAGTGAAGTTAATTATGTGTACAGGAGCTATTAGAAACATAAAACCATAAGACACGATGGTGACCAAGTTACTCATTCCTCAAGTCTTTGTACCTTTTTGCCAGTATTATCAGAGTCCCTGAGTTCTATGAAAAGTAGGGGTAGAACTTAAATTCCAAATTCATAGCCTTTTGAATGAAAGGTGTGTGTGGAGGCTACATGTAATTGTCTCTAGTGTGGGACCAGCCACCCAGTTTACAATAGTTAGAGTAGACAAGTATAGTAGTTATTATAATGAAAGGTTCGTGGTGGACTTCCAGCATGGATGACTGGCACTTCCTCTTTTCTCTTCTTCCTTCTGTGTTTCTCACTCCTCCCTTCTGTCAATAACCCCAATATTTCTTTCTCTGTCTCTTTTGGAGGGTCTAGATTCTTTTTGGAATCTAATATGAACTGTGGAGTCCTCTAAATTCTAAGGTAATCAAAACCCAAACAAGATAATTTCCCCTTTAAAGAATAGCTGACAGAATAGATGTCTCTTGGAGTGATACAATATTTCAGAGGACAAGAAAAAGCTCTTCATCTAAAGCAGGAGGGGTGAGCACAACATGAAGGACTGTGCTGAGATCTTCCTGTGAGTGGAATGTGAGAAAGCTCTTGGACACCGAAGACATGGAGACTCCAGGGAGACTACAGGCTGTGGGGTGAAATAGTTCAGGGTATGTTTGGGGAAAATTAGCAAAGATGAGTAAACTTTGTGTTTGATGCTGTATAAGAAATTTTGAGGAATTCAGTGGCCTGATCAGATCTGTATTCTTAACACTAACATGCTAACAATGACTGGAAAAATACTAGTTTATTGAATTCATCATTACTTGGGAAGTATCTATCAAAAGTAGAATGCTTACATTGAGTCCTTTGTCACACTCCAAAAGAATCACATCTCCCCTACCATTTCTTGCCTCAGATCAGTGGATACACTGTAACCCTGCTGATTTCTTGATTAATTTCAACAAACATCTTACTATGTCAAGATGAATGAAGATCAAGAGACAGATGATACAGCCATGGCTCCTTCTGTCTAAAACACCCTATGCTAATAGGAAGATATTCAACTGGTAGCAATAGGGCATCATAGATTCCGTAATAAACATTTGTCTGGTGGAGAGAGTCAGAAGGATGAACCAAATAGTCCTGGAAGTGAAGTTCACCCAGGAAAGGAAACATGCTAAAGCAGAATTGGAAATCAGCACTGGCTTGGCAGGGGCATTGACTGGGATGCAAGCTGTCTCCTCCACACTCACACAGCCTTCACTCTCTTGCTAGATTTAATGCTTTCTCTGAGTGCCTGAAATTAGGCCGGAATTTCCTATGATCTATTCAGTGTGGTGATATCATTAGGCTAGTTCTATGAAGTAAGTAAAAGTGCCTTAAGTTTAACACGAAAGAAAGTAAATCCCAGGAAATGTAAGTTGGTGGTTGTCTTAGTTAGGTTACTACTGCTGTGATGCAGCAGCATGACCAAAAGCAACTTGAGGAGGGAATGGATTAAAGGAAGTCAGGACAGGAACTTATGCAGGGCAGGATCCTGAAATAATGAGCTGATGCCACGGTCATTTAGGGATGATGCTTACTGGCTTGCTCCTCATAGCTTGCTCACTTACTCCCTTGTCAAACCCAGAACTCCCAGCCCAGGGATGGTTCTAACTACAATGGACATGGCCTGGGCCCTCCCTCATCAATGATTTATTAAGAAAATGCCCTATAGCTGGATCTTATGGAGGCATTGTCTCAATTGAGGTTCCCTCCTTTCAGATGACTAGTGTGTGCAAAGATGGCACTGGATACAGTGAAAGACATTGTGAGAGATGCGGTGTCAATCTCAACACGAAGGACACTTATTCCCAGTGGCTCATTCATGCCACTGTGTTACCAACTGTCTCCTACCACACCTGTGGGCTTCCACATGAGGCAAAGTCTTTGCTCATCCAAGCAGGGTCCCAGTGCAGAAAACCCAGTACTTGAGTCTAAAGGGTAATCCAGGGTGCTTAAAAAATAGACAAATACATGAAGCCCAAGTATCTATTTGGCTTTTTCTATTTCTAACAGAGGGGACAATACTTTGTTTTGTACATTTTCCTCTCAATTATTTGCTTCATAAGGATGGTGTCTGTTTTCATCCCAATACCTTTCCTATTTTAGCTTTAGTAAAGATGGCTCTGTCCAGAGTAGGGGATCTTGGTGCTTTGACAAAAGTACATTAACCTAGGCTTTAGAGCAGAACTCGAGTCCACTCACTTGGCTTTATAAAATAATATCTAGTCCCTTTAGACATGGCTTTGCTCTCCTGCTGCTCTGAGAAGCATTGAAATTGGGGTCTTCATTTCTTTCACAGGATTGCTTTGCTCTGAGATTTTATATACCTTCCCAGGTATAAACCTTTCTCTGTAGCTACTAGAACTTTTACTGAGACCTTTCCTCTCAAAAACTAAAAATGAAAAGGCCAGCTTTTGCTCATAAACTCATACTTAGATCCCAGTTGGGTTTCCTTTCACAAAGTTTTGGCAAATCATAAAGAAAGGGAGCACCACAGGGTAAGAGTAGAAGTGGAAGACATCTTGAGTTCAAATCAAGAGATCCCAAGTAAAAGCAGATCACGGCCATGTGAGTCTATAACACCAGTGCTGGGATGTGAGACAGGCGAATCCTGGGAGTCCAGTGGCTAGCCAGACTAGTGCATATACCACAAGCATGCACACACGTGTATACATGCACACATAAATAAGGAAGAAAGGTCTGTGCTATTAACTCTTGACTACTCTTCTAACGGAGGCTGATTTTTATCATTCCTTTTTAATGCGATCTTAACTTCTGTTGGTAAAAATTTGAAAATGTTTCTACAAGCACTTTAACTTCTAAATCCCTTTTGATTGCTTTGAGATAAAAATACAGGGTCTCTGGAGAGTGAGAGCATCATTTTCTAACAAGTGTTTTTGTTAGGAAGCACTTGGCTCAGTAGACAGCTCGGGGAGTACTGGCTCTGCAGGAAGTCATCTTCTGGTCCACTTGGTGATAATGAAAACTAGGAGCCTCCCCATTAGTCCTTTCATGGCCATGTTTTCTGGCTAAGTTCAGTACTGAAAACATCTCATAGAACACTACCTGTAAAGTGGGCATCATTTGTGTCTTGGGTTCTTGTGAGAGACAGTGAAGCAGAGCTGTTGCTCAATAATAGCATTACCCAGCACAGCATCGTTACCACTTCCCACGCCTGGCCATAAGGATCCTGCTGTAGATTGAACATGAAATGTTCCCTGTGAGTTCACGGTTCTCAATATTTAGTTCTTATCTGTGGCTGTTTTATTGAGAAACTGTTTCCTCCTAGGATGCAGGAAGCCCTGTAGGGTGTAGTAATGCATCCCTCTCAGTCCAGCATTCATGAGCTTGGGGCAGGAGAACCAGGAGTTCAAGGTCATCCTCTTGTGACATATAGTGACTTCAAGGCTAGCCTGGACTATGTGAGATCTTATCACAAATAAAACAGAACACAGGGGGAAAAAAGAATGATTTATGCTTACCACATGAAACTAAGAGAAAAACACACACTTTGTTTTTCTTTTACATTTTTGTTCATTTGTCTTTTTGATTGTTTGATTTTGGTATCTGAGATGGAGCATCTCTACATAGCCCTGGCTGACCTCTAATTCACAGAAATCCATCTGTCTCTGCCTTTCACGTGCTGGGATTAAAGACATCTGCCTGGCAATACATACTTCTTAATTTCATCTTTAATGTAAATCTTTTTTTTCCATTTTAATATGTTCTGTGTATTTGTTACTAAATATTAAGATAACAAGATTGCCTTTATTTTATTATTTTATGTTTTTGTAGAACATGATTTTAATATTTTCAATTGTTAAAATTCAACGAACAGAATAATTATTTTAAGATATATTTCATTGTTATGTCTCCCTTTTCATTTCTGATTTTATTAATTTGGGTACTGTCTCTGTGTCCTTGACCTCTGGTTAGTCTGGCTAAAGATTTACCTATCTTGTTGATTTTCTCAAAGAACAAGCTCCTGGTTTTGTTGATTCTTTGTATAGTTCTTTTTGTTTCTATTTGGTTGATTTCAGCCCCGAGTTTGATTATTTTCTGCCATCTATTCCTCTTGGGTTTATTTGCTTCTTTTTTGTTCTAGAGCTTTCAGGTGCACTGTCAAGCTGTTAGTGTAAGCTTTCTCCAGTTTCTTTTTGGAGGCACTTAGAGCTAGGAGTTTTTCTCTTACCACTGCTTTCATTGTGTCCCATAAGTTTTGGTATGATGTGTCTTCATTTTCATTATATTCTAAAAAGCCTTTAATTACTTTCTTTATTTCTTCCTTGACCAAGTTAAAATTAGGTAGAGTGTTGTTCAGCATCCATGTATATGTGTGCTTTCTGTTGTTTTTGTTGGTATTTAAGACCAGCCTTAGTCCGTGGTGATAGGGTGCATGGGATGATTTCAATCTTCTTGTATCTGTTGAGGCCTGTTTTGTGAGCAATTATATGGTCAGTTTTGGAGAAGGTGCTGTGAGGTGCTGAGAAGAAGTTGTTCATTTGCTTTAGAATGAAATGTTCTATAAATATCTGTTAGATCCATTTGGTTCTTAACTTCTGTTAGTTTCACTGTGTTTCTGTTTAGCTTCTGATTCCATGATCTGTTCATTGCTGAGAGTGGGGTGCTGAAGTCTCCCACTATTACAGTGTGGGGTGCAATGTGTGCTTTGAGCTTTAGTAAAGTTTCTTTTATAAATGTGGGTGTCCTTGCATTTGGAGCATAGATGTTCAGAATTGAGAGTTCTTCTTGGTAGATTTTTCTTTTGACCAGTATGAAGTGTCATTCCTTATCATTTTTGATAACTTTTGGTTGAAAGTTGATTTTATTCCATAAATAGAATGGCTACTCCAGCTTGTTTGGGGGACCATTTGCTTAGAAAATTCTTTCCTAACCTTTTATCCTGAGGTAGTGTCTGTCTTTGTCACTGAGGTGCTTTTATTGTATGTAGAAAAATGCTGGGTCCTGTTTACATATCCAATCTGTTAGTCTATCTCTTTATGGGGAATTGAGTCCATTGATGTTAAGAGCTATTAAGGAAAAGTGCTTGTTGTTTCCTGTTATTTTGGTTGTTAGAGGTGGAATCATGTTTGTGTAGCTATCTTCTTTTGGATTTCTTGAAAGAAGGTTACTTTCTTGCTTTTTCTAGGGTGTAGTTTCCCTCCTTATGTTGGTGTTTTCCATCTATTATCCTTTGTAGAGCTGGATTTATGAAATGATATTTTGTAAATTTGGTCTTGTCATGGAATATCTTGGTTTCTCCATCTATGGTAATTGAGAGTTTTGCTGGGTACAGTAGCCTGGGTTGGCATTTGTGTTCTCTTAGGGTCTGTATGACAACTGCCCAGGATCTTCTAGTTTTCATGGTCTCTGGTGAGAAGACTGGTGTAATTGATAGGTCTGTCTTTATATGTTATACCTTTTTCACTTACTGCTTTTAATATTCTTTCTTTGTTTAGTGCATTTGATGATTTGATTTTTATGTGACAGGAAGAATTTCTTTTCTGGTCCAGTCTATTTGGAGTTCTGTAGGCTTTTTTTTCTTCCCAAGACAGGGTTTCTGTGTATAGCCCTGGCTGTCCTGGAACTTACTCTGTAGACCAGGCTGGCCTTGAACTCAGAAATCCGTCTGCCTCTGCCTCCCAAGTGCTGGGATTAAAGGCATGAGCAACCACTACCCGGCCTGTAGGCTTCTTGTATGTTTATGGGCATCTCTTTCTTTAGGTTAGGGAAGTTTTCTTCCATAATTTTGTTAAAGATATTTACTGGCCCTTTAACTTGGGAATCTTAGCTCTCTTCTATACCTATTATCCTTAGATTTTATCTTCTCATTGTTTCCTGGATTCCCTGGATATTTTGGGTTAAGAGCTTTTTGTTTTTTGCATTTTCTTTGACTGTTGTGCCAATGTTTTCTATGGTATCTTCTGCCCCTGAAGTTATCTCTTCTATCTCTTATATTCTGTTGCTGATGCTTGCATCTATGACTCCTGATCTCTTTCCTAGATTTTCTAACTCTAGGGTTGTCTCCCTTTGTGATCTCTTTATTGTTTCTATTTCAATTTTTAGATCTTGGATGGCTTTGTTTATTTCCTTCTCCTGTTTGATTGTGTTTTCCTGTAATTCTTTAAGGGATTTTTGTGGTTCCTCTTTAAGAGCTTATAGCGGTTTACCCGTGTTCTCCTATATCTCTTTAAGGGAGTTATTTATGTCCTTCTTAAAGTCCTCTATCATCATCATCATGAGAAGTGACTTTTAGATCTGATTCCTGCTTTTCTGATGTGATGGTGTATCCAGGACTTGCTATGATGGGAGAATTGGGTTCTGATGATACCAAGGAACCTTGGTTTCTCTTGCTTATGTTCTTATGCTTGCCTCCCACCATCTAATTATCTCTAATGCTACCTGCCCTCACTATATTTGATTGGAGCCTATCCTTCCTGTGACCCAGGTTGTGTCAGAAATCCTCAGAGTTATTCCAAAGGTAACTGGGACCAGCAGGACCCAGGCACCCAGGAACTGTTCCCGATCAGTGGCACAGGTTCCTTACAATCTGAGGCGGTACCCTGAGCAGAACTTAGGTGAGAACTCTGCAGCCAGTCTCACAACACCCAGAAGAAGCTCCACTCCCAGGTGCTCTAACATGCCCAGGACCACAGGATCACAGGATCCCAAGATTTCAGGAGCTTGATTACACCAGGATCTCAGGATTCCAGAGACAGCTTGACTTCCTGTAGCTATGACACATCCAGGATCTCACGATCCCAGGATCCCAGAATCACAGGATCACAAGGCAAATCTATAAGGAAACAGGTTGCTGTGCCCATATCACAGATGGAAAATGGAAGCAAGTCAGTTTCTCAGTGGGTGAGTTTGTTGGTGCCACTGCTCTGTGTGCTGCTCTCACATTGCCATTCAACCAATGGCCTTAGTGACATCCATGCATTTTGTTTTTTTTGACTCTCTGCGTCTTCAATAGTATGGTCTCCACAGTCTTTCTAGTTTCACTCAACAATCAAGAAGCAGAATGCTCAGATGAGCTGAGGAACTGATATACTCTCCTCCAGCCATGGGGTTACATTGCTTCTCCCCATTGCTATACACACTTGCCCTATGTTTATATCCAGTCCAAACTTCCCAAGCTGATCTTTTCCTTGGTCTCCCCTGGGAAGATGGTAGGGAGGCCTCTTCCTCCAGCCCCTATCTGCTGTGTTCTCCACCATGCTGTGTACTCATTTTCATGGTATTGGCTACATTGTTATATTGTTTCTTTTCTTTTTCTTTTTTGGATATTTTATTCATTTATATTTCAAATGCTATCACCAAAGCCCCATATACTCTCCCTCCACCCTGCTCCCCAACCCACCCACTCCCACTTACTGGCCCTGGCATTCCCCTGTACTGGGGCATATGATCTTCGCAAGACCTGGTTGTTATTTTCATTCTCTTTCCTAAAGGCTAAGTTTTCTGGGTACAGAAACTTTTCCTCTATGAATTAACATCTATATTCTTCATTACAGACACTGGCATATTTGCCATGAGTTTGCTTTCTGTCAGCGACACAAGGATAAATAAGATATAAATGGTCTCAGATAGGGTGGTAGAGATGGCCCGGTGAGTAGAGCACATGGCATCCAAGGGTGAAAACTTGAATTCAAATCCCAAATGCCCACATACAGCCAAGTGAAGTACCACATTTACAATCCCAATGTTCATATGGGGAAACAAGAGGACTCCTAGAAATTCACAAATCAGCTGTTCTGGCATCCACAGTGGTAAAGAAGAAAGAGATATTGCCTCGAACAAAGTGGGCAATTAGAACTGACACTCAAGATTGTATTTGACCTCCAACTGTACACTTACATTCTACAGAAGAATATACATATACACATGTGTATACTCTCACATTCTGCACACACATGTACACATCAGCATACATACATACATACGGACAGACAGACACACACACACACATACACAGTGGCACAGACATATTCTCAGATGTCATCTGACTCCTATCACTGACTGAGAAAGACAAGAGTTGAATGGCTCTAACAGGTAACAGGGTTGTTTCAGGGGTAGAGGTCAGAGGTTATAGAGATTCTCTGGGGCCAAGGGGGATCTCCTTCCTCAGATTTTTGAATGTGAGCAAAACAATTCAAGAGAAATTGCATTCAAATTAACAACAGAGAGAGAAGATGATAAGTCAGAGAAGAAGTAGATGGATAGTGACCCTGTGGGTCACCTGCCTGCCTTTATTAAGGATATCTGGACTAAAGGCAAGGACATTTTGGAAGCTACTTGCTCCCTTTGATGGACATATTCCTGGGAGCTGGCAGAGCCTGGACCATGTGTAGAAAGTATGTGACCAGTGGTGAGCATACTTTCGGGTAGTGCAAATGGGAACTGTCTACAGTAAAGAATTTTCTCATGTTCTGGTTTGTCACAGCAAGGCCTGCTTGTTCTCTTACCACACTTTCTGAAATGTCCTTTCAAGAGGGAAAGTACAGCTGATTGCGGAGGTGTGTTTATAACCTAGTGTCAGAGAAAGGAGCTGGGCAAACACAGTCAAATCAGATAGTCTGGGTTTTTATTGTGTTCTCTGAACCACTTTTAATAAACTTTCCTGATACTCAGTCAAAGGATGTGGTCTCCATCAAAAGTTCTTTTTAGTAACCAAATCAACAAGTGGAGAAAAACACACCTACGCAGTTCCACGTGCAGCCAATCTGAGGAGGGGTGCAGGGTGCAGGCTGCCTGCAGCCCCAGGTGCAACACACTTGTAGAGAGGGGTGCAGGGTGCCTGCATCTGCTCCCTACAGCTCATGGGTGGGGATGGGGAAATCATTCAGACCACTAGCTCCAGTTTCATTCAAAGTAAAATTGTGTGTGTGTGTGTGTGTGTGTGTGTGTGTGTGTGTGTGTGATATTTTTACAGTCACAAGCCACAAGCTCAGGAACACAAAGATAACACTTCAGTTTGTTCTGTCCACTTAGAATTATAGCATTCTCTCCATCTAGAACTTTCTAGCCTCCACTAATTCTACAAATCCAAAGAGTCTAAGTAGCTGAATTCATCACCCAAATGCTTAACCCCTCACCTTACCAAGCCTAGCCTTTTCCATGGTACCACCTGGAGGGATCAGGCCTAGGAGGGGCAAAAGGGACCAGCTGGGTTTTGGGGAAGAGATGCACATAGCCCTTGCTCCAAGAGGGAGAAAGTTCCCTTTGTTTTCTTCATTCCTACCACACTACATGAAGATATGCCCTCGTGTGTAGAAAGATTCTTGCTCAAGAAGAGAAGATGAATGGAGAATCTAGGATACATTTCATTCCCTTTGAATAGCCCATCCCCAATAGCTCTTGTCTTTCTGAATTCCCCATTACATCTTTGATTCCTCCTAATCCTTCATCTATCCCATTTGATATACTCTTGCTGCCATTTGTGGTACGCTATCTCTTGTATTTGTCAGATGGACACACACACACACACACAGACACACCTTTAAACTCCACAGCATCTCTGGGAGGTATGTCTCCTGTGTTGTTTGAACAGTGAAGGAAGCTGGGTATGGGAATGCTGTAGTTCAAATGTGAAGCATCCCCTGCAGGCTTCCACATTGCAAACTTGATTCCTGATATGGAGATGATGGGAAGTGGTGAAAGCTTCAATGTGGGGCTGGGAGATGGTCTTCTGGTCTCTCCATGTCTCTTTTCTGCATATCAGTCACCACACGAGTAGCTTCCAGTCATGCTGTACTGCCCCCTGTCATCATAGCCCCAACGCAACAGCTCCAACTATCATGGGACTGAAACCAGGAGCCAAAGCGAACTTCATCCCTTCTCAGAAAGTACATTAATCTTAAATATCTTGATGCAGTAACAGAAAGCTGACTATTCAACAAAAATGTGGACACTTGTGCTAAGGTTAGATCCAGACATGGACCTGAGAGGCCACAGTTGTCTTTAAGTGTTAAGGGACATCCCCTGTCCATACAGACATCGCCTGGCTGCTAGGTTATTCTCTACACTTTATGTCTACACACTTGGGAAAATTAACCAGGGAAGACTCATTGTCCCTCAGAGTAATCCTCATGGTATCTTCACAGCTGGACAGATTGACATCCGGGTCTGTAACCTCTGCATCAGCCACTCTGAAGATGCTGTGGAACCACTGTGTTCCTTCCACACCCTTCTGTAGAAATAAACTGTCTGGCTCCTGCTTTTCGTCCCATTGATATTGGCCTTGATGCTTCAGGGTAGTGATACAAAGTAGTCAGATCATGGAACAAGATAGGCGAGTCCGAGGTTCCATTGAAATGAAACATAAGAAGATAGAAAGGGGCCAGGAGAGGGAAGAGAGGCTCTGAAAGAAGGTAGGGGAGGCTAAGACACACAATGTGAAAGAAGAAATGAGATACTACCAAGGTAGATGAGGCTGGAAGAAGGAGGAGAATATCAATAACAAACTTTGTTTGAAAATACCATATTAAAACTTAATATGTTCTAATTAATTGAAAATCAAAACAAATCAATCAAACAAAACCCCATGGAAAACCTGAGTCAGCTCCTTCCTCTCTGGAAAGTCTCCATCCTGCAACGGTAAACAGAATGGGGCTGTACTTGCTGCTCTTTCAGAGGACCCAGGCTCAGTTGTGAGAGCACATGTCAGATGGCTCACAACCATTTGTATGTAAATCCAGATTTGGGGGGAGCAGAGCCTTTGGGTTACCCTCTACTTGTACTCATGTTCATACACACACACACACACACACACACACACACAGAGCAGGTTAAGAGAAAGTTGGTGAGATGACTCAGTAGATAAAGGTACCTTCAGTCAGGTCTAATGAGTTTGATATCGGGGGACACAAACTTAGAAAAAGAGAGAACTGACTCCTGCAAGTGGTCCTCTGACTACTGAGTGTACACCTTAGCAATCTGCACACATACTGGGAAGACAAATACCTTTTGTAAAAAATGAATAGAAATTACATACCTTGCCTGGCACACGAACAGAAGACCATAACAATGGTGGTGGCCATGACGATAGTTCAAAAGCACTAGGGAAAGGGAATGCTCTTTTATCACATGAGCCAGTAACACAGCAAGAAATCCACCACAGGAGGCCATGCTGGACCTAGTGAATGGCCTGGTCAAAACTGGTCTGATCTTTGAGCCCCTCTCTATGTGTAGATGCTCTGTGTCCTGTCTGATTAGATTCCCTATGCTTATGAAGCAGAAGAACAAGGTTCTCCCTCCCTTTGTGGTGTTCAGAATACATAGGGTATTCAGGACTACAGTTCCACCAAGGAGAGATAATTCTGAGATCTGGGATCTGTTGCTGAGGGGGTAGTCTGGGGTTGCCCCATGATGTTCTAAATATTCTATTTCTTTGTCAACTGTGTCAATTGCCAGTGATGGCCTAGGTACACTGTGTCCCTAGTGAATGCTTAAACCCTAGCACCATGGTAAAGAGGTGCCAAGGAGGGCTTGGGATGCAGGGATGAGATCCATGACATAGAGCAGGCAGGATATGCTGATGGCCCATATCTGGATTGCTAACAGAGATAGATGAGCTGGATCATCAAGGACCCCAAACACTGCGTGAAAATAGCTTGGAATTCAACAGGGGCATCCAATGTTCTTCTGAAGGCAAGGGGAGCCATGTGTCAATGCACAGTCCAGTGTTTCTTAGCCATGCCAGAGGACAGCCAGCAGGAACGGGGCTGGAGCAGAAAGAGGTTTGTTTTTTTTTTTTTAATTTTTATTGCTGCCAAGGTAAAAGCCCGAGTTTTCATTCTTCCAAGTAATATTACTCATCTATTTGCTTGTTTTAAAATTACTATAAACCTTTTGATAAAAAACAGAACATCAAATAATCAAGCACCTCTGTATCGTTTCCACATTTCGGTATGAAACCTGGGCTGCCTTCCTGCAATCTCTCTGAGCGAACTCATGCACTATCCCCAGCATTGCCTGCATCCTGCTCCCGTGAGTCTCCCCTGCAGTGAATCACTATTGTACATTTGCTGTTTATATTCCTAGGCAAGTGTTTAAAATGGTTGCTATTTATCATGAGAAATTTTTAAACGTATTTTTTATAGGTTTGAAAATGTTTTAGAAACGACATCACACTGCATATGTATTTTCTTCCACTCTTATTTTTGCTAAGATGACATGTCTGAGTGAGGTTTTTGCTATTGGTTCCTATAGTGCAATTTCGTTAATTTAAACTGTTGACTAGCATATGTTCTCAATATTTCATCCATTCATTGAGAGACATTGTTTATTTGGGGGAGGTGGCGATTACAAGTAAAATCAGAATGGTGTGGAACTTTTAGTCAAAATAAGTGAACCAAAGGCTGGGGATGTAACTCACCTGGGAAGTGTTTGCCTAGGCTGTGCAGAGAGCCCTGGGTTTGATTCCCAGCACTTCATAAACCAGGTGTGGTGGCTCACTCTTGAATTCTAGTTCTTCTGCAGGGAGAGGCAAGAAGGCCAGAAGTTTATAGTGTGTTTTTTGACTACATGGTGAGTTCAAAGTCAACCTTGGATGCAGAAGGAGTCTGTCTCAAGAATTCTTGAATGAACTCAGAGGTCTGCTCCACATGTCGCAGTGTGTGCCCAAGACGGTGGTGTTACATGTCGGCAACATGTACAAGTCATTTTGACCATGCTGTGATTGGTTACTTGCTTGCACTTTTCTCCAACGGTCTCCATGAAGTGGATTCTGTAAACATCCCCAGTGCTGGGAAATGCCAGCACATTGTAGAATGTTGCAGCTGTACCATCATACACACACACACACACACACACACACACAGAGGCTAAATCCTTTGAATGAAACTATGTGCTAGTGTGTGTGTGTGTGTGTGTGTGTGTGTTGGTGCAGGTAAGTGTACAGTTGTAGAGGACACAGTCTACTAGTTTCCTCATAGGAGACTGGACTTACTCTCCTCCTCGTTTTATGAAACAGTTTCCCATTTTCACCTGGAACTCACCATCTTGGCTAGGGTGACTGGCCAGGGATTCCCAGAGATTCATCTGTCTCCACTTCCCCAGCAATGAAATTATAAATGCACAGCATCAACCCTGACATTTTTACATGGATCCTCAGATGTATAGAAAGCACATTACCACCTTCATAGCCCCTTGCAAGTTTATTCTCAAGACTAGTGTTTATTTCTACACTTGGTAGGTAGCTGAATACAAATTCCTGGTTTTATCCATATTGAATCCATTACTTCCTGTTCCTTCATCTCTGCTATGGTTGACATCAGTTGATTCAGAGAAGTCTATGGTTAGACTATTAGCTGATATTTCCTGAAGCTGAGACTTGCCATGGTGTCAGAGGTGCACACAGATCCCCCCTTCACTGTTAATCACGGTTGTTATCATTATTGTATAACCATCTTACTGAGTTGGCAGTTGTCTCTGTGAAGAAAGAATATCTACATAGTGATAAGGACAGAAATATTTGGGAGCTTCTGATTTCCACAGAAAACAGATGACTTTCTTTGTTTCCTTTTTCTGTCTAGTGGCTTTAATGCACATGGTTACTTTCACTTGTTGATAGAAAATGTTAGGGGAAAAGAAATTAAAGAATGTTTTTCAATGTCAGATAGAACCATGTAAAATAAATATAGTTGCACCTGACTCTAAAATTGCATTTTTGGATGAAGAAAGAGGCTCTTTTCATTAAATAAAAGTAAACTTCTTTAGCCAAATGCCACAAATACCCTGAGTTCTGTAGCCCATCCTAGCAAGTCACACTGTGTAGAATAGTGGGAGGAGCCATTTTAACACATTTCAGTTTTCTATAACCCAACAAATATTTTCTATGCAGCAAGACATTTTTAAAAATAATTAAGATCAACTAAATCGCAATGAAAGGAAGGCGTTACCTTAGAGTCCATATGCCTCAGAGGATGCTGCTGTAGCAGTTGCACTTCTTTATAGAACCAAGGGCAGTAATCCAGCATCATGCCCTGCAGGATCCATCCCATAATCAGCCTCCAAACGCTAACACCATTGCATACACTAGCAAGATTTTGCTGAAAGGACCCTGATATAGCTGTCTCTTGTGAGGCTATGCCGGTGCCTGGCAAACACAGAAGTGGATGCTCACAGTCATCTATTGGATGGGACACAGGGCCCCCAATGGAGGAGCTAGAGAAAGTACCCAAGGAGCTGAAGGGGTCTGCAACCCTATAGATGGAACAACAATATGAACTAACCAGTACCCCCAGAGCTCATGTCTCTAGCTGCATATGTATCAGAAGATGACCTAGTCAGCCATCATTGGGAAGAGAGGCCCCTTGGTCTTGCAAACTTTATATGCCTCAGTACAGGGGAACACCAGGACCAAGAATTGGAAGTGGGTGGGTAGGAGAGTGCGGGGGGGGGGGGTATGGGAGACTTTTGGGATAGCATTTGAAATGTAAATGAAGAAAATACCTAATAAAAATTCTTAAAAAAAAGAAAAAAAAAAGAGTGGGGCACTTATCTCTACTCACAGTTCATGGATACAAATTCCACCAGAGTGAGGTGCATCCACAGTCAGTACATAAACTGGTAAAAATGCCTCTGCTTACTGGTTTTTAGCTGTCTGTCCTGCCCAGGGATGAACTCTATGGCAAGTCTTCCTACCATCATTAACCTCATTTCTAAAGTGCTTCCCAAACCCACCCGCAGGCTTTCCTTTAATGTTTCTACATGCTACTAAGTTGAAAATCAATATTAACCATCACCAGCAATTTGAGATGACTGGAAAGAGTGAACAGAAATTGAAATAGTCCAGTGGCAATGAGCAGCAGTTGCCGATTGTCTTCAGCAATTCTAATGTTTCCTGAGTCAGAAGAGGCTAATATCTGTAGTTGCATAGGACAACTCCTTTTCTTTCTTCTTCCTTTATTTTCCTCTCAAATTGTATTTCAGTGAGACAAGTGATTGTAATGTGGCAACAGATAACAAAATATTTTTCAGAAGATGCTCTGCCTACAGAAGCCTAGGAAATCCATTCTCCAAGTCACAGACATGGGCCTTTTAACTATCACCACTAACTGGCTTGTAAAACCAGTTTCCATAATTGCTGCACTCCAACATATAAGGAAATTTACAGTGAGTGAGGTTTAGCAGTTTTCTGTCCTCTGGAGAAGAGGCCCATTGAGGAGCTTCTTTTACACTGGATGGTCCATCCCTTCAATTTGGAGTTTCAATAGGATTTTCACTTCCCACTGTATATGCTCATCATGTGACTTTCTGGGGAAATGTGAACAGATGTTTACTCACCCAAGCTATGGCCCTGATGACAGATGAAGGCAAGGTTTTCACTGACATTCAGCTTTGCAAACCAGTAAGATCATTGGGGTTAATTATAGGAGTATTGGTGAGGAGTTACTTATACTACTTACAGGAGCGTGGACAGCTCAAGGACACTGATAGCCACAAACCTCCCTCCAGCATGAGTGAAACCTTGTGAACATTGCATTCTTGATGCTTCCTTCAGGACCTGCAGCCAGTAGGACAGGTCAGAGTCTCTTCTCACCAGAAAATATTAATAATACTGATACATCTTTTTGGAGGGGGTCTTTTGAGTTTCATTAATTTCAGGAATTTCCTGAAATTTGTGAGTTGTTTATTTTCCCAAGCCTTCTAAGTAGTGTTTCCTAATGAGTCCTCATGACTCTACCTCCAGAATGGGATGTTTCTATTCAGATGAAATGTCTACACATCAATCCTCAGGTGAGAAAAAACCTCAGCACATTAATAGGAATTTCCTATTTCAGAGTCAGGAAAACTGAGATGGTTGGAATTTGGCTAGCCTGTACTCCTCAGGAAACTAAAAATTCACCACCTACACAATTACCTAGTCACTCATCCTGTGAGTTAAGTCTTATTACTTTGCAGTGCTCAGGACAAAACTGAAGGTATGTGGGTCAATGCACCCTACCATTGAACAAATGTACTTTGAATTAAATAAATAGTTCTTCTGTTCTGAAAATTCACTGTGCTCTAGTGCTTAAGGTACCATTGTACAGACACTTAGTCTTACATTGAAATTAAATGGACATTGATTTTTTTCAATTCAATTAACAGATTTATGTTAAAAAAACCTATAGCAATACTCTCTTAGCTTATGCAGATATGGGGTGCGTGACCCTCACCTGAAATGTTTAAGATGAAAGAGTTTCAAATGTTGGAGTCTTTCAGAATTTGGAATATTTGCCTAGACTTTATAAATTAAGCTTCTGTAATCTGAAAATTTAGAATTAGAAACATTTAGAATCTCATTCTACTGCTCAAAGCATCCATACCTGTAGTGTTTTAGACTTTAGAGTGCTGGGTGCTAAATCTGAACAGATATATGGGGAGCATCATCACTATTGATCAGAGAAGGCATGTCTCACCACTCTCCAACCAGAAAGAATTAGACAAGAGAGAGCCTTGATGGTGGACCTATAGGGGATACATTCTGGGGGGAAAAAGGCTCTCCCTCTTCCAGAAGGCAGCCATTCCAATATCTAGGGGTGGGACTTCACACTTCCCTCTTCATGCTGGAATTTTCTCTGACTACAATTTGCACAGATCCTGTGCATGTTGTCACAACTGTTACAAGTTTATGTGTGCAGTTGTCCTGTTGTGTCTGGAAAACACTGTTCCCTTGTAATCAGAGACAGCCTCTGTCTCTTACATTCTTTTCTCTATCCTTCTACAATTACCCCTGAGCCTTGGAAAGAGGGAGTTACTGTTTCTTAAAATATTGTTCCTTCCTACTTCTATAATTTGTTATTGTGCATAAGACACTGATATTCTGTTACTAATTTCAGTTTTTTTTCTGTTTGTATTTCAGTTTGTCTAGATTCTACTACCTGAATTTCAAAATTTTTAAATATTTTCTTACATTGTATTTAATTTGAAATTAAGACTCTGTAGAACATTTTTTATTTTAGATAACTTTCAGGATTTGCTGTTTCATGAAATCTAATCATAAAGCTTTAATTATGAAAATGATTATGTTCATATTGTCCTTTAAATCTTTTAATACACATATACTAACAGTTTTACAGTCTTGACTAGATTGCCTAATGGACCAACTCTATTTCCTTTGGCTGATTAAGAAAACTGGTGTGTTCCATGGACTCAAAAATGATATGTGATGTTAATGTCACTGAACTTTTGGTGTCTATTTGTGTTTTTCCTTAGGACTTCGCCTAGTGAGACAGTTGAACAGTGTGTGTGTGTGTGTATGCCTATGTGTGCACATGTGTGTACAAGTGAACATGAACACACACAAGCATATGTGTGTTTATCCAAGTACACACACATAAATACAATTGCATACACACATGCACGCCCATGTACTCACATCCACATGGATTTATTTGCAGCACTTTTGTCTGGATATCTGTTTGCTCTTTGATATTCTGAAAATTCCTTTTAAATATAATAATTACACTTCATGGTCTCTACATCTCAAATGAAGACTTGCTAAATACGTTTGACTTACTTTGTGTCTATATAATAGCAACGAAAATAGCAACACCAACAACAGGTTAGGCATCTCTAAGAAGAAAATCTGATTAATCCTTGGCCTCAGCTTGTGTTACTCCTCCCACGCATCACAGTTAGTTACAAAGCATTGACCAATACCTAAAAAAAAAGTAATTTCACATATTTCATCTATTTTTCTACTTGTTTTGGTACAAGCATAAAAGTAGTTTTCATTACTTCAGTAGTGAACACAGAGGTTTTCATATCTTTTATTTTAATGACTTTTAAAATTGTTTTAGACAAATAGATAGTTCACATTCAAGTTACATTTTTAAAATATTTGTTATGCCTAACAAGAATAAGTCAGCCAACATGATTGTAAAATAATACAAATTCTTCATTCATGACCAAGTTCCCAGTGCTGTGGTAGGGGCAGTCACAGCCCACAAGATTTTTTTGTTTGTTTGTTGTATTTGATCTTTACAAATAATTTTGAGATGGATTCCCATTCCAATAATTCTAATTTTTTATATTTACTTATTTGCTTTTTATTGTAGATAAAATTGGTTTGTTATAAGCAAAGAACACTATGAAAGCCAGAAACCACTCTACTTGCAAACACAAAAGAAGCCCAAGAGAAGTGACAGACACTAGACTGGGCAGCTCACAACGATCACCTTCACTTCTGAGTTTTCCCTGAGTGAAAGTATGATTTGCATAATAAAATGTGTTCATCTCCAGTGGTACTAGAACTTACAAATAGTCAAAGAAAAATAAATAAAGCTTCCTTCCTACCTGGAACCATATACAAAAATTTACAAAAATTTTTACTTAAATTGGATAATCATGCCAAGGTCTTCCCATTTCTTATTTTTTGCTCTACATGAATTGTAGTATTTAGATCTTCCTCAGGAAGCAAATGGATTTAGTGCAGGGTAGTGAGACTGAAAATAAGGAGTCAAAGATTACTAGAGCAGAGAGGAGATTTGTAAGTTGGGAAATTTGTGTGCAAATTGAAGACTAGCACAGAAAAGTCAGGGGTGGCTTCCTCAACAGATTCTGAGTAAGCTCAGGAATTAGCCAGAGGAAAAATGCAAGAGATGAAAGTCTCAGCAGCACAAGCCATGGGGTATGCAGAAGCATCATGCTTCCTGGTGGTTTCTTGGTTCTGAAGATCAGTGTGTGGGTTGTCAGTCAGTTATTGGGAACTTAGTGCAGATAAGCATGGTGGTAAATATTCACAAATATCACTTTTTCTAAACATAGAAGCCCCAGATTTTCTAGGTTATCACTGTAGCAATCTGACTGCCTTGCAGATCTCTCTTAAACGTTTGGGGACTTATGGTAATTCCCCAACCTTCCTTGTCACATTTTTTTTTCTCAAAAGATATTAAAAGATCTATGCTATTATATAGCAAGATGTTGAAAATTCATAGATTCTTATTTGATGCCACCAATGAGGGAATTATATTAGTAAAAGAAAGCCCTAGAAATGGATCTTCTTCACAAGGTAACTCTGTTAATCATTTCAGCATCCTTCCCCATAACCCGTCCTTATGTTATTAACAACCATTAAAAAAAAATCCAGTGATACTTCTCAGACCATTTTAATGTGATTTATGGGAAAAGAAATGCTGAAGCAGAGAGCATTGTGCCAAAGAAACAGAAGCCATCCTTGCCCCCAGCCAGGCCTACCAGGCTCAGGCAGCAAACAACCCACTGGATGAGTTCCATTCCATCCAGATCTGTCCCCAGGTCATACGTCAAGGTCATCATGCCAGGCTCAAAGCTGTCCTCCAGCCACAACCCCTAGTTCCTGTCATCAGAGTTCCTTTGGCAGAGATGCTCTCAGGGTGCATTGTGGGGAGCCCAGATGAAGGCCTGGCAAGTAGAAGGCTCACCTACGTGGAGTTTCTGGCCTCACAACGGAGCCATAGCAACAGACCATCTGTCTCTGGTTGTCAATCCTGGAGGTCTTCAGGGATCAGAGAAATGGGCTGGTTTAGCTCTCAACTGTGTGCCATGTGCTACCCGACACTGTCCACGTGACTCAGAGAAGTTCCAGCAGATTTCTCACAAAGCAGCAGCTCCTGGCGAAAAGCCTTCATAACTCTTTTCTACCCTGACTTCATTTTTTTTTCTAGTTTTGTACAAGGTTATCTACAATAGAGCCTAATAACAAAGGCATTTTAAACCAGGAATAAGACTTTGAAAAAATCCCCTCTTTAGGATGTTTCTGCATTGCATATGTTTATTTACTACATTATTATTCATTTAGAACTTATGATAATTTTTTCCATGTTATTTCAAAAGTTATGGAAGACAATATGAAATGGTTAGGAATTGAGTATTTTCATGTGAATTTAAAACAATCTGTGATCTCTTTATCTGGGAGGCATTTTACGTGTGTGTATTGATTTTGCTGCATTGAGAAGTATTCTAGATCAATATGCTTGATAATCAATACTTCACAATCACCCCAGTGCTACAAACAAAGCAAAGATACATATTTCCAGCCCCAGCAACCTCATGTCAGTCATGAAGGGGAATCAGGGAAACTGTCTTTCCATCATCTTCATGGACAGAGCATGAAGGCCAATTGTCAGCAGCCGTGGGGAACACAACAATGGTCCTATGCCGACCTATGTTAGTCCTGCTTCAAACTTGGGTTCTGCCTGTGTTTTACTCAGATCAGCTGTGAAGGACTGAGCAAGGCAAAGGGCAAACACATACTCGCCACTCTGACTTGAATATAATATGCACCCCATAGGCCCATTTTGTGTTTATGAACGCTTGATCCCCAGCTGGTAGCACAGCAGGGAAGGTTATGTAATATTTAGCAGGTGGAGTCTTACTGAAGGAATTGAGTCACTGGGCGTGGCTCCCTTCCTTCTTCTCCCTTCTGCTTCTTGGGTACAGAGACAGTGTGAGCATCTGGCAGCTCTTACTGCCATACTGTCCCCACCATGATGACCTTATTCCCTTAACTGCAAGCTGTAATTATCTTCTATTACTTTAAGCTGTTTCTTCATCAGGCATTTTGTCAGAGCTGTGGGAAAAGTAAACTATCCAGTGACAGTCATCTGGATTCTATCCCTCCCTTTCTGAATGGGATGGGACACAGACACAGCAAATGCGACCTAAGCATGCAGCTCTCCTCTAAATACAATCTGACATATGAAAATGTCAGAAAGAAAATTGGTCAAACGCCATTTTTCTCTTTAACATTATTATTATTGTTGTTATTATTTTGCCATTGGATGGATGAGTCAATTGACCTGGTGAATATTAGACACATGGCTCTTTCTACCCAACAGCACCTCACACAGCACCAGGCCTCTGACTAAGGATATGCTTGCTGGTGTATCTGGCTTTGTACTTTCAAGTGTGTATTTTTTTGTGGTCTGTAAATGTGAGTGCGGGTTCCTGAATAGACCAGAGACACTGAATTTCCTAGAGCTGGAGTTTTAAGCAGTTGTGAGCCCTAGGTGTGGGCACTGGGAGCTGGACTCTGGTCCTCTGCAAGAACAGCGAGTTCTTTACATCACTGAGCATCTGGCCAGCTCCTTCCACCATTGGTCATTATGTGTTCTCCTGCCAGTCTCTCTAATGCGCACTGCTGTGCACACCAGCCAAGTCATCCCAGTCTCTAGCTACAAGGACAGCTTGGTGAGCAATCTTATGAAGTCTTCTAGTGACCTCTTCTCATCATCTTACCCAACTAAAAACAGTGGCTGCATGATAGTCTAACATTGCCAAATGGCTTGGTGGCTTATTCCAGAAACAAGCTTCGCTTGCCTATTTCTACACAAGCAGGACACTTTTTTGAGACCTTATATTTTAGAAGTGTGATGGTATTCCTGATAAATCTGTGAACTCTTTTATGTTGGTTTCACACAGTCACAGAGTGAATAGTCTCAACACATGCCCTTATGCCACCATATTTCTAGAATACGGGTCACATACTGAAGTTAAACCCCACTGCCATCTGCTACCTCTGTGTGTCGATTTGTTATTGGGAGTTGTTTCATCTTAGGCCTATGGTTCCCTCTGAAGTGAAGGCTGCAATTATCTACTTTGATTACCATTCACTCGGTGTTGATTGAGCACCTACTGGGCAAGGCAAACTGTGCTGTGGCATGTAGAGGAGACTGAGAGCAAAGGAAAACTCAGTCACTGCCTTTGAGGAATTTGGGATTCAGCAGGGGGATATGGGACATGCAGGAGAGCCTTCTGCTTGGTGTGTCCAGAGTTGAACTGGAGGTCATGGGAAGGAGTGGGAGATCTAAGGTTGTTGTGAGTAGACGAGGGGAGTGCTTCAGTACTGATGCACTGTCCTTAGACTCTGAGCTAACTAATGGCTTGTCTCCACATACACCTTGTTACTTTATAAATGTTGAGAAACTCACTCAGCATGTGTCTCCTGCTTGACAGGAGTTGAACTCAGGTTGGTTCTTCCAGCTTAGCAGAAACATCTTTAATCCATGTGCCACCCCACCAGCTCCAGATTCATCATAGCAAAGTTTCATTTCCCTTTTTAAAAAGGTTTTTGTTAGTATATATTAATTATACATAATAGTGGGTTTCAGTATTACATCTCATAGATGGATATAAATGTATTTTGAGCATACTCACATCCCAGGAGCCTTTATAATCCCTCCCCCCCCCCACATAGAACCCTTTTCTCTCCCCCAACTTTCCTACTTTTTATTTGTGAACCAATGAGTTTGGTTGGAGTTACTTAAAGGAACATAGGTGAGGGGCTGTTTATAGCCTCATGGCCACCTTACCAGTAGAGTTGTCTTCCCTCCTCCCAGTAACCATTAACTGTCTAACTCCTGGAGGGAAAAAGGTCTCATGATCCCCTCCCCACTAGCTACCATTAACTGCTGACACATCCTCAAGCAGGTTTACTTAGTCTCTGCTGTAGTTATGTCTTGATGAATCCAGTTTCCTTAGTTTGTAGAAAAATCAGAGCTTAAGAGTTTTAATTCAGTTTAGAACACTCAAATAATCCAAGGAGTGTATTCTACCTCTCTCTACTTCTAATCTTCCTTTTAAAATACTGCATAAATAGAATGGTTTATTATATGATATGATATATATATATATATACACTTTGCAATACACATATATTGTAAGAAGTCAATTCATCTGTGTGTTATGATTCAACAGGATAATAACACTCAGAAATATCTGCTTAAAACTGATAAAACAAAAATGCAGAAGGAATCAATCTCTTCGGTATCAAATGACTGAGACATGTCATATCTTATGATCTTTGACCTATCTTGGGCTTTCCTCATGTAAGATGAGGTTTATTTCATACTATTTTGTCCTGCCCAAGTATAAAAAAATGGGATGTCAGAATTTTTATTTGGGAACAGAAAAAAGATGAACAGAGAACCTAGATACATCCCTCCCATTAACATCTGTAGTACTGTTCATCATATGAATATATTTGGATATCTATCTATCTATCTATCTATCACCAGACAATACTTCTGGTTGATCTAATTTTATTTTACAGATGTACTGTGTATGTGTGTATGTGTGTGTGTGTGTATGTTTGTGTGTGTGCATGTGTGTGTATATGTATGTGAACAATCTCTGTATATTATACATGGAATACTGTCTTGGGGCTTAAGATGTTTAGAAAACATTATTTTGATTTTGCTTCACCTAGATTGTTTATAAAAATTAAAAAGTTTGAACCAGCTGATCAGTATAATATATAATCATGAACTGAGGATTCTGGACTCTGACTAAAAGTTAAATCATTTTCTTCTCAGTATCTTGACATTCTTAAGCCCTGTTAAATATCTGGAAAATCCTGTTTTAGTTACTATTCTGTCGCTGTGACACAAGGCCTGGGAAAGCATCTTAAGGAAGGCAGGGTTAATCTTAGCCTTCTGTTTAATGATATAATTCATTGTGAAGGGGATGGTGTGGTGGAAAGTGTGGGGACCCAAGGCAGCTGACCGCATGGAACCTTAGTCATGAAGCAGAAATAAAGGCTGGGGCTAAGCTCACTTCCTCCTTTTTATTTGTCCTAGAGGTCTTTAGGAAGTAATGCCATCACAAACACACCACACACACACACACACACACACACACACACACACACACGTATATCTCCTAGATGAATCTAGATCTTGTCACATTAACAATGAAGATAGACCATCACAATAGCCATGGGTATAAAAACTGAAGCACACACAGGATTTCTATATGGAACAAACTTCAACTGGTTAAGTGAATCCTTTCCTCTAGCAAAACTTAATCATTTCAAAGAAATTCCCTTCAATAATTACCACTAGCTACATCCACTGGAGGATCACTAACTGTAGATCCACAGCTAAATCCCTACCAAAGACCTCTGCATCTACAGAAATGGCCTTGCTCTTCTAATGAACAGGCATCTCCAATGCCATGCTATCCTGCTTTTCATTGCCACAAAGCATGACTGTGCATATGGCATCTTTAGATGTGCCCAAGTTGATGTTCACATATGACAAGTATGTGGTTCAAGTCATAGTGCAGAAACTTCTCCAACTTGTTGGGCAAGTAGAGGTCTTTTGTTATTTTTTGCTTTGTTTCCATGTTGTGTTAACACAGGAGTGAAATGCAATGTAAGTGATTCCATAAAACAATTATATGTAAAGTCGTGGATATCTTACCAAATGATAAATATAAAAATGATGGGGAATGAGTTATGATGTAAATTTCACAGATTTTGGACTTTAAATTATCTAATTCATTTGGTCACAACTGCCATAAGTAGTAAGTAGATTGTGTCTGCTTGCTTTACATAGCTCATAACCAATTCCTACATCAAGGCCACATTGATTTGATAAGTTTATAGAATCTTAACACACTGGAGAAGCCATACTACCTACTCTGTGACAATTAGGAGGCAACTCTGACTTAGCCATGATAATTAGCTTCCATACAGGCTGGTAAATGTAGAGACTAGTCTTCATCCCACCACATACGAAACATGGGGCAGGATCAGTGGTACAACAGTCCAAGCCCTACAGCAATCCATCCAGAAGACCTGTTTACTGGGTAAACTGTTTACAAATATTCATGTTAGTTGTTTTACCATTTTCTCCTGAATGAGAGGCTAACACCTGCCCAGATGATTTCGAGAGAATTGTATCCTCATCAGACTCAAACACACCAGCAACATGAGCTGAGGCACCAGAAACCCTGGTTCCTGTCCAGTTGTCCACTGAAGTGGCCAGACATGACAATCATTTCATACCAGTTCATTCTGGAATAGTATTTCATCGTCATTTCTTCCCCTGATTCTGGGTTGGAAACTGCTAGACCCAGTACTTTATAGCATAGTCTTTGCCTTTAAATTCCCATTTCTCATTCCATGTGTGACTTGAAGAGTGCTGTCTGCTCTGCCTTGGACCGTTGGGCATTCCTGTTCATAGAATATAATTTTCTCTGTCCACCCTCTGACATAGGAAAAAAGAAAAAGCAAAATGAGAGAAATATAAGCAAGAAAGTGACCATTTCTAGGATTCTTGGTCACTGTGTTTTTTACCATAAATTAAATAACGGAAAGCCACGAAGAATCTAAAGTGCAACAAATAACAAGAGAGAAACATCAGTCACCACAGAAAGAGGCAGCAGTTGAAGGAAGGCATTTATTGGAGGGTAAGGAGACACACACATGCAGTAGTACCACAGAGAAAAAGACACTCTGTGATGCAGGGAGGGAACTCAGAAAGCTGAAAAATTGTCTCTTTTAGCGAGCTTTTAAGGCCTCCAAAGAGTCTTCCTCCCCTACTGTAGGGCTTGTAAATTAAAACAGATAAGATGGCTAATTGGTCAACAACTGTTGTGTGACATGTCCTGAGTAGACATTGAAATGTTGAGCTAGTCCATCATCAGGGAGCCTGCTGGTGGGTGTTTTAAGCTGTAGGCTTTTGTCTCAATTTAGGAGGGCAAGGAAGAAGCTTACCATGTTTATTTCCTGCCTAACATGGAGTCTGTCTAACTTCTAGTCTCTCAAAGGAATGGAAAAATCTTTTAAGAAATGGTGCCTGGTTGAAATCTCATTTTGGTTTCAATCTCTGGAGTATCCTTAGACCCAAAACACAGCATCATCTCCGTGTAGGTTGCCTCTGCAGTCCATCTGATCTCATTTCTGAGCTCTTACCACTCTGAATTGTGGCAGATTTGCCTACCTATCATGTAAGGAAGTCTGAGACCCTCTTACTCTGTGATCTCTACTTCCCTCCCTGCCTTGCTAAGTTCATGCAATGATACAAGAGGGACAGGAAAGGAATGGAGTGCAGCAAGCAGCCAATGAGGATAGAGGAAACTGAGTTACAACAGTAGTGACCAAGGAGCAGCACAGAGCAGGACCCCACAACTCCTTGTTGCCAGACTGGACAGATGCTCATTGGTCCAGAAGAGGAGAGGGGAGAGAGGAGGCATAGAAATCCCAGAAGCAAAAACTGGGTAGACAAACACAAAAGGTATTGACACTGTAGGTATAGAAGCAGCCATTGCCATGCCCAAGATTTCAGCCAGAAATGATGGCTTTTCTACACCTTTAGTGTCTAGCTATTTATTCCAACTGACTTCTAATGTAACTTATGTTTAATTAGCTTAGAGTAGGTAGATTCCCTATTGTAGGTTCTCAGTTCTCTGGGTACATAGACTTCTCCTGACAGTCTGTGGGACACCGAGTGTGGAACCCACCCCTGGCATGTCTGGTGGTTGCTCTGGTTTAGGATAGATAAATGGGCTTTTCTAACTGACTCCTGAAGAGCCTGACATGGATGCTGGAGATGAAGGTTGCAATTCCCAGTATTGCCACATAATTAAGGAGTTTTCTAGAAATGTGAAATAGGTCACATACTAATTAACAGGAAGAAATATATGCCATCCTACTGAATCCTCAGAAGTCAGATCTTTATCACTCAAAATTCTGAGCTTAAGCCATAGGGACCTCAACTACTCGAGGGTATAAAGACATTGTACCTAATCTTGAACATATCAAATATGTTCCTTTCCTTATACGGTCTTCCCCTCCATGTCAAATGACATGTGAAAATTTTAGGTTGCACAGCCTGCTCGTCCATTTTTAACTCGACAGAGCCTCTGCATGTCATAGCCCATGTCTTTACCTGCCTCACTTCCATTGAAGAGCAGCCTCTCCCCCTGAGGCTTCCAGCTAGTCTATTGTAGAAATCTAGCTTTCCCAGGATCACCTGCTCATCCTTCGCACCTCTGGCCTTCATTCTTAGTCAGACTGTCTTCCTTAAATGTGATTTTCCTATTGTGTGCCACTTGTCAGACCCGCACTCCAGGTTCTAAAGAGAAGTAGGACTGCTTGTTGAAACTACAGTCACAATGGTTCATCAGTTGTCACAGTGACAACTCCACTTCCAGACTCACGCCTAAGCTGCCATTGCACATACAGAGAGACTGATTTAGACACAAATCATGGGTATGGAATGGTGTTCTAGGTGTCATTGTCATGAGAAAGCAAAGCTTTAGGGGGAGAACCTGGTGTATGACATAGAGCCAAAATGTAGTCTCAGAAAAGCTTAGAAGCTATCCCTCTTCAGGGAGAACATTCTAGGAGCATTATTAAGACCTGCCTCACTACTTACTGAAATTCAAAGAACAGCAGTACAGATTCCGGTTGATCCACACCGCGTGGTTATGCAGCACAAGCATGAGCCCCCAAACTTCTTAGTTTAACAAGCACAAGCATGGCTTTGAGACAGCTTCCGATGGACAGTCATGAAATTACTCCAGCCAGAAGCTGGAGTAAACAGACCCATGTGAAAATGCTTTCCACATCAGACATGGCAGGATTTCCGTGCTCTTTGCTCATTTGCTTCTTCCCATTTGATCCTCCTATCTGCATCTAAACCCAAGGTGGATGGATCTGCTGTGAAACTCAGTCTCAGATTCACCACAAACAAGTTTTCGTCGCATCTGTTGAGCTCAGATAGTAAGCACAATTTATAAAACACTGAATGACTAACCCCTGTAACCATTTTAATGACCCTAAAATAAAGTGCTTAGAGCAACATCTGTCCCAGCAGCTGGGTTCTCTGCATGAGTGGGCAGAGCGACACATTGGGACAGATTCTCTTCTCCCTTTTGACAG
Organism: Mus caroli; assembly: GCF_978045245.1. Taxonomy (NCBI): domain Eukaryota; kingdom Metazoa; phylum Chordata; class Mammalia; order Rodentia; family Muridae; genus Mus; species Mus caroli. Next base: position 23,766,747 of record NW_028227269.1, on the reverse strand, counting down.
AAACAATCGCAGCAGATCATTTTTATCGTAATCAATTTAGGTACAGTTTCTTGGAAACCATCTGCGTAGTGTTCATAGATTGTGCTTAAGAATTTAAATGTGTATATTTTTGGTCGCTTGATGGAGCATCTGCTAATGGCCACATAAGTTCCACTGTTTATGCAGAAAGCCATTTCCTTGTAAAGGGATTAGTAGAATGGCTACTTGATTTTATCCTCCTAACTACCCAATAAGCTGCTGCAGTTTGAATGGCATCCTCCAGAGTGTCAGGCGAGGAATTAACTGCTAAATAAATAAATAAATAAAAAGTTTACAAAGGAAGAGGGGAAGTTGAAGAGGGAAGGCGAGAGAAGCTGAAGTGAAACATTTTATAGTCTTCCCATCTCTAGCTCATAATTGTAAATTAATCTGTTTGCAAATGGGCCACCAAAATGAAAGAAAGGAGTTGGTTTTGATAACAATGCTTTCTCTACTGTGTTTCTCAACCAATTTTGTTGGTGACTTTAGTTAAATGACTCTATAAAAAAATCAAATTGGCAAAAGCAGCCGACACTTATTTTAGCTTTAAGGATAACTTTAGGTTCATATTAAAGGATCATTACTCCTAAAATACCAGGTAATAAAAAATGAAGTGGTTTTGGTAGAGTGAAGGGATTTGCCTGAAACATGCTGTCAGCTATAATTTAGGATGAGACACATTCTTTAACACCACTGAATCTTGACAACATATTTTCAACACAGACTCCTACTCCTCTAGAATCAATTTTGCTTGTGTGTGTGTGTGTGTGTGTGTGTGTGTGTGTGTGCATTTGGAAGCCAGAGGGTGATATTTCCAGGGACTTTCTCTGTCACTCTCCACTGTATTTTTGGGATGCCTAGATAGCACACTGATCCAGCTGCATTGTCACACCAGAAAATTCCAAGGGTCATCTTGCCTCCACCTCCTCAGCCCTGGGATGATGGATGTGTGCCTCCAAACCTGGATTTTTAATGTAGTTCTGGGGAATCAAACTCAAGTGCTTTCGCTTACAGGACAAGCACACAGTCTGTAGACTGAGCTACCTCTGCAGTCAAATACAGCAAATTTGGCACCATCTGGATAATCTAGGATAATAAATAGTAGGATAGTCATGGGTTGGAGAATAATATTGTTTTCCTCTAATAGAAGATGTGTTTGGCATGTTGTCTTCTCAAAAAATTTGGGAAACCACAAAACTAACTAGGTAACTTTCAAATAGCTAAGTAATTAAATAAATAAGGCCAGAATTTAAATTTTATGAGATTATACAACCTTTAGCATTACTTAATACAACTGTTTGTGGAATCCTACGTCATAGGTTAGAAGATTTTGTGTCCAACACTATGGACACACATTAGCTCCTTTGCACACACATAGTGCAAAGGTATGGGGTCACAAGGTATATGGAAAAATATGCTTCCCAGGAGAAGTCTTCACTCCCAGGAGGAATGAACATTCTAGAACTGGAATGGTTTTCTATATTCTCAATGTGCTATTACAGAGGTTGCAACCAACCTCTGAGTAGTTAGTATGCCAATCAGCCTTATCATATAAATGCATTTCTCTTTCACCACTGAGCCCAAGCAATCTCAATGTTTATAGAAGGAATTAAGTAACAAATCACCATTAAGGGTACCCAGGTGATTCGGATCAACTGACACTTATTAGGTATACTGTGCAGCTTTGCGTTAGTTTATCCAACTGCAAATACAATATGAAACTAAAAGTCCTGATACGTATATTTTGTTGTTTTGTATCTATCCCTGAAGGTTACAAACAGCACACCCCACAAAGGCAAATAGGGAGAAACAAGATAGAGTTCACAATAAGCAGAGCCTAGGTATTTGACCAAGACTTCCAATGAGATGTCTACCACTCAAGTTCCTCTCAATACACCAATGATCTTTTATAGAAGTTTCTGAAAAAACCAGAGGAGGTCAGGGACCTTAAAGCATGTGATCTGTTTGGCTCCTTGGTCTAGAAAAGTTCTTATACCCCAATACTCACATAACTAACCTCCTAACTTAATGATTTGCAAGAATTTGGTCCTGTGAAGCTGGTACACTGGAGACTATCAGAAGCATCATTTTATTGATGCCCTTGTGTGCCAACTGCAAGAATCACACCAAATAGACTTATTTCAGGCAAATGTAATACCAGACAGGTCAGAACAAAGGATTCATTCTGTCTCTGTCTCTCTCTGCATGTGTATGTGTACATGTGCGTGTGCATGTGCGTGTGTGTGAGTGTGTGTATTGGCAAGAACTGGTCATACTTTATTGTGGTGTGCTTTGAGGAAGGATATCATTAAAGTAGATTTTTGGATTTTTTCCCCTGTGGTGCTGAAGATAGAACCCAGAGTCTCAAGCATACTAAGCAAATGCCTTCGTCGTGGACTAAATACTTAGATGCTTTTGCAAATGACCTGCATTAGCCCAGATTTGCAGACACATCATCTTCCAGGGTGTGGCAGGTGAGTAACACAAATGATACACGGTATGCCCAGAGGTGCTGACAACACAGGACAGAACAGGCATAATCCATGAGAAAATCTGGTGCCTACTGGGGTGATTGAAGATGGGCAGGATCTGCTCCAATTGTAAGGTTTAGGAAAGTCCTAAGTCGGAGAAGAGATCTAGGGAAATTGTCCTAAGGGGTAGATTGGCTTGGACTTGTAGGTAAAGAGAAACACATATGCCAAAGATGACTGCAGCTGGATTATCTTGCCTGGTGGCCATAGTTCCAGGTGTTAGCTACATTAGCAACTCTTCCTCATCCACAGCTGGAAGCAACAGAGATCTGAGACTGGACTGTGATCTTAGCTACCAGGCTCACTGGATATTTAGTTTTGCTTGAACAAAATACTATGAAACAGCAGTTCTCAACGTATGAATCTAGGACAAAGTGCTCAGTACAAGCAGGAAAGTGGTTAGATATAGGAAGTAAGGAATCACCCTAAGTGGGGCAGAAACACCAGGAATGAGACACAGGAGTTTCTGTATTCACACAACTCTTAGATATTCCAGTATCTGAGTTTTGCAGCATCAATCACTCGAGGTTGACAGAACTCATCCATCCTTACTGCTCCTTCTTTTATTTTGTTGTTGTTGTAATGTACATTTATTAACTGTATTGGTAGTTATTCTGACTTGGCCAGTACTAATAGCTGAGGGAAGTTAGCCAGTCTTTCTTAGGCTTTCACGGAGACTCTAGTGGTGTATGTATGGGAATTTTAACATCAAAACCTGGGGATCGTGAGTCAGAAATTATTACATCATTGTTCTGCTAAACTCTTGATAGCTCCAAGACTCTAAGTACTACCGTTTCAAGGAAAGAGAAAGGGCAGAGGTCAGGTGTCAAGATGGATGGAGTACATTGCATCATTTCAGAGCCTGGAGGATGCAAAAGTGCTTTGAAGATTGACTCCAGGCTCCTCAGGAAAAGTTGATTTCCTTGTAGGGTGTAGTCGGGTAAGGTCAGTAGCTCCTTCAGCCCTGAATGGATAGAAAAGGAGTTTTTGTGGCTACATATTAGGCCAAAGCTATATATCTATCTATGTCTATGTCTATGTCTATGTCTATTTCTGTGTCTATGTCTATCTATAACTACATTCTCTCTCTCTCTCTCTCTCTCTCTATATATATATATATATATATATATGTGTGTGTGTGTGTGTGTGTGTGTGTGTGTATGTATGTGTGTAATTTATTTAATAGTGAAGTAGAATTTAATGATCCAAATATCTTACCCTTTTAACTCTCTGTCTTCTCTTTTGGGCTAGTACTATGAAGATGGAATACCTACGTATTCCATGCTTATAAGACGTGCAACTTGCTGGTAGGATTAGGCCATCTACAGTTAGGGTTATTAAACGTCAGTGTTCAGATTGCCTTCATAGAGCACAATATTCCCTTTATCAGTTCCCACACTTCCATACTGCAGCCGAATGGTCAGCGAAGCTGTCCAAGGTCACTGTCATGAGAAGCTGCAATGACCATCATGGGTTTTCAATTAGATGCTCCTTTGTCTTTACTACACTGTCTCCCAGCACAGTCTGTGCCAAACAGGAGAAAGGAGCCCAGAGGACTCCAGGAACAAGCCAGTCGGCATGTGTGTGTATCCAGCACACCCCAGGTGGGAGTAGGGAGAACACTGTCACCTAAAGGTCTCTGCTTCCTGCCTGTCATGGCCGTGTGAAGACATGAGCCTGGAGTTGGCAGGTCTGACTTTTTATGTGAAATTCTTCGGATATAAATGTTTCCCGGGATGAAGAATGATGGTGTGCGGCACATAAACATGTTTATGGGTCTGGAGGGGGCTGTGGGCCACCAGTTTGAAAACTCCAGCATTTCAAGTCAAGTTGGGCCCCACACTGTCTTTTCCCATTTTTTTCCTCAGTTCACTTGGTTTGAAGTCATCCCTTCTCCAGCCCTCCTGCCTATCGCAACATCTGCTCTTCTCGCTCTCTCTGACCTACTTTGGTTAGCGCCATTCTTTTTGCCTGTAATGTGTAACCTCATCCTTGTGTTCAGTCCAACTTACCATCTCCTTTTAGGTCCAAGTCAAGTCACACTGCCCCCATGAAGCCTTCCTTGGCAGCCTGAGCCACTAATGGCCTGGCAGTCCTGATAAATAAGGACTCCAGGGCAGATGGTATGTACATCCAGCTCAGGATTGCAGAGGAGTTGATGGGAAAACTTTAAAGTGAACAGAGAAGAGAGGCTCAGACCTCACCTCCAGTGGTTCTGATTTAATCAGTCTCAGGTGGAATGTAGGATGATTTTTTTTGTCTTTGTTTTTATATTTATTTCATACTCTCTAAGTGTCTCTAGCTTTCCAGAGTGGAGGGATATTGACATGGGTAACTTATTCACAGTATATTTCCATTAATCAGTTTGTAATTATATACAAAGCAAATAGAGTTGGGGGCTTTATGTTTATATTTTACACACAAATGACTGATAAGCAATCTTTCAAATAACAGATATTCCATACTGTACCTAACAGTCAGAGTCTTGTATTCTGAGAGTGGCCAGGGAGCCAAGGTTCTATGTGAGCTGCTGGTTGATGCTCTGTAACCTCCTGCCCACAGCTCTTATTTCCAACAGTTGTTTAGCATTGCTCATGTATGAAGTGGCCCAGTGGCAGGACAGAGTCATACTCCCCTTACTTCCTATCATTTATGTTTGCAGGTCAGATAAGCCTAGCTGAGGCATTATTAAATGAGAATGCGTGCAAGGAAGAAAGGGCTTAAGGCTCTGCCAGGGTTCATGCCCCTTGCAAGCAGCCAATAGGTTAGATCCCAGGAGTCATTTCTAAAGACAGACATGAAATACTATATTAAATATGAATGCATATAGATTCTATTGTGGTATTTCCTGTAATAACAAAAATGTAACGAGTAAAACAGCCAATTATGCATGCTAAAACAGTATGGACAGTAATTTTAATATGATTTTTCAAATGTTCACTGGATCAGAGTATAGATTCAATTGACTAAATAACAATGAGATCATTCATTAATTCATTCAATTATGTATCTCCGAAGTTCACTGTGTACAAAGCACCAATGCACTGCATCCACACACGCCTACAAACTATACCAGACTGTGCTTTAAAGACACCTTAAAGTTTTCTAGTCATCTATTTTTAGTAGATTTGATAAAGAGCCAGTTAGATTTCTGCATATATTTTCAATTTACTTTACAAATTTCAGAGTGGCTAAAAGTTTGGGTTTCTTTTTTAATTTTCTTCCCTTATACTTTCTGGATTGTAAAATTTGCATATATTGCTACTATTTAATGTGTTTTGTTGGTAAAATTGGATAGCTTACCAATAGAAGAGGGATAAAAGTCAATATTACCCTCAATTTTCTATCTTAAGCAACTAGGTGTATGGTGAAAATATTTACTGAGGCAGAAAGCCTACTTATAAGAGGTCTTGGGCTCAAAGTTAGGCACTTGTAATTTGAGGTAGAGGTAAGATACCTAAGCTAAAATACCAAGGAGGCAGTTGGCCTTGTGAATATGTGGGGGAGGGGAGTGCTCATTGGAGTCATGTCTAGAACGGTACTGAAAATCCAGGAACTTCGTCATTAGAGATTCCTTTGTTAAGAATTCTCTACTTAGCTCTGTACCCCATTTTTATTGGATTATTTGTGTTGTTGGTGTCTAACTTCTTGAGTTCTTTATATATTTTGGATATTAGCCCTCTGTTGGATTATAGGGTTAGTGAAGATTTTCCTCATTCTGTAGGGTGCTGTTTGGTCTTACTGATGCAATATTTTGCCTTACTGATGCTTTTTAGTATTGTTAGATCCTATTTATTAATTGTTGATTTTAGTACTTAAGCTATTAGTATTCTGTTCAGGAGGTTGTCTCCTGTACCGATCCATTCAAAGGTGTTCCCCACTTTCTCTCCTATTAGATTCAGGGTATCTGGTTTTATGTTGAGGTCTTTGATCTACTTGGACTTGACTTTTGTGCAGGGTAATAAATGTGGATCTATTTCTTCTACATGCAGACATCCACTTAAGCCAGCACCATTTGCTGAAGACCCTTTCTGTTTCCATTGTATGGTTTTGGCTTCTTTGTCAAAAATCAAGTGTCCATATGTATGTGCTTTTATTTCTGGGTCTTTGATTCAATTGCATTGATCAACCTGTCTGGTTCTATACCAATACCATGCAGATTTTTATCACCATCGTACTGTAGTACATCTTGAGGTCAGGATAATGATTCCTCCAAAAGTTCTTTTATTGGTCTGGATTACTTTGGCTATCCTGGGTGTTTGTTTGTTTGTTTGTTCTGTTTTTCCATATAAAGTTGGAAATTGTTTTTTCAAAGTCTGTAAAGAATTGTGTTGGAATTTTGACAGGGATTGCATTGATTCTTTAGATTGCTTTTGGTTAGACCACCATTTCTACTATGTTAATCCTACTGATACATGAGCATGGGAGATCTTCTCATCTTTTGATATCTTCTTCAATTTCTTTCTTCAGAAACATGAAGTTCTTGTCATATAGGCCTTTCACTTGCTTACTTAAAGTTACAGCAAAATATTTAATATTATTTGTGGCTATGGTGAAGGATATTGTTTTCCTGGTTTCTTTCTCAGCCCATTCATTATTTGTATAAATGATGGCTGCTGACTTTTTTGTTTAGAATTAATTTTGTATCCAGCCACTTTGCTGAAGGTGTTCATCAGCTGCAGGAGTTCTCTTATAGAGTTTTTGGTGACTTATGTATGCTATTATATATAGAAATTCTTTGACCTCTACTTTTTCAATGTATATCATCTGGATCTCCTTTAGTTGTCTTATTGCTCTAGCTAGAACTTCAAGTAATACATTGAAGAGATTTGGAGAGAGTTCCCAGCCTTGCTTTGTACCAGGTTTTAGTAGAATTGCTTTAAGTTTCTCTCCATTTAATTTGATGTTGGTTATTGGCTTGCTTTATATTGCTTTTATTATGTTTAAGTATATGCCTTGTATCCCTAATTTCTCCAAGACGTTTTAATATGATTAATATTGAATTTTTGTCAAAGGTTTTTTCAGCATCTAATGATATGATCATATGGCTTTTTTTCAGTTTGTTTATATGGTGAATTACATTGATGGATGTTCATATATTGATCCACCCCTGCATCCCTGGGATGAAGCATACTTTATTATGGTAGATGATGTTTTTGATGTGTTATTGGATACAGTTTGCAAGTATTTTATTGAATATTTTGCATCAATATCCATACATGATACACTTTTTAAAATACAATGTTCTTAGTCACCAGGGAAATACAAATCAAAACAACTCTGATATTCCACCTTAAACCCATCAGAATGGCTAAAATCAAGAACTCAAGAGACAACTCATGCTGGTGAGGATGTAGAGTAAGGGTTATACTCCTCCATTGATGGGGTTATACTCCTCCATTGATGGTGGAAGTACAAACTTGTACAACTACTCTGGAAATCAATTTGGTGTTTTCTCAGAAATTTGGGAATAGTTCTACCCAAGAACAAGCCATATCACTCCTAGACATGTACCCAAAAGATGCTCCATCATGCCACAAGGACACTTGCTCAGCTATGTTCATAGCAACTTTATTTGTAATAAGCAGAAACTGAAAACAACCCAGCTGCCCCTCAACCAAAGAATGTGGATAAAGAAAATGTGGTTCATTTACACAATGGAATACTACTGAGCCGTTAAAAAAAAAGACATCATAAAATTGGCAGGCAAATGGATGGAACTAGAAAAATATCATCCTGAGTAAGGTAACTCATGCCTAAAAGGATGTGCATGGTATGTATTCACTTATAAGGATATTACCCTTAAATTACAGGATACTCAGGCTACAATCTACAGACCCAAAGAAGCTAAGTAACAAGGAGGGCTCACGGAAGGATGCTTGACTCTCCCTCAGAATGAGAAATAAAAAAGTTATCAGAATTGGATGGATGGAGGGATCTGGGTGGAAGAGGGTATGGGGAGGGAAAGAGGAATGGGGGCCAGATCAGATGTAGGGAAAGCCCGAAAGAGAGGACCAGGAGAATGAATGGAAAGTGGTGGCAAGCAGGGGTGGGAGGCATCTCTAGGACTTGCCAGAGACCTAAGATCCAGGAGGCTCCAGGGAGTCTATAAGGGTGATTCTACCTGAGACTCCTAGCAGTGGGGAATATGGACCCTGAAGTGGCCACCTCCTGTAGTCAGGCAGGGCTCCCAGGGGAAGGATAAGAACATTAATTCACTCAGAAAACCTTCAACCCACAATTTGTGCCAGGACAATGATAGAGCAGATACTGAGGGAATGGGAAGCCAACGACTGGCCCAACCTGAGACCCATTGCATGAACCAATCCCTGACACTATTAATGGTATTCTATTATGTTTGCAGACAGGAGCCTAGCGTAATTGTCCTCTGAGAGGCTTCACCAAGCAGGTGACTGAAAAAGAGACCCACAGCCAAACATTAGACAGGCCTATGGAGTCTTGTAGAAGAGTTGAGGAAAGGATTGTGGGACTGAGACTGCATAGGAGCTTCACAGGAAGACCAACAAAGCCAACTAACATAGACCCTTAAGGGCTTCCACAGATTGAACCACCAACCAGAGAGCACACATGAGATGTTCCTAGCCACTCCCATCCCCTACCATATACGAAACAGAAGTGTAGCTTGTCTTCATGCAGGTTTCCCCACTCTGACAACTAGAGAGGGGGCTTTCCCTGACTATGTTGCCTGCCTGTGGATACCAGTCCCTTAAAATGGGCTTCCTTGTGAAGGAAGGAAGTTGGTGAGGGAGCTGGTGAGGTGACTCAGGGGTTAAGGACTGTAGCAGAGGACCTAGGTTTGGTTCCCAGCACCCATGCTGAGTGGTTCACAGCCACAAAAACCTCGAGGAGCCTGCACTCAATTAAAAGTAAAATAGGTCTTAAATTACAAGCAAATATGAACCAGAAATATATACATTTTAATTTTTGACATAAAAATTCGTACCCATAGCAATACAATTATCACTTGACACCAGAAAAATTACCAATGCACTTCATAACATTTTTGACAGAGTGATAAAATAAATATGATCCAATTGGTAGGAGAGGGAAAAACATTTCAGAAAAAAAATTATTTAAAGAAGTATTGATAGTAATCAAGGAAGTCACTTTCCCCTGAAAAAGTGGTAACTATTCAAAATATAAATCAAATGTTAAGCTACATGGCAAAAATTTTAGAAGCATTTGCATTTTAATTTGGAGCCAGAAAACACCCTCTGATCTACCACTATCACACAATAGTCCTATCAAATGTGATAAGAAAAGAAAGGGAAACTAAAATCTATTAGGATAGAGAATTACGGTAATTTCCAAATAAAGTTATTTCACATATAAAAGATGCTAAATAACATCCAAGTTGCTGCAATTAAAAAAGAGATGTGTAATTTTAGTTCAGATATTTGTCAATGTCTTGAAATTTATTCTCCAATTTGCAATTAATAACTCATTATAATTTGGGACCTGTTGGAAGTCAAAAGTCATTCAATTTTACCCATGAAGCCTCTTCCTAATTAAAATAGACTGAGGCAATAGTGAGCATCTCTTATTCCATGTTGAGAATATGGTGATTCATTAGAGCATCTTCAGGATGCTTAATAGAAAAAGAAACAGAGGCAGGTTGGGGACTGCAGTACAGTATGGATGGAAGTCCCAATCTACACTAGCTAGGATTCATTTCACTGAGCAAAGAAGCCTGGTGAGGCCAGGCTGTACAGGGAAGCTGATCTGTGCTGAGGGGCAGACAGCCTTGCTCTGGTGTTTCCTGGAGGGTGAAGGTCTGCCAAAGACCCAGCCACTGTACACTGTGCTGGCTGTGCAGCCACAGCATTAGTGTCACACGATGTGGTGAAGTCTAGATGCTCCTAAAGTTGAGGAGAGAAAATTCTGCACAAAAGGTCATGGATGATTAAGTCTTATGCCATCCTGAGTGGATTCTGTTCCTCAAAGTGAAAATTCTATGACAGCCTCCTGCCAAATACAACACAACACAAAGTACCTATATTCATTTTTTTGAAAAATGCCCAACAAAATATTAGAGATGGTCTATCAGGATGCTGTGTGCTTGTTTTAAGGTTCAAACTGGATTCAGCTGCTTCCATTTATGATACTTGGGTCTCTCTGCTGTAGTTTCCAAGAAGTGAGTATTGGTGCCTTGGCTTCTTTAAAGTATCTAGTACATGACTTGGAAGTCTTACATGTCTCTAGCACCCTCTTCTATGTGGATCATGGATGATCACACCCTATGGCTTTGGCGATCAGGTCCAAGCTTGGCTTAGCATGGAGCATGTAAATCTACACAGCAAAATCATAGAAAAAGTCGAAGGTAGAAAACCAGGTTCTTTCCCTCCCTCAGCTCCTTAGTCTTGAGCTTTGAAAGCTGTTTAGCAGTGTGTTAATGAGTGAGATCATGCGTTGAAGTACCTAGAAAATGTATTATATTTGTTCTCAGAGAATTCTCCTTTAGCCCTCACAACTAGTGTTATTATTACAAAATATCCCTGGCCTGTCCAATCATGACCACAAATACAGTGAGTTCGTAGGGCACACCCTGGGCTTTTGGTGAAGAGAGTCAGTGCTACACTGCTGAAGAAGTGTTGTTCAGAGTGTTGCTCAAGGTGAAGAGACTTTTTTTTTCTCCTTGTGTGACTTTTCTTTTTTAAATTAATATACCAAAATTATGAGTATATTGTTTATTCTAAGAGAGTGGTGTTTGTGAAGACAACTGTTGGTAAACTTTTTCCTCAGAAGGTACGGTTCATCTACACACACCGGAATGCTGGTACCAGTCTTCTCAGGAATATGTCACTTGAACCCCTCAACTTCCTCATTTGATATATGGCATAATCACACACAATAAGGTATCCTTTAATATTAAATGCATCAAATGAGGCAAGTGTGTATGACAGGATCTAGCCTATGTGACATTCAATAGGTAGCTTGATTATTAAACATGGATGAGTTGTAATAAGTGCAAGTCCTCATTGGGTTTGGCAGGGAGGAAACTCAGCAGCAAGTCTCCAGGTTAGCAAAATTTAACAGTCTCCTCGTCTACATTGTGTTTTCAAATCTTTGCTGCACCCCACCATCCTTTGAAACAAATTCCTTAGGTCTCCCAAACTTTCGGAAGGAAATGAGTGCAGACCATGTGTGTGTTTGTTCTAGAATGGCTGGGACTAGTTGGGAGAGTCGCACAGTCCTGTCTTTTCATTTGATAAATGTAAAGAATCTGAAACTCAAGGACTTTCTCCAGGAAAAAGGATTGTCCCTAAACCCCATGCCCTCACTATTTTAGAAAAGCATATTGACGATTTGAAATACTAAAGATGGACCAGGCAGGAGTCCATCACTAATGAGTCACCAGGAAGAATCGAGAGTGTCATGCCTCTGGACACTGCACAGAAACCAGCTACCCTGGAATGTCCTCAGGAAGCCATATGCCTAGACTGTGATGGTATGTGGGCAAATGCATGCACTCAAAATCTGACATGGTGGTCTAAACTCAGTCTTTCCAGAGCTCAGGCTACCAGCTGAACTCGCCTTCTTTAAGCTCCTGTTCTCTGGAAATGCTAACACCAGGGTCTCTGTTTCAGCGGTGGTGAAAGCTTGAGTCAGTCAAGGACAAAGACTTGAGCACTGGAACTCTGGATGGTGACACCCAGGTGCCTGAACATCATCTCCCTAGTTGCTACCCCAGTCTCTGTTGTGGTTGTTTTCCCTGGAGAAACTGACTCTCAGAAGGCAAGTTGAGCCTACAACTTCTCAGCAGATGCAGGTAGAGCTGTCCTCCCCATGCTTCCCAGTCTGAGAAACAAAAGGAGAGGAGAACAAATGAGCCCTCCAAAGAGGCAATTGCGATGCAGTGGAAAGCTAGCAATTGTCCCTGCCTGCGTTTTGCTAGCAGCCAGCCTGGCTAAGGGTCATTAGCTTAATGAGCTATTGTATTTTTTTTCCTCTTTCTCTCTGAAGAGTCTGCTGAAACATCCTCCCAGGAGCCAAATGAGGAGGCGAAGAAATAAACAGCAGCTGATGGCTGAGGGAGCTTCGCCAGAGAGGTTGGCAGCTCAGGACACTTGTGCCATGTGCATGCAAGCCTGCGGGTGCATGCATGTGCATGCATATGCATGTTTGCAAATGCATATCTGTGTGTGTATGTAGGTGCATTTGTGGGGGTGGGAGGTGGGAGTTTCTGTATTTGATGGGGCGGTATAGGCAACGGTGAACAGACAGGCCTCCAAAGAAGTGTGTGAAAATGCATAGGTCGGTGGGCAGCTCTGGTTTGGAGAAACTGAGGCACTAGTGAATGTAGGAAGTTATTTCCTGACCAAACTGATCAGAGGTCATAACTCTCTCCATGATCTCGTACTGGAATTCCACTTTAGACACACAGACAATGCCTTGGTAAATTAGCTTGAAGGTGAGTAGCTCTATACCTGGCACACAAAAGGTCCCTGCTACATATCTACTGGAAGAATAATGAACCTACTCAGTGCCAGAAGGGTAAATCTGACCCTACACTTGGCCCCTTCCTGATGCTTTCTGTCACATCCTCTTCATTTTCTTCTAAGAACGGCCTGATCTCCCTGAGGGAGATTCTACTGTGACACTCTTTAGTATGTGTGATTAACTGACTCACTAATGGCCAAGGCCCTGTGCTTATTACTAATAACAATACTGCAGGCTCAATGCTAAAATCTGAGAAAGGAATGGAAAATGGAAGTGACATACTACCTGGACATTTCAACCCTTCTATAAAATTGCACACTTCCCACAGATAGATGACTTTAGAGGGTGTACTGGCTGGTTTTGTGTGTCAACTTGACACAGCTGGAGTTATCACAGAGAAAGGAGCTTCAGTTGAGGAAATGCCTCCATGAGATCCAACTGTAAGGCATTTTCTCAATTAGTGATCAAGGGGGAAAGGCCCCTTGTGGGTGGGACCATCTCTGGGCTGGTAGTCTTGGTTCTATAAGAGAGTAGGCTGAGCAAGCCAGGGGAGGCAAGCCAATAAAGAACATCCCTTCGTGGCCTCTGCATCAGCTCCTGCTCCCTGACCTGCTTTAGTTCCAGCCCTGACTTCTTTGGTGATGAACAGCAGCATGGAAGTGTAAGCCAAATAAACCCTTTCCTCCCCAACTTGCTTCTTGGTCATGATGTTTGTGCAGGAATAGAAACCCTGACTAAGACAGAGGGCTTATACCCCACACAGCACTATAGCGCTACATCTCTACCATGCTATTGATAGAGAATAACCCTCTCTATTGCACATGCAGCCTGATGTGTTTGTCTTTGTGACTCAGACTTCCTCCCAGGTAGTGGCCATCTCTGCAGCCTTGTACTCACCTTTGACAAGAATGGCTATTTCATTGTTATTGATTGTAGGGAAAGGAATTACATGGTGACTTAAATGTGCGCTCTCTGAATATGCACAGGCACACATGCGCACTCCATTGCTTTCCAGAAAACCATGCAACTTTCTCCCGCCTGAAATGCGCAGAAGACCTAGCTTCCGCCTCTCTGGGCCTGCCTGTGAACATGTGAACATGTGAACATGTGAAGCAGGAGTTTGCTATCTCTAGCGACACGTCTTGAGTGAGAACTTTTCTGTCTCATGGGCAGATCTTCCTCTTGGATAAGGCATGGAGATCCAGAGATGGAGATATCCCAAAGGGAGCTACAGGAGCTTCTAGCAGTTGGAAGCCTCTGAAAGGGTGTGAGGGCCCTCTGGCTTATGCTCAGCACTGTGAGGCCTCTCTTGCTGAGACTGCTGGTACCATCAGTATGATGTGCTGTGGAGGTTAAGGAGAAAGTCAAAAGTCCGTGAGGCCCCATGCTCAGCAGTGGGGTTGGGCACCCCCATATCCACAGTTCCTTCCAGAAGATAAAAGAAGTTCCAAACAGTGTCTCAATTTGCCTTCCTGCTGACATCAGAACCCTTGAAAGATCTCTTGCTCGTAGGCTGCGCTTAGAGCCTGGCCCTCTTTACCCACAAATCTCCTCCAGCTGTCTGGAGTTCATGCTGCAGCATTCCTTTTAAAAGTTGATGAATGCCTTGAAGCTGAAGCCTGCATTCTGCTTTTCCTGTTCAGGAGTACACTGTATGGGGTCCTGCACTGAGGATTAAGTTAGTGGAATGCCAACTTTTGAGTTATCGAAAGGTAGGAGCAGTCCTTGCTCACTTCTTCCTCCCCTCTCCAGCCTGGCCACGTTGTGCTCCAGAGCCCGCATCTCTTGTGGGTGAGGCAGGGCAGCCTGGTTTCCGGGGCAACATGCTCTCTCTTTCAGAAAGCATCTCTCATTTGCAGTTCTGAGGCCCGCAACTTTCGCCATATGTCGGTTGTCTCTGGCTTCATGATCCCAGCCATATTAATGTTATAATTAGAGCCAGTATTTATACCGCCTCTGAGAGGCAGCTCCTGTGCTTGACTTCATCTTCCCAGCATGGCTGGCTTGGGATATTCTTCCATTTTAGATGTGGGGACAGATTGGGAGAGAGAAAGAAAAGGAAGAGAAACAAAGAAGACTGGGAGGGAAGGCCAGGAGCAGACACCCATCCACAGAGAATGGGGCTCACAGACCAGCCTGCCCAGCCTCCTGCCTGCAGAGGCTGAGGTCTCACCCATCAGACTGAAGATTTACAATTATCATTAGAACCAAGATCTTTACTTCAACCTCTGCATCAAGTTGGGTGGGTTATTGGACTGCATGAACAGAAGGGTCTGAAAGGAGCTGAGGTGTAGAGTCAGGAGCCCGGCTTCTCCAAACAACACCATCCAAAGCTGACTTCTTATTCCATCTTCCAAGTCAACCTGACCTGCAGAGGTAAGCCTCCAGCTGAACCAGAGGCACAGTGCTTTATTGATAGGGGTGCAGGCCTGTATACATTCTTTCTCCTGGAAGATGCTGCAGGTCACACAGCCATGAGCAGAGGCTATTGTCATTCATAGGGAGGACACCAAAGAGTAGGAAGTAGATAAGACATCTGACTTCCAGCTTCTCTCAGATCCAGGAACCATCCAGAAGCTTGACTTTGTTTCTGTCTGGATTTCCTATGTCCTCCAACACCCCTCCCGCTCCCCAACTCTATCCTTCCACCTCCCACCCCCATGTGCCAGCTACCTCTTCATACACCATGCACTCTTGCAGTGAACATAGTCCACATCCCAAATGTTTTGACTCAGTCTCTCTAACCATGGCAAGCCCTTTCCTAGTTTGCTTGCTACCTTGTTCTTGTGGATGTCAACCACACCCTGTATCTGCTCTCATTAATCATATCCTTATACTAAGAACCTATATTTATAAGTAACAGAAGTGCATCTTCCTTAAGCTGTGCTTCTGATAGGCTAACCAGCAATGGGCCTGACTGCCTGTGTAAATCCATGATTATTTATTTACCCAGTGCACCCTGATGGTTTTGGCACCTTCCCTCACCCTCTCTCATTCCCTGCTGTCACCTTCCCACATTCCAGCCCCAGGTTCTCTTTCTGTTCTAGGTACAGAGACTGTGACCCCAGTGCTGCTTATGGGCAAGTAGCTACCATGGGAGTTGGGGTACCCAGTCAAAAGCTTCACTCTCTAACTTAACTTGCAGCTGGTTTTCCTGTGGAAAGAGGAGGTATACTGGGGAAGGACTTCCCCAAAACCCTGAGTCATGTTCCTGTTTGCCTGCTCAAGTGTCACCTCCTGAGCCTTGGTTTCCTTGACCAGTAAATTAGCAAATCCCTAGTGCCCTCTAGCGCAAACATCCCATCCCAAGCAAGGAAAAGCAGACAAACTATGTGCTAGTCTGCCAAGCCCTAGAAAGAAACTGGTTAACAGAGTGCACAGGATCTGAGTCTAGAACAAGGAAGACTTGCTGTACTCTGCAGAAGACATTCACAGCCCAGTTTGATGACTCCCTGACATTCTCCACGGTGCTTGATGTTCATTAGAAAACATCACTAGCACACCTTTGATCCCAATCACCCTTTCTCCTTGCTTTGCTCTTAGGAGTGACTTGTATCCTTAAAGTCACAGCATGGTTGCTCTAACTCCAGATGTCAGAAGGTGGAAAATGAATGAATGAATGATTTGTTGTTTGTTTGTTTTTGTATTTGCTTTTGGGTTTTTTTGTTGTTGTTGTTGTTTCACACAGCTTTGTGATGTATTTAAAAAAAGGAATATTTTCTCAGAAGTCCAGTTTCACCATGTGAGGCAGAATGCTCCCATGTGCTGACTCAAAACTAGAGTTGAAAATTGGATATTTGGTTTTCATGTTCTGTACAAAAGAAATTATCAGAAATGAGAGCTCTTCTCCAACCACTGCATCAAGTAAGGTGGGCTATTGGACCACATGACCAGGAGAGTCTGAATGGCTCCATGAGTCCTGATGGGTTGCTCTGTGCTGAAGACTTCTGGTTTTCCTCTGCTGCTATCAACAGGCATCACAGTGCCATTCGCATGATGTGGCTTTTGAATACAATGCCTGTTACTTAAGTTTTTAGTGCAGACCTGTAGGTAAGATCTTCAAATCTCTGCAGACCTCAGCCTCCTCCCTGCGGGTGCCTCTGCATAGAGGAAAGTTCCACAAAGACATTGACAGGTTTGTTTTGTTTTGTTTGCTTGCTTGTTTTAGGTTTCCTTGCAAGTTCCCCAGCTATAAGAACTATATCAGGTACAGAGTACAAAAGTCTTAAAATCCTGCATAGGCAAAACAGAAGTAAATAGGGAAAGAAAGTTAAACAAATTTGTCAGGGGGTAGGTTTCCAGTTTCCAACATCGTGGTAGTTTTGCTTCCCCATTTAGCCCTTAAAAAAGGCAAAGTGCTCACCATTGTTAAAAAGATGCTGGACATTGTGGGCTCCTCCAGTAGGCTTCCCAATTCCATCAGGATAGCTCCTCAGGATGGATAATGCTCACCATATGGGAAGCAACCTTTAGAACTATCCTGTACCCCAGGAAAGGCTCTGAGTTCATTCTTTGTAAAGTCACAGATGTGACTCTCTTGGGTCCATCTTCCTTCCCCAGGGTCTACGTGTGAGGGTACACTGGAACAGCAATACAATGGTTTACACGGGTTAAATGTGGTTCTGAAGAAGACCTTTGCTTCCAGTGTTCCCTTCTGCCATTGTTGATTGCTGTGCTATGTAGACAAGGAGAGGGGGTGGTGTGGTTTTCCTAACTTGAAAGCATTCCAGTTCAGCCTGGGCAGCAGCAGTGCCTCCTCCACATAGTTCTGTGGTCATTTGTCTCCTGTACTCTATCTGTCAATCAAAAGTAGTTGCTCTCTCCCTATTCTTGTTCTATCAAAAGTCACACACCTTGGTCTTTATGAATCTAAAGTAGTGACAATAAAAACATTCCTTCAGTAGTGTCATTCTGTGTTTTGCTTTGCCTCTGGGGAGGTGAAACACAGAGACACTAGGCTATGTTTCTTACTTGCCACTGGGGTGCCAGCTACAGGAACACCAACAGCTGCTCAGGGGAGGCCAAATGTAGGGGCAGCAACCCATGTTTCTCTGGGACAGAAATCCTCAGGCTGGGATGAAGGCTGCCGTTCTTAGACTACTGGGTACCCAGACACAGCTGGGAACCTCAAAGAGTTGAGAAACAGGCTTCAAGCCTGAGATGAGCCCAGGGCAGAGAGATTGGGTTTAGCTCAGAATGAGGGCCAGGAGTATAGAGGGACCTTCTGCTGAAGACTTAGGCATGGCTCTGTATGACAAAGGCTTCCCCCTATGGCAGTCCTTGATGAGAGAGACAGTCATTAATTGTCCAAACTGTTTATTCAAGGCAGGAAGAGGTGCATATGACTTACTCAGGGTGAACCAGGGATTAAATACTTTTTGCAAGCAAGAATTCGCAGCAAGGGAAGCCTATTGGCTAAACCCGGGTGGGGGGGCGGGGGGAGACAGGTAAATACCTCATTAGCATGGAGAACTCTGGCTTTCTATGCTACTTTACTAGTTGTTATGCTCCTCTTGGTGGGGTATTGTGGTCACATGCTCCAGGTTAGGAACCTGGTCAAAGTCGATTTAAATTCCTGCCTTTCTCAATTATGAGAACTGCCAGTGTTCCTTCATCTGCTTAATCTTACAAGTTTTTCTGTCCTGTGGCACAGTCCACTGCCTCACACAGAAAAGCAAGCAAGTAGCGACAAGGAACTAAAAATATTTAAACTCGAATCAAGGCAGCAAGGGTAATCTTTCTGCTTGGGGGAGCTGGTATTACTGTCAGAATCCAGGAGAGATGAGGCAGTGTCTTTCCTGAAGCCCACCCATCCCTAAACAATTGATGAAGGAAGACTGCAGATTTTCCCATTCAGAAAGGTTGCTACAGCTAACTGCTTGACCCTTACACTGTATACATTTTGGGGATGTGGGCTACACACTCTAAGGAGGCTTTTTACACTGGGCCAAGGAGGTTGGTACTGTCATTCCCCAACTAAAAGAGGAGCATGCTCACACCCAAACTCTTCCATTCTCTTTAGCATCACATTGCACAACTGGCTGAGAGATCCAGGAGACCCAATATGTTTACCATCTTCACCTTCCCCCACCAAGGGTATTAACCAATCCCACTGCATACATTCTAACAACACTTAAAGACTTAATTGTAAAAGCATTCAAATGTATTATCGTTTTTCTCCTAGCTATGCGTTTTGAATAAAGGATACAGGATGAGACTCACTGATATATTGAAAATATATCCAGTTTTCACTAAGTCTAGACTTCTAGCCCCATGAATCTCATTTAGCTCACAAAGAAGTTAGTGCTCAAACAATTCCTATTCTGCTTAGGTGTGTTCTATCAGGCAGTGTGGGGTTGATTTGGCTTGCCTAGGTGGTCTGTATTATTTGGTGTATTTAATTCAAAAGTTTGTGGTGAACAACCGAAGTTAAATAATGCATCAAAAACAGTGTACTTTTCTAAAGATGCTATATTCTTCATTAATTCAGCAAGCAAATACCACCCCATCTGAGAGCAGGTACCTCTAGCAGATGGAACTGAGGTAGTAAACTAAGCGTATCAGTAGCTCAGGCAAGCTGGAGGACGCTAACTGCCTGAGTTATTTTTGGGTGGTTCAGCAGATTTCTTCTTTCCATAATAAGTGAATTTTTCTCCACAGAATTTTAAATTTAACTGATTTTTCCCCTCCACAAAATAAAGTTATTCCAAAAAGGAATGTTCATTAACTCTGTACCATGAGTTACTTTTGTGATCAAACTCCAGAAAGAGGAAAAGGTCAAATGTCACTTTTTAAATGACATCTACCACTCTTTGATCTAGAGGATGCTTAGAAGGATCACAACATAAAAAGCTCACCTATTCTATATAGAAATGAAAATTGGTCCAGCCCCTTTTCCTGTGGCAATATAAAATGTGACCCTTTCTCCAAAATGAGTAAGAGGAAGTATATTCTGAGAGAAATATGAGTGGCTATAACCCAGGATATTCCAAATAAAATATTCTACCACAGAAGCAGGTACATGCAAATTTTATATTCACAGATCAAAAGAAAGTCATAAATCAAGGTGTTTACCAAATACATTGGTGTAAAATACCAGGTAGGTATGGCACATCAAAACAGGGAAGTCTCTGATATGGGCCTCAAATGTTTTCTGATAATGTTCTTAGCTGTGGTCTTAGTAGAGGCCATTTGTCTGCTAAGTTAATATATTTCAAAGGTTTACTTGATAGTCAAAAGGATGTTAGGCCATGTACAGGGGCTACCCATAAATAGCTATTAAGGGAACTAAGGATAAGCCAAGGCTGGCTCTCAGTCTGCAGCATCCTAGTGTTCTAGAGAAAGGAAGCCCTAACAATCAACCAGTCATCTTCAGGATCTTCCTCTTGGGTATGGCTAAATCAGGGAACTTCACTGCACATCCCAAGTTAACAAAGATGGTGACACTGGCTTCCTGAAAAGTCAATCCCATTTTGTCACCTAATCATCAGCATTAACCGCTGCAGGAAGCTGTTCCTTGTATGAGTTGTAAGACTTCTGAATTGGGATCTTCCTTACTTGCTTATTGCTGTGGTAAGATCTCACGACCAAGGCAAAGGTAAGAAGAGAATGTGTCAGAGACTGAAGGAGCTCACTTCCCCAGGAGTCCTTCCTGCTTTCACTGTTGAGAGTGAACCAAGAGCAACAGGTGTTAGGAGCCCAAAGCTGTGGCCACTTAAAGCCCTTTGTCTCCATCTTGACTTCTGCCCTGAGTGGGCACAGAAGAGTAGAGGGAGAGAGAATAATGAAGAGCTTCCTGGGAAGAGGATGTGCCCTCAACAGTGACTCTGCTCTCATCTCCACTGAGCAGAAACCAGCAGGATTGCCTTTCAGCTGAGACCCCCACATCCTGTGAAGGGTTCAGCAAACCTCAGTTCCAGTTTCACTTTATATAGCTTGAACTACAGACAGAAAGTTCTAGAAACGGTTTGTAGTTTTAAAACAATTTTTATAGTAGTATGTCATGATAAACATTCTAATTCGTTAGTGGCTATCATTGATCTTTCTCTTCGAGAGCCTAATTTGTTCATCATTTGTAAAAAACAAAAACAAAACATTTAGTCAGTACAGAGCTCCATCTTGATTTGTTTTTAGAAGTGGTCACTTGCTATTTCTTTTACTTTGGTGTTTGTTTGAATGAGGAAGGGTTTCAGAGACAGTTAGGGGGTTCTGCTCCATGTAGCTCAGTCATGAAACCCCAGGCAATGAGGAAATGTAGCCCCTGCCGATACCAGGAGTGCAGCCCCACAGCTACACACAAGCCTTTCCTTATGCTTATTCACACTTAGTTGTTCCTCTCTCCTTCATTCGTACCAGATACTTGCTGAGAGGAAGAAAGCCCCATCTGACTCTAGAGGTGAGGACAGCACTGATACACATGCCCTTAATGAATGAGTCAAGGAGAAAGCTGGGCCTGGACACACAGCCTTGTGATTCCAACTACTGGAAGGAATACCCAATTACTGAGGGTAAAAGTTCAAAGCCTGCATGAGATTGCAGAGATCAAGGACTTTAGTGAGAGATGTCTCAAAATAAAAGCGGGTGAACTATTGGCTACTGACAGTCTTCAGATGTATGCTCACTGTTGAGCCCACCGGCTCCAATGAATAACTTCAAACCTGTGGTCACAGGCAGCCAAAACCCAGAAGACATGAATGTGGGAAAGGAATTTTTCATAGCGACATAGGGGAGAGTTGGGGTTAAGACTAATCAGAATGCATTATATACATGCATCAAATTGTCAAAGGACAATTTTAATTAAAAGATTAACTATTTCTGATGTCTGATCCTGAAAGACTTGAAAGGAATTGTGTGACTTGTCATGACTCTTAGCAGCATATGCTGAGATGAGCTGGCCTGTTAGTTGGGTGGTCACGGCAGATTTGGCATACATCCCTGTGCTCCTGGCTGCAAAGGTGACCCAGAAACCTTTCTGTTCTGCAGCTCCAGTCCTGTAGCACTGTTGACAAAGTCCCATCACCCAAGTCTTACACTTAACAAGGATTTCAACCCTCCCACCCCCATCTAAGACAGGAAAGGAATCGTGCACTCTACTTTTTAACTTCTCCAAAGCAAAAGCTACACAGACTCTTCCACACAGTAAATCCAAAAATGACTCCCCACCATATGAAATGGACACTCAGTGGTGACCCTTTGAGAGGACAGAGTCCAAATTGTCTTTGAAAATAAGTAAAACAGTCATCAAACCAGCCATTATGCTGAAAGCTGAAAATCTGGACAGCTCATCTTATGGCAAGCACTGTCCCATTTCAGTTCCAACCCAGAGATTCTGAGCACTGCCTGGGTGAGTAAACAGCTCATTCATTTCCCTGCCACACCCCTAATATCATCAGAGTTCCATTATCATCTGAATGATGGCTGGTGGGAAGGTCATAGCTATGGCATGAAAGACTCGTTCACGATACGTATGCTTTTGTATTAGGGGGAGATTTAACAAGAGAGAAAGGAAACTCATCTCAGACTCCCTGGCACTCCGGTAGAAGCCAGACATGCGACCACTGCTGTGTAATGCATTATGTATTATGGAACTGCTGTTGCTGCTTCAGCAGTGTGCTGGCCACCGCACACCCTCTTATGGAAGCCAGATGCAACATAGGGACCAAATGGGCCTGCTCTGGAAGGGAGACAGCACTAACTGGGA
Source organism: Mus caroli (assembly GCF_978045245.1). Classification (NCBI taxonomy): domain Eukaryota; kingdom Metazoa; phylum Chordata; class Mammalia; order Rodentia; family Muridae; genus Mus; species Mus caroli. The sequence goes on along the minus strand of NW_028227269.1, from coordinate 23,744,037 downwards.
ACTAGAAATGGCAGCAGTGCTGTGAAGGCCATTTCTCCTCCATGGTTATGGAAGATGAGCATACACACTATGCCCTTCCAATTTCAGTGGGTCATGTGAGCCTAGGGTGGTGCAGTTTCTATAGAGCACAAGACAGGAGACAAGGAATGAGACTAAGCTCCATAGGGTCATTGAGTTCACTGCTTCTGACTTGGGAAGCCTTTATAAAAGCTGCAAAGCATCTAGGCTTACAGCCCATTGGAGGCAAGATACAGTGCTAACATCAAGATCTGCACACTGGAGAATGCAAGATAGTTTCTGTGCCTTCAGTGGCATTTACAAGAAATTGATTAAACAGAAAATATCTTCATATGTAAAGCATAGAATAAAAGAAAGCAGGCTCAACCTCAGAAGAGCTGAGCACTTTGGGGCAAGAGAGCTCTGCCCAGTGTAATTAGCTCTGAATAACTAAGACAACAAAGGTTATGTCCAACTGCTGTGGCTTCACATTAATCACTCCTAGAGGAGAGTTATTATGACCACTTCATACCTTGGCAAGTAAACATGGGCCAATTCTTATAGTCACAGGCAAAGATAGCAGTCACTTCTACACAAAGTCTCATATTCAGTTCCCAGAAAAAGTATTGATAATGTTCTACAAACTAAAGTCCAGAGGCATGTAAATTTAATGTGTTCAGAGCAGATTTCTTATGACACTTTGTGATGAAATTTGTAGCCTGTCTTCAAATGTTAATATTACTGCCATCATTTTGCAAAACACAGGAGAACTGTGATCCCTACCCTATGGGTCTGAAATTAAACAAAGAAAATGGAAAGCTGTAGCAAATGCAATGGCAGTGTACCTATAACTAGCTTTGAATGTTCTTGGAGATAGTTTCTGCCTTATAGCATATCATGTGTGATGGTATGAATGAAATAGCCCTTATATGTTTGAACATTTGGATCCCAGCTGGTGGCGTTGTGTGGGAAGGTCATGACCCTTAGGAGTTGAATAAAGACCATCACTCGGGTGGGCTTTGAGGTGATGGTAGCCCCACTTCCTTTTCTCTTCCTCTACTTCCTGCATGCAGATGAAATGACACTTTGTGATGAAAGTTGTAGTCTGTCTTCAAATGGATCACCCAGCTTCCTGCTTCTGCCACCATGTCTTCTTCATCAAAATGGATTGTATTGCCCTAGAACATAAAACCCTTTCTTCCTTAAGTTGCATTTTTTTGGGATATTTAATTGCAGCAAAAAATATGACCAATGCTTTACAAATGTCCATGCCCCTCTACCCCTATTAATAAGTAATTAGACAGAGTAAAAGTGTCTAGTCCAAAGGAAACTCTAATTCGCCAAACCCCAAAGGCTGTCCAAATATTCAGAAATGAGTTCAACCGGGACTATAAGAGCAATTCTGGCATTTAAACAAAAAGCTAGCACACTTTGGTAATTTGAGACACTAGTTCTCACTTACCAAAAGGAGTCATTTCCCTAGCTTCTGACAGGAGGGACATATGGCTCCTTGTGGCACCTATCAGCCTATCCAAGTCCCTTGCTGGCCTCCAGGGTTCCTCAGGATCACAAGTATCTGCTAACACTTCATGCTAGCATCCTAGCTCTTCTCAGCTCTTCCCCTGTCCTAAATCCTTCAGGGTCATGAGTTTCCCTCCCCGACAGCTACTTCTTCCCCTTCTAACCCTGTTATGCTTTCTGTGTTCTTCCTATGCTTTTCTCAACTATGTTTTCTCTATTTGTTATCCCCTGCTCTTTTCCCCTTTTGCATAAACAGCCCTGGCCGTGTCCCCTTGTCTATTCTGCTGGTCATGTTCAATATGCCTTTTTCTCATCTGGAGTCTTCCAGATGCCCCACCACTCACATCTCATCTCATATCTACAATAAAAACCTTCCCCTTAACCATACCATGGGAGAGTGTGTCATCAGCTTCTACAAAAGGAAATGTTTTCGTTGTTATTGTTGCTGTGAGTAAATACCCAATAAGCCCAACTTAATGACTTATTTTGGCTCACAGTTTGAGGTTGTAGTCCAGTATGGAAGTAAAGACTCAGAAGCAAGAGAATGTGACAGGTGTCCCACTGTGTCACAGTCAGGTACAGAGACAAATATGGATGCTAGTGCTCAGCTCATTTTCTCCTTTTTATTCAGACTAGAACTGAAGTCTATGGGGAAGTGTTTCCCACATCAGGATATGCCTTCCTCACTCAGTTGAACCTTTCTGGAGACACTCTAATGAGATAAACTAAGAGGTAGGTTTTTTGCTGAATCTAAGTCCGATCAAGCTGACACTAAATGTTAACCATCCTAGGAAATTTTAAGGAAACAAAGGAAGAAATGGAAAACAATATTTATTACTTAGTTCTATAAGCCATAAATGACCCCACTGTATGTATGTATGAACATATGAACGTATGTGCATGTGTGTGCTTGTGTGTATGCTATTTTGTAGATGTAAAATGAGAATTATCATATTGTGATAACAATTTGCTAATCATTCTATACATTAGAATCTGATCAGATTCTCAGAGCAGGAATGAAGTCCACCCTTCTTACTTTGGTCCATGCTCTTTGATGCATGCTTATGTTGGACTTACACACTGACATCATTTCCTTATTTCTCATCTCCAAGGATGCTGTACCGGGTCCTTTTTCTGTTTCAGTGGGTTGTCTTCTTTCTAGGTAGACACCAGGGCCTCAGGAAATTCTACTTATAGAGAGAATGTGATTGTATAAGAGCAGGAAAGTTCAGAGACTTCTGTAATTCAAGCCTTACATTTTTCTTGGATTCAATTTTCACAGTGGTATAAAGGCTAGGTCTGAAAGTATATAAGTAAATAAACAAATATCTTGGCTCCTCACAATGTTCTGAACTCTTTCAGTTTAGTAGATCTATGTGACCACAAGACAGATGAAGCTCCAGCTCTCTAAGTTCCTGAGTGACTATATGAAACAGAATTACATAGTGCCTGCAAAACCACACTTGTTGCTGCAGATGGTGGTGTCTGAAGCCACTGAGACCCTCAGTTTGCTTGTTCTTCTGACTTACATGGACAGCCTGAAGTTCCCTCCTTCTCAAGCTCTTCTGCTATGATCATTTCTTTCCTGCTATTGGAAGAATCATGTTAAGGTAGAGACCTGGTCATACACACACCAATCTGCATCAGAAATCCACTGGACCTGCCATGACCAGTGCCATCCTGTTTTTCATGGACAACAGTATTTTTTTATGCATTTGGATCCAATAATAGATTCAATCTTATATTTCTCCTATTCTATATAATCTATCTGCTTTATGAATCTATCTGCTTTATGAAGCTATACATTCACCAAGTATGCATCTTGAGCCCTGGAGATATAGGAGAGCCAGACTCAACAACACAAACAACAACAAACAACAGCAACACCAACAGTGACAACAACCTGTCTTTCCTTGGAGACAATAGATAATGGAACTTTCTAGAATGATGAAAATGCTTTGCCTCTCCAGTATCTAATATAATCACTAAATACAGAATCCTTGAGCACATGGATTTATATAGGAAGTTTTAGTTTTATTTAAGACTTGCTATTGCAAATCTAAGTATAAATGGTTGGTTATTTAAAATTTATTTATTCCGGTGGATGGGTACTGTGTTTGCATACACAGTGTGTGTACAATGCACAAGGAAACCAGAAAAGGGTGAAAGTTCCCATGGGACTGGAGTCAATGGTGTTTATGAGCCACCATGTGTGTGCTGGAAATTAAACCTGGTTCCTTAGAAGAGCATCCAGTCCTCTTAACTGCTAGGCCATGTCTCTAACCACATTTTTGTTTTGTTTTGTTTTGTTTTTCTTCCCAAATGTTAGTATAGTTCTGTAGGCAGAACACAGATATTCACAATGAAAAATGTACAAGATAGAAAAACAAGGCTGTGAGTAAGACTTCAGGTAGCCTCAAATTGGAATAGGAGACAATAGAACATAGTTGAAATGTTAGAGCCACAGAAGGGATGGCAATGAAATCTGGCCATAAAGACACCAGAGAAAGTGCAGCAGGTAGTGCAGAAGAAGGAAGAGGTTGGTGGATTGGGAAACGCAGTGTTGCTGAGTAGAGAGAGCATGTGTGGGAGGTTCTGGGGCTTTGAAGGCTGTGAGAAGTAGCCTGCCCATCCTGACTCTCGACACGTGGTAAAGAAAATTGCAAGCTTGTACAACCACTCTGGAAATCAGTCTGGCATTTCCTCAGAAAATTGGACATAGTACTACCAGAAGATCCAGCAATACATCTCCTGGGCATATACCCAAAAGATGTTCCAACTTGTAATAAGGATGCTCCACTATGTTCATAGCAGCCTTATTTATAATATCCAGAAGCTGGAAAGAACCCACATGTCCCTCAACAGAGGAATGGATACAGAAAATGTGGTACATTTACACAATGGAGTACTATTCAGCTATTAAAAACAATGAATTTATGAAATTCTTAGACAAATGGATGTATCTGGAGGATATCATCCTGAGTGAGGTAACCCAATCACAAAAGAACTCACTTGGTATGCACTCACTGATAACTGGATATTAGCCCAGAAACTTAGAATACCCAAGATACAATTTGCAAAACGTAAGAAAATCAAGAAGAAGGAAGACCAACATGTGGATACTTCATTCCTCCTTAGAATAGGGAACAAAATACCCATGGAAGGAGTTACAGAGACAAAGTTTGGAGCTGAGACAAAAGGATTGACCATCCAGAGACTGCCCCACCTGGGGATCCATCCCATAATCAACCACCAAATGCAGACACTATTGCATATGTCAGCAAGATTTTGCTGAAAGGACCCTGATATAGCTGTCTCTTGTGAGGTTATGCCAGTGCCTGGCAAATACAGAAGTGGATGCTCACAGTCATCTATTGGATGGAACACAGGGCCCCTAATGAAAGAGCTAGAGAAAGTACCCAAGGAGTTAAAGGGGTCTGCAACCCTATAGGTGGAACAACAATTATGAACTAACCAGTACCCCCAGAGCTCTTGACTCTAGCTGCATATGTAGCAGAAGATGGCCTAGTCGGCCATCATTGGGAAGAGAGACCTCTTGGTCTTACAAACTTTATATGCCCCAGTACAGGGGAATGCCCGGGCCAAGAAGTGGGAGTGGGTGGGTAGGGGAGAAGGGTGGGAGGAGGGTATAGGGGACTTTTGGGATAGCATTTGAAATGTAAATGAAGAAAATATCTAATAAAAAATTGGGGGAAAAAAAGAACGCCTTCTCTTCCTGTCCATTTTACTCTCCCTCCCCTTTCATACAATAGTTTTACCACATGGCCCTCTTCTTGCAAAAAGACTCCTTGCCTAAAATAAGGGAAAAAAGATTTTTTTCCCTTCAAGTGCATAATAAGCCTTGTTTCTGAGATACTACAAAGCGAGGGTAAAACTGTGTATGTTTTTTATATCTGCTGTCATTTTATTTAACTTAGGTTGTTTTGATTGTTCTGTAATAGGGTTTTTACCAAGAAAATGTAAGCATCTTGGGACTGAGACTCATGCTTCAAACAGACTCTCCCAAATAGTCATGCTCTATACCAGATACACTTTATTGATTAGCTGTCATTTATTAAATTAGAATGCATGTATCTTTGATATGAAAAATCATTGATTTTTAAAGTGGGATTGACCAAAGCTCACATTTATATTAAGTTTGGAATGCCCACATCTTTGAGCTCTTTGGATAAACTGTGAGGAAAATGAACTTTGAGAGTATAACTCATAATTGAGTCCTCAGTGCTTAGCTCCTCGGGCACAAACTAGAGTGTGTATTTTGGAACAATGTGATATGATATGTCCTAAAATGTACTCTGGGAACAGGAGAAATTCTCGATGTTAAAGCCCTCCTCGTTCTCCAGAGAATGAGTTCAGATCCCCAAATCCACAACAGGTGGCTCACAACTCCTACTCCAGGGGAGCTCTTCTGGCCTCTGTAGGCAGGCGCCCTCATTTGTGTGCTCACATCCCCACCCCCATCCATGTACATACACATACTTTAAACATAATAAAACAAGTCTTTTAAAAATGCAGTGTTTCGGCCTGGCGTGGTGGCGCACGCCTTTAATCCCAGCACTCGGGAGCTAGAGGCAGGCGGATTTCTGAGTTCGAGGCCAGCCTGGTCTACAAAGTGAGTTCCAGGACAGCCAGGGCTACACAGAGAAACCCTGTCTTGAAAAACCAAAAAAAAAAAAAAAAAAAAAAAAATGCAGTGTTTCTGTGAGGAATGCTCTCAGTATTTTGGTTGGAATTGCACTGAATCTGTACATTGCTTTTGTTACAGTTGCAATTTTCACAATTTTAATTCTGCTAATCCATGAACATTGGCTGTCTTTCTATCTTCTAGTGTCTTTTTCTCAATCTCCCTTTTCAGAGACTTGAAATTTTCATTGTAGATTTGTTTCTCCTTTTTAGTTTGTGTTATTCCCAGAGATTTTAGTGCTTTATGTTATAGTAAATGCAAATATGCCTATGATATCTTTCTCAGTGTGTTTGTTGTTGACCTATGGAAGGTCCCTAATTTCTTTAAACCAGAAAGACCATGAATATCTAAAGCAATCTTGGATAAAAGGAAGAATTATGCAAGGGGTTGCTATTCCAGAACTTACACAATATTATAGAACTATAAACAATAGTGTAGATCAATGAAAAACGTAGAAGACTCAAACAAGAATACTTGTAACCTACAGCTGCCTGGTATTTGACAAAGAAGCAAAAGCATATCCTGGAGAAAAGCATCTTCACCAAATGGTTCTAGGAAAGCTGGATGTCCCCAGGCAGGAGTGAGGGTACACACATATCTGTTACCCTGGATGAAAATTAGATCCAAGTCAATCAAAAACCTCAATTTGAAACCTGAAATAGCAAAACTGCTATAAGAAAATGTGGGTGTAACTCTATAAGACATAGGTGTAGGGAAGGACATTCTCAACACAACTCCATTGGTCAAGGAATTAAGGTCAATAACTGGCAACTGGAAACTTACAATAATATGATTCTGAACAGCCAAGGAACAACACAGTGAAGAAGAAACTCATACAGTAGGAGAGAAGCTTTGCAAGCTACACATCTGACAGAGGATTACTATCCATGATATACAAGAAACTAAAAATAAAGGATCAAGAAAACAGTGACACGATTAAAAATGGAATAAAGAACTAAACACAGTGTTCTTAATAGAAGAAATAAAACCTGGGTACGAAATAGTTCAAAAAGTGTTCATCATCCTTAGAAAATTAAAACAACACTAAGATTTCTTCTTACCCAAATCAGAAGGGTTAAGATCAGTGAACTAACAGAATGCAAATATTTACAAAGTTACAGAGGTAGAAAAATTCTCATTCACTGGTGGTAGTAATGCAAATTTGTGCACTCATTCTGGAAAGCAAGATGGAGAATCAAAGAAACTAACTAACTAAATGAAAAATAAATCATATTATTCATTTATGACTAATTCCTTTGCATTTGTCCAAATGATTTGACATCATATTCTACCGATGAGTTCATGCAATGTTCATAGCTGCCCTATTTACAATAGACAGGACATGGAAACTAACTAAATACCCTTCCATTGAAGAGTGGGTAGTAAGAGTGTGGTCCATATACACCATGGAAAGCACTATTCTGCTTTAAAGAGAAACAAAATTATAAAATTTGCAGATAAATAGATGGAACTAGAAAAGGTTGTATTAAGAACAGTGTCCCAGACCTAGCAAGACAAATGCCACATGTCCTTTTCCATCTGTGATTCCTAGCACAAGTCTTCAGATATATGTATACAGCACAGAGTAACTACAGAGACCAGGAAAGGTTAAAGGGATTATAGGTGGTAGTGGTGGGGGCAGTAGGGAGGGGAATAGCAGGATACAGGTTATAGGAAGTTGGAGATGAAATAACAGAGAGGGGACTTCTACTGGGAAGAGGGAAGGAGTTAAATACTAAAAGGATAAATAATACCAAGGGTGTTTGATAAGACCTTATGGAATCATATTATTTTATGTTTACTTTAAATTATGTATATTACATATAAGTATATATGTATATACACATAAATACACACCACATACACACACACACACACACACACACACACACACACACACAGAGACAGACAGACAGACAGATCTCTTAGGCTGACAATGCTCTCAGCAAGAACCCAAGATAGATGAAACTCCAGCACCAGCCACTAGAAACCTCTACGATGGTTGGTCAAAATTGTTAAAGTGATTCTCAAAGCAATATACATGTAGCCCATAGTTGCCTCTCAGAAGTTGAGGATGGCCTTTAGGTCACAGGATTGGGATGATCCAAACTGGATATGACCAGAGAGACTCTTTCCTGCTGACTAACTTCTTTGTTTCCAGAAAATAACATGTGAGGTGTAAAAGGATCGATAGTTCTACCCAACTGAAATACCATGACAATTACCAGCATGGCAAGAGATGCATAAAAGTGCAACAAGGGAGAGAAATTATGCTTGAAACTGAAAACCTAGCCAGCTTCCTGGGACCCTTGGGTCATGATCCGAAAAAAAAGAACCGACTACCACCACTTTCTAGAACCGCATAATTCCTCGCTACATTCTTAATCTCGTTCTATGCCCACAGGCAAGGGTAGTTCCTACCCCTCATCAAAGAAGTCTCTCTTTACAGCAAACAAAGGCCTTCATAGAAAACTACAACTGGGCACAATGAGGAGATCAACAGATCGTGGGAGCACACATCTATATCGTGGGAGATGCATCTACATCGACTCCTGCCAGCATCTATGGCTCAGGGAACATCATGGAAGAGGCTATGGAAAAACTATAAGAGTCAGAACATCAGGAAGTCAGCTGTGAGACAGTCTCTCCTAGAAATGGCTTCATAAAGACCAGAACAGTGGCAATATCAATGGACATATTTGTGTGGAGGGGGAACATTTTTGTGAGGGTTCCACCCCTAGACAATGACTTATGGAAGAAGGAGATTTGGCCTTTCTCCTACGGATGAGCGCCTTATTGTTTGTCCATTGCAGGGTGGTGAGCCTTGACACTGTATGCACCAAAAGAACAAAAATGGCCTCAGCAAGTTGCATACCCATACATACATAACTGCATGTATATATGTAACAGTACAAAGAAAAAGTGGCTATTGGCTTAAAAATGTCTGAGGACACAGGAGCAGTTCAAGGGAGGGGTAGCCGGGAGGTGCTAGATGGAAGAAAGGGAGGGAGGAAATGATATAATTCTGTTTTGATTAAAAATGTATTAAAAACAAAATTTATAAATTATTATATGTACACCTTCCCCAAACTATCAATAAGTATGAAAACACAGAAAGGAATTTTAAAAGTTTGTAAAAATGCATTCTGAAAAAAAGGATGCAAATTTTAGCTCACAGCCCATCAAGTTAAAATAGACTCGCTTACTACCACTCAGCACCAAGAGCTAAGTTCCACAAGCCCTCCCTGCCATCCTGCCTCTCTTTACTCCTGCAGATGCTATGCTTTTTCCAGGAAGAAAGCTCAGAAGATTTGGAGTTCTGGGGCTACTTCACCAACTTGACATGATTCCATTCTAGACCAGAACATTTCATAAAAAGTCTGGTGTATAAACTTAAACATATCTTCCTAAATAAGAGTGTCGTTCAGCTCTGAGTCTTTTTTTAGGTCTTTTCTACTACTTGCAGTTTCTAACATGTCATTCTGAGGCTAGAGGAGGCAAATATACAGTAGAATGAGGTGATAGAAAAAGAAATATTGAATTCCAAATAGGACAAAAGACTCCATATTCGCCAATAGGAGGTAGGCAGACTGTGAATTTGAGGTCAGTCTGGGTTACACAGAACTTTCCTTCGAAAGAGAAACTTAATAGGGAAAGGAAGGGGTTCAGTGACTAAGCATGTCCCAGTGCATTGCTCATGGGAGTTCACTGTGGCCTCCTGGCCATTATAGTCTCATGAATCCCATTGTATTTCACTTTTATTGAAGGGCATAATGAAGAATTCCAAGAATAGATAGTGTGTAGCAAGTTAGTGAAGTGCCTCCTGGACCCTCACAGGTCCCAACCTCCCAACCTTCTCCAAATTATTCTATATCTATCTACAGCCCATTATCAGCTATACTTAATTGGTCCAGTTCCAATTGCCCTGATCATCATCCTGGAAAAATGTCTTCAAGGTGTCTCTGGTCTGTGGCCCAGACTCTCCAACTGTCTTATTGGCCAAGAATTCTGTCTCTTTTATATTCTCTCTCTCTCTCTCTCTCTCTCTCTCTCTCTCTCTCTCTCTCTCTCTCTCTCTCTCTCTCTCTCTCTCTCTCTCTCTCTCTCCAATTCTCATGAGGTGGAAGAAATGTCCTAAAGAGCCACAAATAGCAACCAGTTGATTTGTGGAAAACTATTCTACTGCAATGTGTAATCATGAACATTTTGATGTGCGCTCTGTTCTTGTGATGTGATTCTATTCATGTTAACAGGTATTGTCAGCAATAAAGACCCCATGGTTGAGATGGCTGAGAAGATGATCCAGACCAGGACAACTCCTGCATTACACATCTCTTGATTTCCTTCCATGCTGCATACTCATAACCATCCTCTCCCTCACCCCTGCAAGATAAAGATGTGGCAGTTGGCATATATATATATATATATATATATATATATATATATATATATCATGCATTTATGAATGTATGGGTATGCAACTTGCTGAGGCCATTTTTATTGGTTGGGTGAAGTTCTGGTCCCTTGAATCTTATGTAATTTTCAGTCATAGTTTTAATTAACAGAGAGCTTATAGTAGTCAATCTAGGTAGGTACTTCCTAAATTCTCTCTATCTATACAGCAGACTGAAGCTGAGACCCATCTCATAGGTCACTAAGAGTTGACCAGAATGGCTCTTAGTTAAGACATTGGCCCTCCCCAGGTCAAGTGATCTGCCTAGGAGTGCCATACAGTCTATGGTAGTTGGCAAAACATCTCAGTCTCTTCCTCTTCTCGCCAGTGAGTCCATTTCCCAGCAGTTCCAATGGCTCCAGGTAGAGCAGCCAAGCTTCCCTGTTTGATTTAATAGATAGTTAAAAATCAACTCTAAATATAGTGGAGTGTAACTGTGTAATGATATGTTTATGTGCAGTGAGGGGGAAAAAAAGGAAGTGAAAGGAGCAACAGTTAACAGTGTCACCTCCTGTTGTGCCCAAACTGTGAGATGCAGAAACTTGATACAGGATGAATAAAATTAAATAGCTGGTCCTTTACAGAAAACTCATTCCTCGATCCCTCATCTACTCAGTTCTCCAGCTCAGCATCTCAGCTTCTGGTGTTCCTCTATAGAGAGGAAAACAGTGGTCCCCTGGTATGGCCTTTCCTCTGCATATGACCCCATCCTAGATGCCACAAAATAGTGCCATTCAACTATGGTGATACCAGGAGATCTGCAGAAACTCAAATTTCAGCAAATCAAGGCCCAGGCACAGTCCCTTGGCAGTTGGCTATTTTCTGATGAGCACAGACTCTTTGAGAACCAGATGCCATAAGATTCCTGGAGTTGGCACAATGATCGTCCAAGATGCTTGTGAAACCTTTCGTTCCAGAACATTTTGCTCAGGATGTTTCTGTTGGAGAGGATTGTAGCTGAAAGAGGGAGCCTCATTTTTGGGTTAATGAGACCAGGAATTAAAAACATATTGCACTTAGAACATCATGGATAGAAACAGTTTTCCCTCCAACAGAATCCGTCTATCCTTCTAGAGACATCTAAGAATTTAAGATTCTTCTGTGGCAATTCTATCTCTTCTGTGAGTGTCATCTCTTGTCTCCCTGTAAACCTTATGGTCCAGCCTCATCAAGCATATTCTTCTCATTTCCTACCCAGATGCTTCTAGTTTCCTACCAAGAATCATCTCTAGGTGCTTCACTAATTCTTCATTTCCTGACTTCCTTCTTGTTGCCTTTTGACCCCATGCTTAGAAATAGTCATAGTTTTATCATTGTTCTCTATTTGTGGATCTCCAGAAATACCTTAGCATTGAACATCCTCTATACTGCAATGTATCTACAAATTAAATTAACAGAGCACGGGCTTTCCCTCCCTGAATTACATACTCATGTGCACTACATCCTATTAAAACCACTCTGGGATATTTTGATCAGCCTCCAATCTCATTAGTGCAAATCTGAGCTTTGACTGTCTTTTGAAAATGGATAGTCTTTTCTTTGTTCTTTGTCTTTTAGACAGAAGCTCAACTTTCTAATTGTGCAGGCAAAAGTTTGCATAATATCATTCTTAAGACCTCCTCCAACACACTTATTACTTTCAGGCAATGTCGGAGCCCAGTGACCTTAATTAACTCCTTCTGCTGGCATTGTTCTTATCAAAACTTCTCTCAACTTAGAGGGGTATCAATAAAACCTATAAGCTCTGTCAGAATTAGCACAAAAACAGTAAACATCTCTTGCTGAATTTATGGATTTCATAGTGTCTTTACAGGTGCCCTGTTCTGTTCAGTTGCTACAAGATATATTAAGCTTTATGATTTACAAATACTATAAATGTTCTGATTGCTTAAGGTTCTTAAGACTGGACTATACAAGATGAAGAGCAAACAGTTGTGATGTCATGACATCTCTGTTCCTTCTCTGTGGTGCCTTTGATCTGTGTCCCTACATGGCAAAGAAGCAGAAAGAACAACCAGGCCCCCTCAAGCTCTTCTAGAGAAACACTAATTTTTCATCACTTCTCAAAGTTTCCACTTCTTAATTCCATCACATTGTGAGACATGTTTGAACAAATGAACTTGGAAGTGACATGCAGACCTCACAAGGAGGTAAAATTTGTCATCCCTTGCAACCAAACTGAGCCAGGTAGACAATGCCCTTACAATGACATCAGCATAAATTCAGAATCTGTAATTAATTGTGCACTTTACTGGAAATTCCATCATTGCATGTGAGTTAGACATGAATATCCTGTTAGGACAAAATCTAGTGCTTCTAAACAAGGCCATTCTAGATCAATTTACTGCTATCAAATCAGAAAACATATAAGAGATCTGCTAAAGATATCAGAGGTGCCCAGTTGACCCACACAGCTGATAGAATGAGCCCCACTGAGCCAGAACTGCAAAACTGAAGAATAGTAGCTAATGTCTGATATTGTATGTCACTAAATTTTAGGGTAGTTATACAGCAACATCTAATAGACACACACACACACACACACACACACACACACATACACACACATACACACTGAACTTCTCTGCCTACCACTTCCCTTGCTTTCCCAATAATGAGATTAACTTTATTAAAACACAAATCACACCATCCCTCTTCTCTCTTAATGCTTGGTATTCAACCCCTGTTTCTTTTTAGTAAAAGCCAAGTTTCTTAGAGTGGCCCATAAGACTAGCCAAAAACACACCCTCTCACTTGCCACCCCTCTGAAATTACCTCCTAATTCTCTGTCTATGATCTGTGTATCAATTGTATTGGCCTTCACACCTGTATAAGTCAGGATTCTCTAGAGCCACAGAACTTCGGAACTTAAAGAATCTCTGTGTCTCTCTCACTCTGTTTCTGTCTCTCTCTCCATCTCCCTCTCTCTCTCATATATATATATATATATATATATATATATATATATATGATTATGAATATATATACATGATTAATGATACAAGATGAAGTACAACTAATCCAGCAATAGCTATCTGTGAGTGGAATGTCCAAGAATCTAGTAGTTTCTCAGTCCCACAAGCCTGAGTATCTCATTTGTTCTTCTGTATCTGCTGGAATCTCAAAGAATTAGACTTCAATGGCAGTGAAGGAACGGCTGTGCTACCAAGGCAAGGGCAGGCAGCCAAAGAGAAAATCTTCTTTCCTCCATGTCCTTATAGAGGCTTCCAGCAGAAGGTGTAGCCCAGATCAAAGGTGTGTCTTCCTGTCTCAAGATCTGGAACAAGAGCCCGTGTCTTCCCATCTTACAATCCAGACCAAAGACATGGTGTCTTCACACCTCAAGAGCAGTAGTAGAAGTACGCCTTCCTACCTCAAAGATCTGAGCTAGAGGTGGGTTCACCCACCTCATACCAAGCAGAATATCTCACACAGGTGGGCCCTCCATTTCCAGATTATAGTTCATTCCAGATACAGTCAAGTTGACAACCAAGAATAGCCATCACAACATCATCATCAGATACCATAAGGACCATAACTCGGATACCATAAGTATCCTAACTTCATGCTTGACTGGCACTCATTCTTATTCACCACACTGAGAACTTTCCTGTAAATTCTAAGGGGGTGAAATTTTTTGTCTGTCTTTCTCCTCACAAAATCACCTAACACATAACAGAGGGGCACAAGTATTTGTCAAATGAATGAGTGAACTTATGTGTAAGTATAAAGTGGCCTACTTCACACCCAGGGGTGCCATCCTCCACCCCATCTTCATTCTCCATCTCCTGGTGACCATTTACTTAGTGCCTTCTCTCTTTTACTTCCATTTTCTTAATTGCAGTGATCCTCTTGGCTCTTGAGTAAGTGAAGATCCTACATCAGTCTTCTCTGATACGTTTTGCATCACATTGTAAAGATATGCAACTTCAGGCTCAACTTTTTCCTACTTTTCCAAAAGGGGGAGAGAGAGAAGGAGAGAGGGGGGAGGGGGGAGGGGGGGAGAGAGAGAGAGATACTCATTTCTCTAAATCTTTTTTTTTTTTTTTTTTTGCCTTTTTCAAGACAGGGTTTCTCTGTATAGCCCTGGCTGTCCTGGAACTCACTCTGTAGACCAGGCTGGCCTCGAACTCAGAAATCAGCCTGCTTCTGCCTCCCAAGTGCTGGGATTAAAGGCATGTACCACCACCGCCCGGCGATTTCTCTAAATCTTGAATGTGCTTGAAGTGATGTTTTACTCAGTTTTCCTCTACTGGTTGCTTCTACTTGTGCTAGACTTGTTTCATTCTTTAGAAACAAAGGACCTAGTGTGTTTCTACATGTCTCAGGGGCCTGAACCAGTACAATGGCCGATGTCACTAGATTCCCATCCCCAAAGGCAGAAAGACAGGTGAGAGCAGTCATTGATAACTAGGAACTCACGAGGAATCATTCCTGTTTTCAGTAAGAACTTTGTTGAAAGTTGGAGTTCTTGGCACAAACATTGAATCCCATAGCCAGTAAGATGGAAGTTGGTCAAGGTTTGCCTGAACAACTTAATAAGGCCTCTCCACAAAATAAAGGAAAAAAGGTAGGGGTCTAGGGATAGGAATAGATTTTAATGGTATAGTAATTGCCTGGTTTGTGTGAGGATCTGGGTTCATGCCTTACTCATCAAGAGACAGACAGCGAATGTTGTTGACATAAAACTATTAATATGATAAATATTAAAGAACAAATATATTGAAGTAAAGAAAATTCAATACAATGAATTTTGAGGCAAATTTCTAATATCTAAGTAGAATAAATATGAAATCTTACTTAGTGCAATTCATATTACAGGGATAAGATCAAAGGTAAATAGGCTGTTAACTGTGTATAGGAAATAAAGAGGTTTGGGGCTTTCAGAATCAGAAGCATCTCAAGGAGAAAATAAGTCATATAGAAAAAGCAGTGAAAAAAGATAGGAAACAACATGGTCCAGAACAAAAGGCAAAATAATTTTGTGTCAGTCAAACCACATCTGGAGCATTCTGCTTAATTATGGTTGTCACATGTTAAGATGTTGAAAACTGGAGTGCAGGAGGGAGGGACAGAGAGCTGCGTTGTAATGTGCAAGTGTGATTGCTGGTACACTAATGAAATATGCTATAGGGGCCTGCCTGGAGATAAAGGCAACTGTTTACACCCCGGAGGACAAAAAAGATTGAATCTGGATATCTATCGGGGGGAAAATCGAGAACTCTACAGAGGTCAGGGCAGCTGTCACGCCATCTGCTGCCACATGGAGATACTTCCAACTTTCCTGCCTTGTGATCTGATCATCTTTGTAGGCATGAGCCCTTCCGAAGTCCAAGTGGATTCAGAGAACAACAGGACTGACACCCCTGCGTTGATATGGAGTGGTTGTTTCTGGAAAGTGCTAGGTGCTGAGGGAGTAAAACATTGGGTCTGTCCATTGCAACACTGAGATCTCAAGATAGAACTATTCAATATAGACCAAGTTGAAGACTGACTTTAGGTGATAGTTACAGGCAAAAGGTAGACTACAAATTAGAAACATTAAAAAAGGAATTTGCTGATGATGGGACCAAAGCGGGTTGTGTGCTGGTCCCACATTGGTAGATAGCTATCTATAACTATATGCATCCTAACTTGATTCACCTCAAAATTGACCCCTGTAAAAGCCAAGGTTTTCACATATGAAATGGCTAGGAGTGTCTGTGTGGTGGTTTGTATTGGAATGGCCCCCACAGGCTCATACATCTGAATACTTGGTTCCCAGGATGGACTGTTCAGGAAGATTAGGTTGTGTTCCACTGAGGGTAGGATTTAAACTCTCAAAAGCCCAGTCTTATTCTCTCGCTGCCTACAACTTGCAGATCAGATGTGAGCTCTCAGCTACTCCTCTATAGCCGTGCCTACCTTCTAGCCACTGGGCTCTCTGCATGATAATCATGAACTAACTTTCTGAAGCTAAATTAAATCTCCCCAGTCAAATGCTTTCCCTTATAAGTTGCCTTGGTCATGGTGTTTTGTCATAGCAATAGAACAGTAGTACCTAAGACAATTTTCCTTATTTTGGGGGGTTACTCTATGTTATGAATGGGAACACATGTGTACAAGGGCCTTCAGAGAGTAGAAAAAGAGAGATTATGTCATCTATCTGTCTGTCTGTCTATCTATGTATCTGTCTGTCTGTCTTTCCATCCATCCACCCACATATCTATCTATCTATCTATCTATCTATCTATCTATCTATCTATCATCTATCTACCATCTATAGGTAAAGTCACTGCACTTCTAATTTTGCTAGAGTTTCAGAAAGGACAGTGATGGATGCAAACTTTAATAAGGGACTTTGAAGATCTCCAGTGGTGTTTAGTATCCACAGAGTCTTCTGGGTGATGGGAAACATGAAAGGATTTATCACTAGATGAAGGATCTGTCCCCAAAGGTGCAGATCAATAGATCAATGTCAACCCTGGTAAGGTTGTTAATGACAGAGCTTTGTCTTCAAGCCATACCCTGATCATGAAAAGATTGGAAGAGACAGATATTAAGTTGACAACAGGGAGAGATATAGTCCTATATTTGATTCCAAGAAAGCAGTAAGAGTCTGTCCTGAGCTCAGTGAACATTAAAATGTTGCACCCAGGGAAGATGATGTATTAATCAGCTACATTAGATAATGTTAGAGCACCCAGGTCCTTTGGGCCCTAAGGAGATATGACTGGGAACAAGGCAAAGATCATCTCTCTACCTTTCCATCCCATGTTGTGTAGCAATTTCCTCAAAATTGAGGCATCCCATCATTGTGGGAAAAGAGAAACTCACAAGACTCATGGAGTAAAATTATCCCACATCTCAGGAAGTTTGTGAACCTAGAGAACCATCCACAAAGTTACTGAAGTAGTAAACTGCCTAGGAAGGAGACACTCTGGCCTACAGATCTGCCTACAAGTCATGGAGAGAGGTACAGGCTTGCAGCTTACACCAGTGGCCCCCATGCCAAGGCGAGCTTTTCAGTGATACATATGCCTCTGAGTCATTCCTGCTTCTCTGAGCAACCTCTCACCCATACTCCTATAAGTGACCCCAAGAAACTCATTGGTTTGCCAAGTTAGACTTTGGTGAATTTGCTACTTTGGTTTGTCACTGAGTGAGCAGATGTCTGTTCACACCTCCCCAGGATAATCTCAAACACAGCACCCTAACCCACAGTCCTCACCCTTCCCATTCCTCTGCTTACGACTGCCTGGAGGGGTTGGGCTCATATGTACTCATACAACTACCTTCACCCCTACCTCATACATTAAACCAGCCCCAGTTCCCTATCCAAAACCGAATAAGCCATGTCACATAGCCCATGGCACACACATCTACCCTGGTTACATAGAAAAGGCAGTCAATGAACAGAGCCTGCTTTCTCTGAATCTAACACCTTCTCCTTTCTCCAAGAAATCTTAAAAAATAGACCTTTGCTTGCTCACTTCTGGCCCTAAATTCTCTACTTCAGACCCTTCTATAAGGCCTGTGCTGTCAAAGACCTTTTTGTCTGATGGATGATCTATCTACACTCCAACTTTTGAGCCTTTCCCTTCCAGACTTAACAGTATTACAGTTAACACATAGATATAAGTAAGAAGATTATAATTGGCTTGTGCTTGGGCTGGGAATGCAGCTCTTGCCATCCACTCTAAGTAGTCATAAAACTGAGCAGTAAGAGGCATGCTGAGGATAGCACAGTGAACTCTACAACCACTCATGTGACACATGGGAGGCCATTTATCCTGAAGGACACCCTAAAAGCTGCAGGAGCACCTCAGCTCCACATACATGCTCGTCAGCCCTGTTCAGTTTCCAGGATACTCTTTGCAGGAATTCAGGCCTTTTAGGAGAGGGTTAGGGGTATTGGTTTCCTACAAGCCTGAATTTAGATATAAACAATACAGATACAGGTATACATACAGGATCACGTGCACACACACACACACACACGCTCACCTAAGCACATATACAAGTACACATGCACTCATACACAAAGACACACACTATATATGCACATACATCTACACACACATATACAAATATATTTTCACACATATATACACATTTACACATACACACATACACACCTATACATCTATGCAAACACACATACATATGCACACATATGCATGAGCACAAATATACTCAACCTCAAGCACACACACACACAAGCACACATGCAGTCACATGATTTCTCTCTCTTTCTCTCTCTCTCTCTCTGTCTCTCTTTCACACACACACACCCCAACCAACATACCATCCTCCAAAATCAACAGTAGTTTTTCAGTCAAATGCCCACGTTATTCTGAACTCTGGAAAGGAGTGTTTCTTTAATTAGAAAATAACCCACAGAAATGAAATTCCATCCCCCTCTCTGAAGAGAGGATCCAAGGTGTAATCTGCAGCAGTTTAAACCCATTCTGGAAGAGAGTCTTTGATCTTCATTTGCATATCTAAAGGCCCTTTGAGTGGTTTTCTGAGAGCAGAGAAAACCTGCATCCAAGACAAATGGAGGTCCTTCAGCTGCTTTGGAAGCTTAAAATGGCTTGTAAATTTTAAATCCAGTTTCTATTGGTCATTTCAATGGTGAGGCCACCTGGCTATCATGGGCCACCTGGCTATCTATCCACAGCATGGAGAAACTGTGGATCCCCACAGATAAGTCTTCTATCTCATTCTGCTCCCTAACTTAGACTAGCTTGCTCTGTGAAAGAGGTGTGTTCAGGAGGTTTTAAAAATGGATAGACTTGAAGATTCCCCCTCCAGATTGTGTCTGAATTGATGTTTGAGGCCAACAAGGAGAAGCAGAGAATGGCTGAAACTGTCAGCTGCTAGGGCAGTAGCTACAGAGGTGGTCTCCTACCATTCTTTGAGCATGCCCAGAAGTGTTGCTGTTGGTCATCTTAACATTTTGAGCATGAGTTCATAACTTTGAGCAAAGTGTGCTCAAAGAGTGATCTCCTTCTCACGTCATGAGCTATGATCTTAAACTGAGCATGCTCAGCACTGGACTCACCCTCACAGGAATGTGTTCAAGAACCAAGTCCTCGTGTTCTGTAAACAGGTCCCATACTTACCTGCCACAGATGACCTTTTCCCATTCTTCCTTCATGGTCATACTTATATTTGGCTTTGTGATCACCAAGATATGAGCCTACCAGGGCTGTTTACAGAACTGAGGATGATGTCACAGACCTAAAGGTGATGGGGAAAGAAAGTGCTAGTGGGGAAGAAAGGGAATAAAACGCTTTACAGCACCTCCTTTCTAGGCTTGATTTTGGAAACATGACTTTTTGCTAAGTCAGCATCCTTTAGCACAAGTAGCAACATTGGCCTCTATAATATCCTTTCTGATATACACAGTGGGTGTCTCCAATGCTAGGGTCCCCTTTGAGACATGAATATTCATCTGTATGCATACAGTCTCTAACACAAGCCTCCTAGGATACATTTATAGAGAGCTACTGATCATAGCCTAAAGAAAGTTAAAGAAATATGGCATTATACACATATTTGTATTATTTCTCATATCTGTATGATATATATATATATAATATTTGCTTGAGGATTGGTAAAAAACAAAAATACTAACTGTTCCATCAAAAGAGGACTGCTGTATACATCCCAAACCCTGAGGGCAGCTGTCAGTAGACTTTTACTCCAGGGCTTGTTAGAATAGTGGAGACTAGAAGATGTAAAAAGAAGAAGATTTCAAGTGCTATAGTAGGGTCTCTGGGCTGGTGATTAACTCATATTTGAGCACTAGACTTACAAAGTTAGTTTAAAAATAAAGGACTACCTTTCCGTAAGTAAGATGCATAGGCTCCCAATAGCTACGGTCAATGCCAGGGACTTTAAATGGGTCCCTAAGCTCCAGAGTAAAGTGCTGATGGCAAATACAGTGATCCCTCTGAAAAGATGGCTAACAACACTAAAACCAACAATAATAAATACAAACAGTTTTTATTTCTTCTTGTCTTAGACATATCCTTGAGTTTTAGGCATGTAATCACTCTTGGATAAGTACAAATTTAAACAAAATTAAACTTATATTTTTTTTTCCCTTGGTTGTTCCAAAAGGATGGAGTGTTGCTTACACATCCAAGGCCCATGTCACTCTGGAAGGAAGGTAATTTATGCTCACTCTATAAAAATGACAAGAATTTATTTCCACTGTCTATCAGGGCCTGAATCTTAGCTAGAGCTCTGGAATCTCATGGGGAGACATACTGTTCCTGACTCCTGAGTGGGCTGTGGGTAGCCTGGCAGTCTCAGCCAACATCACCATCACTACAATTTAAGGATAGCTCACAGTGATCTGTTTCTCTGATTACATTGTGGTCGTAGCTACAAGATGTCACTCCTTGAGAGGGTAGAAGGGCATCTGGTGTCTCTATACTGACTCTGCAGAATGCCATGGGAAAATCTTTGTGACATCCTAGGAGATGAATGTACGTTTATAGTGATTGAAAATGAAGTCTTCCTGAAGCAGCAGTCAGCAACCAAGTTACTTTAGACCTTCTGCTCAACACAATACAGTTTTGTCTCATCTGGGCTACAGCTTGTGGTCATATGCTGCTCTGTTTTCCTTTGAAACTGCACAAGTGGAATTGATCTTAGGAACCTCTATAGGGACGACAGCTTTCCTTTTGCATTAAGATCATTCTTCTTTCAAAGTCTTCAGCACACTTCAGACCAGTATCCTTCCCAGCAGTCATGAGGCCACTGGCTTTCCCTAGAACTCTCATAATTACACATAGGGTCATTCTGAGCAATTGAAGGAGAAAGTAGAGCCAAGGAACCAGCTATGTAGTCGCCAACATTACCTGAAGAAAAGGCACTGACAGCCCAATGTCCTTCAACCCACCACTTTCCCTTCACAAGATGCAAAGCACTTTGTCCTTGTAAAGAAAAGTGAGGTGAACTATTGGCTTCATTGTACAGATGAGCATCAGCATTCAAAGAGGCTGAATACACAAGTTCAATATTGTTTTAAAGTAGTTACAGAAAGATAACTATCTAGAAGATGTCAGAACTGGGAGTTAGGCTTGAGTCTAACTGTAGTTTCTTCTTTACTCTGTAGCCTGGAACATTAAAGACACGTACAGAGAAGATAGGTCTCTCAGAAACACTAGATCTAGCCTGTACTGGGGCTCCTCCCATACATTATCAGCTGTTTTCCACAAAACATTAGGTTAATTCATTCTCATTTTGTTTACTTAGTGTATATGGGTCTATTCATGCACATGTAATGAAAGTCAGAGGACAACTTTCAAAGTGTACTGTCTGATTTTTGTCTGTCAACTAGACACACAAAAGCTAGAGTCATCAGAGAAAAAGGAGCCTCAGTTGAGAAAATGCCTCCATGAGATTCAGCTCTAAGGTATCTTCTCAATTAGTGATCAAGGGGAGAGAGGCCAGCCCATTGTCAGTGGTGCTATCCCTGGGCTGTGCTCCTGGATTCCCTACAAAAACAGGTTGAGTGTCTTATTTAGGATATTAATGCTGTGAGGAGACAGCATGACAAAGGCAACTCTTATAAAGGAAAACAATATATGGGGCTGGCTTTCAGAGGTTTAGTCCATTATCATCATGGTGGGAGGCACAGTAGCAGCATGCAGGCAGACATGATGCTAGAGAAGGTGCTGAGAGTTCTAAATCTTGATCTGCAAGCAGCAGAAGATGACACTGGGCATAGCATGAGCATATATAACCTCAAAGCCTACTTCCACAGTCACACACATCCTCCAACAAGGCCACACCTCCTAATAGTGTTACTCTCTATGGGCCAAGCATTCAGACCTGTGAGTCTATGGGAGCCATTCCTATTCAAACCACCATACTCAGCAGTCCACATGAAACAAGCCAGTAGGCAGCTTCCCTCATGGCTTCTGCATAGATCCTGCCTCCAGGATCCTGCATTGTATGAGTTTCTGTCTTGACTTCCTCCAATAATGAACAACAATGTAGAAGTGTAAGCAAAATAAACCCTTTCTGCCCAACTGGCTTTTTGGTCATGGTGTTTCATCAGAGCAATAGAAACCCTTACTGTGAGAGTCAGTTTTATCCCACCATGTGTATTCTGGGAATTAAGTTGGGTTGATTCAGTTTGGTGGTGAATACCTTTATCAGCTGAGCCATCTCCCCACCCTTTCCCCCATTTTAGGGACAAAGGCATCAGCATTCAAAAGGGCTGAATACACCTTCTCTAGGGTATCTTCTAGGGATGGTGATTCCCCATCAGCCTTGAGTCCTCATTTGCCCCACAAGACAGTCAAGTTCAACATCCTAGAAAGGGGTGCTGAGGAGACAGGCTGTGGGAATTGGAGGCATCACCACTCCTCCTGAGAATGCACTTTAGCCTTCATCCCAGAGAAATTAAACCTGAGTCTGACAAGTGTCCAGTGTGCTATTGTGGGGGGAAGGGTCACACACAGAGACAGGAAGCATAATTCTCCCCATTTCCTCTGCTGAGTGATGGCAAGAACCAGACTCATAGAGAGATGTCATTTAGTACCTCAGAGTGGGCCCAAAGGATGGATACCTTGTGATGTTGGAAACAGGTAAGCCACAGGTTTTACTGCCCTTAGACCATGTTGGACAGCAGAGTCTGCACTTTGCTGACTACGCAAGGTGAACCTGAGTCCCACATTTGGCCCAAACAACCCAGAACGAGTAGTGCTACGGGTAGGAGAGGGTACAGATTTGATTCATTAAGTGAAGAGGAGTCTTGAGCTAACACCCTGCCCTGACACCCAGTTCTATACATGCATTACTATAACACATTTGTTTCCCACTGCCTTCTGGGTTGCCAGCACATGAACCCTAGGATACAGAAAGTCCTGTCTTAAAGACAGCCACAATGAGTACCCATGATGGTCCAGGGCTGGGGGCGGGGAGAGGCGCATCTCATCACCCCCATCTACATGTGGGACAAAGAGATAATTATAAACAGTTTCTCTTATTGTCACGCTCTCATTCTACACGTGCATCTCTCTCCCGCTCCAGAGCTTGCTCTCTCTCCCCTCTCTTACCCCCTCCCTCTTTCCCTCTTTTCTTTCTTTCTTTCTTTCTTTTTTTTTTTTTTTCCTCCACAGAAAAGTAATTCTGTTGTGGAGAAGGGACCAGGTGCACGGGGTGACCTCACACACACCAAATCGGGAGCTGACATCCATCACACTTTGAAATTTTGGATTTCATCATTTCCTGATCTTTCTAAAGGGATCACAGCACCTGGCCCTCACAGCTGTAGTTCATTTAGAAAGCAATTTAAAAACCGAGAAAAAAGCAAATGACATCTTGCTGCCTCAGCCTTGTCATTAAGTATAGCAGAATGGCCTTCATTTATGAAGCACATGGCTAAGAATTAATATCTTTCAGGGCTTTCTCCAGTAGGGATTACAAAAGGTTTGAAAGACCACTAAATAATTAGTGGTATGACTGAGGCAAGATATATATATATATATATATATATATATATATATATATATATATATGTGTGTGTGTGTGTGTGTGTGTATATGTATGTATGTATGCATATGCACAATAAGATTAAAACAGAACCCTCCCCCCTTTGGTTCAAAATTGGAAATCATCCCAAGTTTAGTTTGTCCTAATGCTGGGGCTCAGTGCTGCCCCCTTTAGGACCCACACACTATCTTCTTCCCTGACTTTGTCTAAGGAGGGGTTTCCAATTCCCCTAATGCATATATAGCTTTTGTCATCCCTAGTACTTCCCACTAGTCAGAAGTACAAAATAGTGTGTGGCTCCTCCCCTGACGATGTTTCATTGTGGTGGCTATGTGTACCCTGCCTTACATATCTTAAAGTGACACTATGGATTTGTCTTCCCATTTATAAGATGCTACCTTAGTAAGAGGGGGATTATGGTGATGGGGGCAAATAAACTACTCTGGGGGAATGACTGGAAAGGTAATCCAGGCAGGATGGGTTCTTCTAGAGTTGTCCTAGAAATGTCTTCCCTTGTTAGCCATATAAAAATCAGGCGGGAAAAAGAAAGACTTCCCCTGTGTGCATCTCCATCATTCTGTAACAGGAATAGATTTAAGGATAGGGCTTCTAGGATCTTTTGTAGCAGGATTTCTGAGAGCTTTTTGGGACCCAGCTCATTTGAACTCCATATAGAATTTTATGCAGAGACTCTCAGTCTCAGGCTTCAGAGACATAGAAGATGGAGGACCCAGTTGCTTCCTTCCAGTTCTCTACAGTGGGGACAATTGTTTCCCTCTGTACAGCTGGATGCAATGAGGCTCAGCAGGTGGCAGCAGTGTTCCCAAGTTAGGAGTAACATGGCACCTAGTAGCCCCAAGAAACCCTAGCAGCCCTGAGAAACCCTTTTAACTTAGTTACTAATAAACACCCCATATGTTTAACCCATCTCCCTCAATCTGAAAACAGCAATCCTACTCTTCCTCTCAAACTGCATCCCCTCTGCATCCATCTCCTTTAAGTAACCAGTACTTAGCCAATCCAGGTTAAATTGTCCTGTCAATGGGGCATTTCTTAATAATCACTAACAGCTATGGGTGCCTAAATACTTTGGGAAAACATACTTGAAGACAGTCTCATAATGTCCTTTACTTCTCACATTAGCCACGTGAGCTAGCTTTTAAAATTACTGTGTGTGTGTGTGTGTGTGTGGTGAGAGGAGTTATGTGCATATGTGCAAACGCCTGTGGAGGCTGGAAGAGGGCATCCGACCCCATGGAGCTGGAGTTACAGGTGGTTGTAAGCCACCTGTTGTGGATTCAGGAAACTGAACTCAGATCCTCTAGGACATCAGCAAGATCAGCAAGAAAAGTTCCAGGCAGGCTGGAGAAATGGCTCAGCAGTTAAGAGCACTGACTGCTCTTTCAAATGTCCTGAGTTCAATTCCCAGCAACCACATGGTGGCTCACAACCATGCAATGGGATCTGATGCCCTCTTCTGGTGTGTCTGAGGACAGCTACAGTGTACTCATATACATAAATAAGTAATTCATTCAAATTCCCAGGCTGAGAAGGTTAAGTTAAATAGCTTTCCAAGGCAGATCATGCCAATTGTGTGGCAGCATCTGTTCCCAGTGTGAAAGTGTTTATGTGCTAGTGCATAGTCACATGACTTGCAACACCCCCCCCCAACACACACACACACACACACACACACACACACACCCTACTGGTGCAGTAGCATCCCTATCTTTTTCATTGCATGGGCTCATGAAACTGCCTATGGGCAATAGGAAATGAGACAATATGGTGCATGTCTACTATGCTGATTTTCTTTATGTCAACTTCACACAAGCTATAGTTATCCAAAAGCAGGAAACTTCAATTGAGAAAATGCCTCCACAGTATCCAGCTGTAGGGCATTTTCTAAATTAGTGAATGATTAGGGAGGGCCCAGCCAGTTGTGGGTAGTATCGTTCCTAGGCTTGTGGTTCTGGATTCTATAAGAAAGCATGCTGAGCAGGTCATGATGAGCAAGCCAGTAAGCAGCACCCATTCTTGACCTCTGATCAACCCTGGCCTCCAAGATCCTGCCTTGTCTGAGTTCCTGCCCTGACTTCCTTCCATGATGAACAGTGATATGAAGTATAAGCCTTATAAACCCTTTCCTCTCCAACTTGCTTTGCTCGTGTGCTTTATTGCAGCAATAGAAACCCTAAGATGTCTACATCCATTATCTGTCACATGCTCTTGCTCCTGTGAGACTGATCATTGAGCTTGGGTCCCCCTGGTGAGAGGACTCCAGGATCTGAGCATCTAGTAAGTCATGGTCACCTCTATGACATGAAGTATGGCTTGCTTTTTTGTAACCAGCTGCTGCATTCTCTCATTGATTCAACAAAATCCAGAGAGAGCTGTCAAACACACGGGGCTAGTCTTAAAATCCTGGCTGCTTCTGCATCAATGTTACTCAAAGTGTACTTTTCTAACTGACATGGAACTCTGTTCCAAAAGAAAGCGACAGACTGACATCATTAAACATGGAGCTACAAACAAGATATAATGGTTTTTGGGTCATAAATCCTTGATCTATGCAGAAGGCATCAGGAAATTATTTACCACTAAGGCAGGTTATCTTTAACTACAGTGACAGAGGTAGCCTTGATCTTGTGAGGTACAGGGACATATGACAGCTTCCAGTCAGGAATGCAGCAGTGAGATTGTAGCTACTGAATCATTGCACTCAGAGACAAGAATCAGTCTGGCCTTGAAGGGCCAAGTGCACAGAGAGCTCTTGGGATTTCTGCTTATCCATCTTTGTCATTATGCTTATGAAGCTGGAGAGATGGATCAGTGGTTACGAGCACGTACTACTCTCACAGAGGACCTGAGTTCAGTACCCAGCCACCATGTTGGGTGGCTCACAACCTTCTGTAACTTTAGCTCCATGGGATCTGACTTTCTCTTCTGGCCTCCAAGAAAACTGCATTAATTTGCATGTACCCTGCAATAAATATGTATATTTTAAAAATTAGAAGTAAATTGAAAAGAAATCATTAGTTTCAAGACCATTGTAGGTAGCCACCAGCTATGTGTTCCTGTTACCGTACACACAACAGCTCAGTCAAAAGTCTCCCAGTAATATGAAGTATAATCACATATTCTAAAAGAACAGTACATTAATTCACCTGGGAGAGATGAGTGTTCTGACATTTGAAAACAGACAGGACATGATTAAACTGGCATGGTCTCAGGTAAAGTGGAGTGGTCGCTCTACTTCCTCATGTGTGGGTTTACTTTCCTAAGCTACATTGCTTTGTCTTTGGCTGACTATGGACTGGAAATTCCTCTTCCACCAAGAACTATTTCTCACCATTTACCAAAGTTATAATGATTCAGTGTCCAACATCTCCTGTGAACTCAAAACTCAGCATTTGCATCCAAAATTTTTTTGGTCTCCATCATGGTGTTTTCCCCCTTCTGTTCATGATGCTTTTCTAATATAAATATTCTGGAAAATCTACCGCTCCCTTTACTTTTTTTTTTACTCATACCTTTTTTTTACTCATACCTTGGCTTTTCTTATCACAAAAGCTCTGTTGTATCTCCTTAACAGTTCAGAATGGGGAAGATCTTGAGAATAGATCTTGAATCACAATGAATAAGCTGGGAGGTCGATCTAAGGCTTTTTAACTTCAGTCTTTGTTCATGTCTACCTATTACATAACTTTAAATTTGATGTGGCTGCTTTTGATTTTTGGGGGTTTTGTTTGTTTGTTTGTTTGCTTGCTTGTTTGTTTCTTTGAGACAAGTCTTGTTGTATATCCTTGCAGACCTACAAATCAGTATGTAGCCCAGGCTAGCACCTGAGTTCACACTAATGCACCTACCTCAGCCTCCCCAGTGCTGAATCACATACATGAGCTACTAGGCTTTGCTTCTACCACTTTTAAATTTTCCTTGACATAATTTTATGGTCAGAACAAAAACATTATCAGAACAATGTCTTTGCCTTGACAAAGGGAAAATGTCTATGGAATTCTGGGTGCTTTTATGTTCACATAATTTCCTTAAAAGTCCAGACTAAAATCTAGAGGACTTTAGAGGTTCAGTTGTCTAGGGAGTGGGACCAGTAGTTCAGTACTTACCCTAAAAGTGTGAGGATGGAGTTAAGATGCTCATCACCCACATTTCAGGAAGGCAAGGGATCCAGCTATAACTTCAGCCTTTTAAGACAGACACAGAGCCTCTCTGGAGTAAGCTGGCTAGGTAGAGTAGCCATAGTGGGTGAGCTCTGGCTCTGATTGAGAGACTCTTTAAATACAGTGGAAGAAGGATGGAGGATGATTCAGAACATCCATCTTAGGTCTGCACATACATGGGAACTACACACATGCACATTCATTCACATTTATTCATGCATACACACACACACACACACACAATAATGGTAAAAGAATAGCAGTTTAAAATCTAATGGGTGCAGTAGTCAACTAGACAGCTTAGTGTAGTCAAAATCCCACACCCACCAGAGGCCTTCGGTACTAGTGCTTGACGAGACCTTGACCAGCTCCTGATAGGAAGTCTGGAATACCCTGCTTCATAAGAGCATCATTGTATACCTGAGGTTTGGATTCATGCCAGAGAGTTGAAGCTAACAATCACACTTGTCATGAATTTCCTTGTCCATGCGCCTTAGACTTGAATCATGTTGAATTGATTTGTGCTCAGGAGGGGATGGAGTCTGAGTAACTGAGACCGATGATGCGTTTGAACAACTTAAAGAATGAGCCCACTAAGACCCTTGAATAGGCAGCAAAGTTGAACATCCTGGACTGACAACAGTCTTTCATGGTGTCACTCATTACTGCTGGGAGATTTGGTGTTTTCCAAGCAATAGCACTACATCCAAAGACACTAGTACTGGACTCTATACTAGATGCCACATCATATACATTTTCCTTTGCTGAACTCAGTCTACACCCTTTGTGTGTCACAAACTATAGTCACAAGGGTAGCAGAGTTCTGAGTTCTGTGATTCTTTCTAGCAAACCACTGAGCTCAGGAGTGAAGTTGGGGCAGAGTATGTACCTGGATACTCTTTGGTCCTACACATGTTGAGGAAACAACTTACTATGGCAAGAACAACTCCACGCCTAGCCACAGTACTAAGTAAGGACTTTATGACTATAGGGGTAGGATTATAAGTTTAAAAGAAGAACTAAGAGAAAATATATTCTAAGTCTGTGGATAAATGGGTGCTTTAGTGTGCAACAGGTCTGCCTCTGCTCAGAACTTCAAGAGAATGATGGGAGCAAAACGTAGGAGTCGGTTCATTTTTCATTTGCCATTAATGCCCTTGAAATCATACACTCTTGCCAAGAGCATTTACTCAAAATAGATTAATGCTTGCATGCTCAGAAGATAAATTCAGGGGCTACTGACATATGCTTAATATATATGCTTTTCTTAATAGCCATGAAAAGCTGCCAAAGCCATGGAACTAAGATATGCTCCTTAGGAAGGATCCTAAAATCACCGCACAACCCAGCCTCCCTGGTGGAGCCGCCGCATTCTGTGACTCTGCACTTTGTTTTGAGAAGGGAACCACGTCGTACAAGCACACCTTTTTTCATGAAGCAATGGGCTTTGTGGATAGTAATGCCCAGTTTGAGTTTTTGAAGGTCACGCTTCAGAATCTGGCAATTTTGTACAATTACAATGTTCTGGACAAATGTATTCACATGTGTCCTCTTGACTGTGGGGGCCAGGGGATGACTTCGTGTGTCATTCCTTGTGTGCTAGACACCTGTATTTAAGACGGGGTCTCTCACTGGCCTGGAGCTCAACAAGGAGCCTGGGTAGGCTGAGAAGAGAGTCCCATGAATCTGCTTGTCTAGCCTTCACAACACTAGTACTGAAAGTGAGAGATATAGTATATCCATTTTGTTTTGAATCTGAGTGTTCAGTTAGCTCCCAAGATCTTTATGATATATCTTACTGTAAACTTTCCAACTAATGTACAATATCAGAAAGTGAAGCTGCAGTCAGCCCCACTCTTTAAGATGCCTTTGAAAAGAAAAACATCTTCCCCATTATGTTTTCTTGCCAGAATTTCACAAACACACTCATCTAAGAAGGATTAGAGAACTTCAACATTGGCCTTTGACCATTACCCAGAGCTGTGCTTGTCTAAGAATTCATGTTGTTTATGTTCCCAAACATTTTGAAAGAAAAAAAAATAGCCCAAAGAAATGAGTGTCTGCAAAGAAGTGAAGGATTTAAGCTTTTCATGGTTTTCAGGGAGATCTTTCTGGAAAGAAGAAAGACGTTTTAAAAATTCAAAAGAATAATATTTCCAGTAATTGCAGATCCTGAGACATGGGATTGTGCTGGGGTGGAAGAGAATTATGAACAGATCTGGGGAACATGACTACATCATGAACTGGGTGGAAGCTGGGGCTGCATCTCTAGCAATGGAGGTGCTTGCCTAAGGCAGGGGAGGACTATACGGGCACAGGTTAGAGATGCAGAGTGCTGTGGAGGGTCTCATGCCTTCGAAGATGGTGACCTGTGACATCCAAAGCTACTCAGTGGAAACAGCCCAATTAATTGCCTCATAACATTTTTATAAAGTAGAAAATGTTATGCATGGGACACGAGCTGTTTACCCTTGTTCCTCAAGGAGTTATGTTTCCATGGTGCACATGTACCCTGGACTTAATAGGAAAAGGCCCACATCACCATGGTAATCTTAAGAGTTCCTTTCTTTTCTGAGGGAAAAAAAGTCACAAACTTTAAAGCCTTCTATCAAGTCTAACTAATGAAGAAAAATAATAGAATCATCTTGATATAAAGGTGTTTCCAGCTGAAACTCAGTGTTGATCACTTGGAAACGGTATTGAATTTGTCCAGTGTGAGTTGAACTGGCATCTGGGAAAGAGGGCAATGTCAGGTTCATGAATGGCTGCTTTGTATTGTCTATGCATCTTTGATTATACTTTTCAGTGAACAATAACCACTGTGGCTTATTCAAAGAGAGAAACTAAACTATCTTCAGATGCTGGAAGAGACTAAGAACCCTTGGAATGATGTTACCACAGAAATTCATGTCAGGTTGACATCTTGCTTCTTTCTCTCTGTGCCCTTTGAATGGTCTTCATGCCTTTCTACTTGGAATCATAGCCCCAAATGAGTTCATATCCTCCTTCCTATGCTGTCTGGTAATGTCTGACAGAAGGAACTATTATGAAAATTGCATTTATGTCCTTTATATTTATTCTCAGATTAAAACATTTGATCGGCATACAATGATGCCATCAGCCAATGGAAAAGCTACAACCCACTCTCTTAAATATATCTTAGCAAGTTATTGACTTTTATATTTACCAGGACACATAAAAAAAAAGGCAGTAGATATTCATATGAAAATGCTTGGTGAATTTAATTCTGGTGACATTTTTTTTAAATGGAAATTTTCTAAGTGCCAAAAAATAGCATTTACATTATTTGTTGTGCTCTACAATTTCATCATGATAATAAAATATTGTTTGGATATAAAAAAGATCTGACTAAACTGGCCTGGGTGGCGTCCAAACCATCTGTTTAGGTCCAAAAATCACTCGTAGGGAATAAATATGTCTATAATGAGCTTGTGACTTTTAGATTTGAAACCTTAAGTGCAGAACTCAGCAACGGTCCTCAGATGACAGCTTTCAGAGATATCTACCAAGGAAGAAAACAAGCAGCGGCCACAGCTAGTCACATGCACTTGCCAAGAAAACTACAACATTGAATGTAGGTCACAGATGGAATTCCATAATTTCAAGGCTACAGTGTCCCAAGTGGAAATCTGAAAGCCACACCTGATTGTGCTCCCAAAGATTTGAGCCCTCAGGTGCCTCTTTGAGGAGGGGGAGACATCCAATCCTTGAGCAGGGTCCCTTTCTTCTCACAGATGGACAAGCCTTTCTTGGTCCTAATTTTTTCTGCAGTAAGCCAGGTGGTAGGCCCGTTGAGATTGCAGCAGGCAGCCATGCCAGCTTGCTGCTTCTCTAGATGAGGATTTTTGTTGAATGGACACCTTCTTTGAAATCAATAGTGATTTGAACACCTCCTACCTAAAATCTACACAAAGCAAATAGGTCAGGACCCTGAAACATCAGTGAATTACCTAAATTCAGAACTGATAATGAATTCCAAACAGCAGAAGTGAGATAACGCCCATTAAAGGTTTGCTGCAGGGTGGGGGTGGATGAAAAAAAAAACACAAGGGCCCAACAAGGAGAGAGGTGTGATGCCAGTCACAGATTGCGGATGGCGAAAAGGTAACCTTATAAAACACGACTAAGATTGGGTAGAAGCTCTGGAGAATGAATGTCCACCCCCTGTCATCCAAAAAGGCAAAGGCCAACATGGTTTCTGTACTGCTAAATAAATGCAGGAGAGAGCTGTGGAGAAGGTTTAGGTGATAAAGCGCTTGCTGTATAAGCTTGAGGACCTGAGTTCAGAGTTCTAGCATCCACATAAAAGCCAAGTGAGCATCGTACCCTGTCTGTAACCTCAGAGCTCAAGAGGCAGAGACAGGGTACCCCAAAGCAAGTAGTCTAGCTCAACTAGACAAATCTGCAAGCGCTGGGTCCAGAGAGAGACCCAGCCTATGTAGATAAACTGGAGAGGGATCAAGAAACATACCCATTGTCAACCTCTGACATTCACAAGGATACCTGCAAACATGCACTTACATATGTCTGAACACACATACCACATACACATCCATGTGCAATAAATAAGTTAATTAACTAATGTAGGAAAAGGTTTGAAGGTTTCTAACAACTGTGTGTATAAAAATCAACTCAATTTCAGATGAACCATGTTCTAAATGTTTTCAAGTATCACTGCTCAGACAAATTCTAACAAAATAGAGGAAAGAAGAAAGAATGTTATAGGATCTAATTTAACTTTTTTTCCTTACAAGGATTTCAAGTTCATTGATCTCATTGAAATAAGTGATGAATACATACATAGGTTCCTTCTCATCTGTAAGATGCAAGAGAGTTACTATGGTAGTTTCAATGAGATAATAGCTTGAGCATTTGAAGACTTGATGATGGTGGTACTATCTGGGAAAGTTTAGGAGGCGGTGCCTTATTAGAGGATGTAAGTCAGTCACTGAGAAGGTTTTGAGACTTCAAGCCTTGTGCCATTCCTAATATGTTGTCTCTGCATCTTGAGTTTCAACATTACAGCTCTCTGTTTTAAGCTTCCAGTTCCAGTGGTCATGACTGTCACCATGCTTTCCCTGCCATGTGGACTCTAACCCTCTGGGATCATAAGCCAAATAAGATCTTCCCTTGGTATGTTGCCTTAGTCATTGTCTTTTATCATAACAACAGAAAAGAAACAAATTTATTCTGTGTTTGTCTGACAGACTGTCAGAAATGTCCAATTGGTAGCAGAAAAGCTTGTGAGCCAAGTGATATGTACTTCGAAGTATGACTTGGACAGTTATTTAATATTTACTGACCTAGAGCCACTACATGACACTTGTTAGTCTAAGAGTACTTGAGCACAAGAGGCAACTATGGCTCCTACCATTTTGGAGCATGGAGTCAGAGGGGAAGAAGATCAGCAAACACTACGAGAGTATTAAGTATTATAAATCCTCTAGAAAGACAAAAGGGGTAATGCAGATACTAGGGGTGAAAAAAATGGAACAGGCTAAAAGAATCCATAAGCAACCAGCCTCTGTGATGATGCTATTTTGTCAGAGATTAAACTGTTAGAGATGAGAAAACTACATAGCAGTGTTTGCAATAATGGTTGGGCAACTTCAATAACAGTAAATGAAGATCCACATCTCAAGTTAGGCATGCATGTGGATAGAAATCACAATGAGTTTTAGAGCAAAAAGCAAAAACATTATTTGTGTGTATTCAGAGAGGTGTCCATGGCTCAAGGAAATACTTGGCAAGAAGAATCTGTGGACTGGTATAGCTTGATTCTTCACAGTCCATTGCCTAGTGCAGAAGCATTAAAATAGCAAAAAATAAATGTGAAATAAGGAAGGAAAGCTGTAGAGTTCTCACAAAATACAAATAAATAAGTACATTGTTTGCAAAGGAAAATCCCCAGGTAGGTAAATTTTTCACTAGAAAATAGTATATAGAGGTATTGTTAGAGAATCAAGTGATTTTTTTTCTTAAGTGGCATTTTATTTTATTTACTTTTTGCTTAAAACTTTTTGCTTAAAACTTTTTGCAGCTTTCT
Organism: Mus caroli; assembly: GCF_978045245.1. NCBI lineage: Eukaryota > Metazoa > Chordata > Mammalia > Rodentia > Muridae > Mus > Mus caroli. Next base: position 23,709,613 of record NW_028227269.1, on the reverse strand, counting down.
AAGAATAATAGTCATAACACCATTGGGTCACGTCATCATGGCTCACTGGAGGGTCACCTTCATGAATTTGTTTCATCTGTTTGCATAGTTTATATATATATATATATATATATATATATATATTATATACTATTTTATAATATACAAAATACTACATGACCAAAGAACACCAATCTATGTCTTTCAATTCAATTGCTCTTATTAGTTTCTATCTTTTATGCATCATTTTAAAATAGCTAAAATACCATGCCATTAATTTTTGCTGAAGATGCTGGACACTGAGTCCTGACTTACTTGTCCCATGGGTGGATGGGAAATCTGGAAATCACAGAGTTAAATACTGCTGTGGTTCCTACAGTTGGTGAGAAAGACCTTTTGCACCCCAATTCAGAGTAATCGCCATCAACACTGAGTTTTGATTACTTCACTCTATCCTACAAATCAACTCACAGGGTCACCAGAGACCAGCAATGCACTGCGAGTTTTCTAGAGTATCTTTCTACCTCTCAAATTGTCAACCTTTGAAACTCTTTGGATGTAACCAGGTTTGGACTGATGGGCTTTTAAACAGAGGATTTCATGTCTTCTTCTTCCTGGAGATTTTCTTACTCAAACGCAGTGAAAGCATTTGGTGATTCCTTAAACATTACTTTTTAGCAAATTCCAAGAGACTCTTTTTTGGTTTTTGGTTGTTTGTTTGTTTGTTTGTTTGTTTTCAAGACAGGGTTTCTCTGTATAGCCCTGGCTGTCCTGGAACTCACTTTTTAGACCAGACTGGCCTTGAACTCATATATCCGCCTGCCTCTGCCTCCCAAGTACTGGGATTAAAGGCGTGCGCCACCACCACCCAGCTTCCAAGTGACTTTTTTTTCCTTTTTTCTTTCTTTCTTTTTTATAAAATTAGATATTTTCTTTATATACATTTCAAATTTCAAATGCTATCCTGAAAGTTCCCTATACCCTCCCCCAACCCTGCTCCCCTACCCACCTGCTTCTGCTTCTTGGCCCTGGCATTCCCCTGTACTGGGGCATATAAAGTTTGCAATACCAAGGGGCCTCTCTTCCCAGTGATGGCCGACTAGGCCATCTTCTGCTACATAAGAACACATGCTCCACTATGTTCATAGCAGCCTTATTTATAATAGACAGAAGCTGAAAAGAACCCAGATGTCCCTCAACAGAAGAATGGATACAGAAAATGTGGTACATTTACACAATGGAGTACTACTCAGCTTTTAAAAACAATGAATTTATGAAATTCTTGGACAAATGGATGTATCTAGAGGATATCATCCTTAGTGAGGTTAACCCAATCACAAAAGAAGTCATTAGATATGCAGTCACTCATAAGTGGATATTAGCCCAGAAACATAGAACACCCAAGATACAATTTGCAAAACACAAGAAAATCAAGAAGAGGGGAAGACCAATGGGTGGATACTTCGTTCCTCCTTAGAATAGGGAACAAAATACCCATGAAAGGAGTTACAGAGACAATGTTTGGAGCTAAGACGAAAGGATGGACTATCCAGAGACTACCCCACCCGGGGATCCATCCCATAATCAGCCACCAAACCCAGACACTATTGCATATGCCAGCAAGATGTTGCTGAAGGGACCCTGTTATAGCTGTCTCATATGAGGCTATGCCAGTGCCTGGCAAATACAGAAGTGGATGCTCATAGCCATCTATAAGATGCAACACAGGGCCCCCAATGGAGAAGCTAGAGAAAGCACCCAAGGAGCTGAAGGGGTCTGCAACCTTATAGGTGGAACAACAATATGAACTAACCAGTACCCCCAGAGCTCGCATCTCTAGCTGCAAATGTACCAAGTGACTCTTGATGCCATCAGTAATCAGTGCTTCATTTCAGCAGTTGGATTGTTTCTTCAGAATACCTGTAACTGTGAGAGCAGACTTAGACAGGAAGAGGGAGGGGGGAGTGTCAGCATTTACCAATGACCAAGGGCTCAGCATGCTCACTGTTCTATCTAGCCACCCAACACAAATAAGTCACTGACTTCATATTCACTTCCCAGCTGAGAAGGTTGTGTCTAAAGTCAAGTTCCTGTGCATGTGCATGTGTGTGTGTATGTGTGTGTGCGTGTGCGTGCATGTGTGTTCAAATCTAAAGCTGCACACATGTTAGTTTCTGTTTTCTTGTGTGTGTTGAGATGATGAAGCAGTGGAGAAGGGAGAAGAGTGAAGTGGGAATGCAATTATTATTTTAATTATCTGTCTCTCTGTATTGGCTTATGAGGATTTTCTCATTTTAAATATTCTACTGAAAATTGATTTTAAAAATCTATGCAGGAAAATTTTGAGGTGGAAAGTTATAGATTTGGCATTTGTGTGATCTCTACTGAGGCTGAAGAGCATCTGCTACATCTTAACTCAAGTCAGGAAATTTGGAGAGGTACAGTCAAAGGTCTGCATGAGTTCTGGTAGTCCTGTCCTGTGTTTGCTACAAATCTTCTGGTCCTCTCGTGATGCCAGGCTGTCTGAAAATGTGCACCAGACTATGGTGCTCTAGGGGATAGGGATATTGAGTGAGGGTAAGAGCTGGATGGGGAACTATTCCTACTCAAGATACAGAATTAGGAGATTCACATAGCCTCCTGTAAATGGCTTTTATCTAAGAGAAAGCATGGCTTTATTGGTGCTGACTGGGTCTGCATTCACTTCCCATGGGGCCTTATCTCAGAATCTGAGCTGGAAAAGTGCCCCTAAGAGTGCTTTTGGCATAGAGGGCTTACAGGGATCTCTCAAGCATACCAGGCTAGGACTCACTAACAGGATGGAGAGTCACAGATGTCATATGATGGCCAGCCCTTACCTTGTAGAATCCCATAATCCTATTACAACTCCAAAGCAAACAGTGGAAACATAAGGGCTATGTGGTAGAAAACACACATGGAGAAATCTATTCACATTTCTATTTATTAAAACATGACTATAGATATTAGCTGTTATGGCCTGAAAAGATTAAATCAGCTGTGTTGGTTAATTTTAATTGGCAGCTTGATGGGATCTGAAGTCAACTAAGAATCAAGCTGCTGGGCACATTTGTGAGGGATTGCCTTCATCTGGTTATTGGAGGTGGAAAAGCCCACCCTAAATGTGGGTATCACCTTCCAGGGCAGCTCAGACAAAAGGAAATTGGAGGGAAAAGCTCCCATCTCCCTTTGCCTGCCTACCTTTACGTCCCTCAGGTGAGTCATTCTACTCTGTTCATCTGGACCACTGCTGCCTCCAAAACTGTCTCACTGATATCAGAGCACAGCTTCTCGAAGCTTCTAATGTGGACCTAAGAGCAGTGGCCCTCCAGGAATCCTTCAGCCTCTGGCTACTGGTTAGGACTGTTGAAACATCCAGGCTTGTGGATTCAGCAGCTATTGGACTCTCAGCTTCTCCCACATGAAGGCAGCCATTGTTGGACTAACCTGACCAGGTTGTAAAACTTATTCTACTGTCTCCCTTTAATCCACATCATCCATTCTATCAGTTCTGTTTCTTTACAGGACCCTGAACACCAGTTCACTCCACTGATGGAAACAGTACCAAGAACAGAGATCTCCTGACTCTCTCCCCAGTTCTTCCACAGCCTTCAAAACGTTTGACGGAAACGGTCAAACGGTCAAAATAAGACCCTAGATTTCTCTTGTGTTTCTTCAGAAATGGTCCCCATTTCCTGGCTTTATCCCAGTGGATTCTGGTTGCCCTGTGTTTGTCTCACAGATGGCCAGGGCTCTGGGAAACAGGCAACTCTGAGCCCTCAGAACCCGGGGACAGGCTCAGATGCTCTCCAGTCAAGTCACCTCCAGGGCATTTGGAGAGCCCTGGGAAGGCAGTGGGTATGCATGCACATGGGGGGAAGCTCTCTGAGGATGTTGGCAGCAATTCAGTTGCCAACCAGCTGCAAAGAGCTTTAAAGGACACCATCACATAAAAAAAAAAAAAAAAGAAAAACGTTGATTGAGGACATATTGCCCTTGATTGAATGCTGAAGGGAACCTGCTGGCAGAAAAATAGAAATGAGAAAGAGAGAGTGGAAAGAGAACGGAGCAGGGCAAGCTACATCTGCCCATCTAGCCAGCTGTGGAGGACTTTCTTCTCGTCCATCTACGGGGTACAGCATTTGGAGTATGAATTTGTATTATCTATTGGAAATGTAATTTGACGGGTTTATGGGGGAATCTCATCACATTTGCTTTATGGCTGTCCAGTACTAAGCACTACATACATGTCTACACCAAAGTTCCTTAGACTCCCATTATAGTCATTCCTGTGGAGTGTGACAGCAAACTTCAGAAGGCAGGCCACAAAGAGGGGAGATCTGCATTCACAACCTTGTGCATCCAAGCATTGGGGTTTTGCAGTCCTCTGGCTTAAAGTTGTAAGTGGTTATCCTCTGAGTTTCTAACAGCTATTTAATTCTTTATCCCTGTGGGGGATCTGGCTGGGGCCCAGCAAACAGTGGTGCCTTCTCTTCCTCTCTAGAGTCAGAGAACCAATGGCGTTTAAAGTGGCTGTTCTTAGGACCACCCTCTGCAGAGAGAGAAAAGTAAGTTGCAGCATAAGGCAGGTTATCCTTCTCCACTGACATTGCCTTCTCCCTAAACAACCTCTATGTACCAATCAAGGCTTCATTTCTGTTTGTTTATTTGTTTATTTAATGTATATGAGTACACTGTAGCTGTCTAAAGACACACCAGAAGAGGGCATCGGATCCCATTACAGATGGTTGTAAGTCACCATGTGGTTGCTGGGAATTGAACTCAGGACCTCTGAAAGAGCAGTCCGGTGCTCTTAACCTCTGAGCCATCTCTCCAGCCCCAAGGCTTCATTTCTATTGAGTCTCAGAACACAGATGCAAAACACAGTGGATTATCCAGCCATGCTTTATACCACAATTTGCCTTCAGATAAAAAAAAAAAAACAAAAAAACAGGGGGACAGCCATCAGAGACCTTAAACATCTGTTGGAGTCCAATGAAGTATGAGGATTGCCCAGCTTTGAGGATGAGAGCATAAGGCACCAGTGCATGCATTTCCTGCTTGATTGAAGATCATGAAGATTTTTTTTAAGTCATTTTACAAAGCCCAACCCCAACTGTCCACGTTGTTGACAAAGGCTAGCCAGGCCATTGACAAGATTCTTAATGCTGCAGGCTGGGTGCTGACAGTTTTGCACCATGTGTGGGAACAAAGGGAAGAGCTGGTAGGCAATGAATGCAAAGCATGTAGACCCATGTCGTTCCATTGTGTGGTTCTGTTACTCCGAAGTATGGAAGTCCATGAGATCACAGCTTTGTATTGATGGAGTCATACATGGATCTGTAATGACAGGGCCTCATTGCCTGTTGCAGAAGCACTATGTCACACACTCTGCTGATAAGCAGCTGTTAGACTAATAACTTCATAATAAGACTTTCTGAGAGGTGTGTGTGTGTGGGGGGGGGGGGGGAGATTGATATCAAAGGTCCAGAAATACTATGAGGGTATAGAAAATAGCATTGGAGAAGGGCAAATATCCACACGGGGACAGAGATTTAGAATATCTAGTGATAAAAATAAAATAGAGATTTAAACTGTACATTTATAATTATGGATCCTCAACAGCTAAACAGTTACCCATACAAACTACAAGGGAGTTGGAAATACTTCAATCACCTGACTGTGGTTTGGAATAAAGCAAGAGGAGCTCTTCTCTTTGCATGCCTTTCCCCGTCAATGTCATTCTTCTCTTGAACTCACATTGTCCATGTAATTGGCAGCAAAGAAAGAAACTCAATAATGAGAAAAGCCTGCATAAATTAGAAGTAATATAATAAAAAGGAATACCAGACCCACTACCTACCAAGACAGGAGTCAAGCCAGCAGAGTGGGAGGCCAGGGCACTAGCTCATTCCCTTATGTCTAAGGACTAGGAATTCCGAGAGCCGCATTAGATTAGTCAGGAAGTAGGCAAAGGAAGAGACAGCATCAAGTTTCCCAGAAGTGTCTGTTTTCTTGCAGCAGACATCCCAGAGCTGTCTCTGAGTCCTTGTTCCTGCCCTCTTGTGCTGAGCAATCTAAGGCTATTCCAGTGCAAGGATTTCTCTGTTGCTACTCTGTATTGACCAAAGTAGCATTGGTGTGGCATATATCATTCCATGTCATTATGTCATTAGCCGTATATCATGAGCTGAGGTCCTTCTACAAGGTGCTTACCGTAGGACATATTTGAATCCTTCTACCCAGGGGATCCTCCTCCTCCAAACAGCGGAGTAATGCTCTCTTGGGTTCTCATCTAGGTCCCTAGTCAAATGGCAGGTTGTCCGTAGCAGGAGAGCCCTCTCTGAGTAGTGTCTAAAATACCAGCAACTCATCCAATCCAGATTCTCAATGCAGACATAAAAGCTTATTTGCTACTGCTTTACCTTAGATAGCAGCAATGGTGGTAAGCATATTTTAGGTACTTACATACACTTTGGTAAATTACACAATGGCCCTGATTCATCAAAAGTGAAGAAGCAAGGCATACATCATTAAGTTTTCATTATATGTATTTACCGTATGTGTATGGGTATTTTGTCTGTGTTTGTGTAGGTGCACCACATGCATGCAATACCTGTGATGGTGGGCATTGGATCCCTCAGAACTAGCTTACACATGGTTGTGTCAATCCTGGCAACTGAACTTGTGCCTTCTGCAAGACTGGCCAGAGGTCTTAACCTCTGAACCAACTCTCTAGCCCCCCAGGTGGACATTTTAACATTAAAGTTGCTTTTAAGGTTTGCCTATCATGGTGAGGAGGATTCTGAGAGAGAAGAAATCCAGGAAGCATCCATCCTTATCCCTGATGGCCATGAATTCTCTACGACTTCAGATTTTGCCACATAACGGGCAACCTGGCATGGCATGTTCACTGACCTAGTGGGTGAAGGGCAATCTCGAGGCATCTGGCTGAAGTCAGGCTTTGCTCCTGGTTTCTCACTGTGGACCTGGAGGACCATCTCTCTTATTGTCAAAATGAATGTCACTTCTTTTGTCTCATCAACACCAAGAATGTCAAGCATCAAGCTCAGATGGCAAATATACACTGGTAGGGGAGTTGGGGTGGTCAATACATGCCCTTAATCCAAAAGTCAAAATAATATATATTACTGATTTTTTTCAACCAGAGTTTTACCTTCACCGATGGGAGGGTACAGGTCCTTCTAGGGTGATGAAGTTTCAGTAACACAGCTCTGGTAACTTTAGTGAGAAGGTCTCCCATAGTCTCAGGCATTCCCAACATTTAGTCTCCAGTTGGTGGTGAATGCTTGTGGAGGTTTAAAAGGTTCCTTGCTGCAGGAAGTATGTCACTGAGGGTGGGTGGACTTGGAGATAAAAAGCCTTATGCCATCTCCAGTTCACTCTGTTTTATCTTTACAGTTTAAGATCATGACTCTCAACTTCCTGTTCCTGTCTCCATGCCTGATGCTTATTGCTATGCTTCCCCACCATGAACTCCTATCCTCCTGAAATCATAAGCCCAAATAAGCTCTTTTGTCTTAGGAATTGCTTCTGGTCGAAGTGTTTTATCACAGCAACAGGAAAGACGTATATCCAACAGCAATCTTCAGTTTTTTCCTTAGAGGAAACCTTTTATAACTTTGGGTCCCAACTCACTGATGCTTATAACATGGCTCACCTTTCCAAACCATGGAGATCATTCCCATGGTGAATTTTAGACTTTTACTTTTCAAGTAACCTGTGACTGTCCCCAAGAAACAACAATCCTAGTTATTGGTTCATTGCGTGAATTTCACTGGTGTTGCTGTTTAGAAAATGCATAGAATTTGTAACGAAAAATTGCTTTACCCAAACACCAGTGTGATTCTGCTGAGAGTGGTGACATTTCTCCTCTAGATGACAAAACCAAATACGAGTCAAGACTTACATACTCAGTAACTGAATGGGGGCTCTAGAAACAGAGTTTGACTCTATTTAATCTTTCTGCAATGCCACCTGGCTTCCCATGTGACCATGGCACATTCTGCTGCTCAGACCATTGAAATGACTCTTCTAGCTCACCATAATATGCTATGATGACCAAGTGATGTTTTCTGGGCTCCTAAAGTACACACTGGAGCCCAGGATTCTCTGGTGATGCTACGAAGGGCAAACCCAGTCCCAAAGCCTCACTGAAAGAGAGATGTTTGGGGATGCAGTCAGAGCAGCTGTGGTCTGCTCAGGAGGAATTTTGAGTGAAGACTCTGAGACAGTTCTCAGTTGGAATAGAGATGGGTAGAAGGCACAAGTGCAGCTGGCAGCACAGAATAGAAAGAGGAATTCAAGTAAGTGCCTGCCTCTCCATGGCTGGTTCCACAGATAGGATAAGCAGATTCCTTTCAAAAACAAATTCCTAAAATGTAAGAGACCTACTAGCCTGAACACAATAGAGCACAATTCCCACAAGCTAAATGGTATGGCCTATGTCACATTAGATAATTCGTTTCCATTTCTTGGTGTACCAGCAAGGTTATAAAGGAAATCATAAGACTCGGTGCACATGGATGGCTGTTGTTGAATTTAAGTGCCTAGATACGTTCTCAATGCAGAGAAAAGGGGTCAAGTTCAGTTAACCGATGTTACCAAATCATGTGTGTTAAGGCCCTTAAAGATAAAGTCAGGGGTTTAATATACCCACATCCTGGTTTTAAAAGCATCTATTCTCAACTCTCTCCTCCGCAGCCATCTACTGCTTATACTTGGCCACAGTAAGATTGTTTATATCATGGAATTTGACATGTGATACCAATCACTTCCTCTCCCTGTCTCCCTGGAGAGCTTGGTGCTAAATTTTTACAACTAGATAAAATGTTTTCATTCATTACACTTAATGCTAATCTGTTTCTTTCTTCTAATACCAATGACATTTTAAAAAGTTTGTCGCCAGTCCTTTTATATATCAGTGTGCATTAGTGAGATAATCTGCATTCACAAGAGGACCCCATAAAAGAACTAATGCTCTAAATTTGAAGCATGTGTCCGTCTTTCTCAGATGAATTTAAATTCCAAGGTCTCTGTGTTCTTCAGTCCCATATGGTGCCATGAGGTCTCAGCCCATCGCATCGGATGGCTCTGATTTAGTAACAGACACGCACACACAGAAAGACACATCTTCCAGTCATCCACCATCTGCTGGACTGTGGGAAAGAGTCTGTGGACCTGGTCAGTGGGAAGGAGCTTCCAAGGTCTGACAAGGTCTGATCTCTCACTTGACTCGGAGAGCTGGAGTCAAAAGTTTCTCCACGGTCACTGAAAAGTTAGTGATACGATTATGGACAGAAAAATGACATCAGTCTATAAGCTGATGATAAGAATGTATTTTCTATGCTGACCCCTGGCAAAATGGAGTCTCCTCTCGAAGAAAACTCAATATGTTCTGGGACATATAGGAAGTGACATGGGAGCCAAGCACACATCAGCTTGCTACTTCCACCATGGCTGCCATTTGATCCAAACATTGACATCCCCTTTCCAAAGTGCTAATGCTGGTATGTACAGTTTGGCAGTGCCATGGTGGGTGGTGTGACTTCCCACAACTGGAAGGTTTGCACTGGGTAGACAGTGCAGAAAGAGCAAACAGTGATAGGATGAAGTACAGGAACAGGGGCGTGGGGGGCGGGGGGGGGGGACTTCTGACCTGCTCACTTTCCCTCAGAGCATCCTGAGGTTTTTGCCTCTTCAACTTTGAATAGTATGACATTCAAATGATCATTTTGTTTCTTTCCCACAGCCCCACCCTGCCCCCCATCCCCCAATCTCAACAAAAGAAGAAATGTAACCTCATATCCTCGCTCTGAAATTAGTTCTATTGTCAAAAGATGACAGCTGTATCCTGATTCCCAGAATTTCACTTTGGAATCAAACAAGCATTTCTGAATCCATTGTGTTAGTTCAAACAGATCTGTAATGGCCCCTCAGCAAACCATTTTCAGAAGACTTGTGTAAGTAAGATAAAAAAGACGCTGCTTCTACAGAGTTGCTTTTATGGGCTAGGTCAGAGTACTCTTTCCATGTTGTTCATTCCCAGTCGAATTTCCTAATAGTCTGTCTCCTCTGCTAACAGATGCCCGGCCTCATGTCGGAACCAGATCGCGCCACTGCTGAGATGCTATCCAGCGCCTTTCTTATTGAGCCGTTTCCCTAGCAGATGGTGTAATGCTGCAGGCACACTCCTTCCTGTTAATTACCAGCCTTCTCTGCAGATGGAAATGTCAGTCAGCCTCACAGGTCCCGGTTCCTGCCATTGCCTCAGTCCATAGCCCTCTACCTAGGAAAGATGCTGCCAACACACACCATGTGTTTTCTGACTGCTGACTAGGCAGGCAACAAAAAACAACTTACTTCATGAATATTCATGGCGGAATGTTGAAAGTTCTGTTCATCTGTGATGCTTATAGATCTGCTTAAAGGGGATTGCACCTTCCTCAGAACACTCTGCCCCTTGTTTTCCTACACGGAGGATACGCGAGTTACCAAAGTAGGTTGCCATGGCAACATAGAAAGGACCATGAAAGTCGTCCATTTGGAGCCTTCTGCAGGCACATCAATTTCTGACGAACGCTCTTCTCGTACCTTTAAGTGTCACTTAATTATTCTTGTTCTTCCACAGCTCACCAGTAGTTATCAAGCTAAACTGATTAACTAATAACTCGGTTTTCATTAAAGCCTTATTATCTCATTAGCACTCACAGAACCTGTATAAATTCCTTCATCTTTTCCTTGTATTTAAACCTACTAAATCAAGATAAACTAATTTCACTGAGGCCATTCTTTAGTCATTACATCAAATTATCTTGCTCTCTGTGGAAAAGTCTTTAGCCATCAAAAATGGGCATCCTTTCTTGTTTAGAGGAGAGGCTCTGGGGTTGGGTTTAAGGGCAGGGAAGGAGATGGGAGCCCTTCAGCAAGCATTAATGGAGGGTAATTCAGAGAAAATTTTCCTTAATTGTTTGCATCTTCTAGAGATGCTGTATTTGGAAGTAAGACCACATGTGGCAAAAGGGAATATTGTCACAGTTCAGGACGCTGCTTAGCTGAACTTTAATTCCCTGTGATTTCATCCAAGGATAGTGACCGTGGAGCTAGAGTTGCTTCTGACAAAGACATGACTGTTTCCAGTGGAGGCTGACTTTTGGAAGTCACAATGACCGGAGTCCTGGAATGGTGGAAGAGCCTATCACAGGGAGAGTGGAGCAAAGAGCTTCCCAGAGTACTAAAGGATTTACTTGTTTATGAAACAAATTAATTTTTTTCTTTGAGTTTCTTTTGCCTTGGAACAAAGCTCTATGTTATGGACTTCCTAATAGGAAAAGAATTTAGAGTTTGTCCTGGAGATGTGAGAAGCCCCAAGCTGAATACCACAGTAGGTTAAACAGAAAAGATGCTATGTGTGGCTCCCACAGGTACCTACGAAGCATATGTCTCCTCTCCTAGATGAGTATGAAGAAGTGCCTGTTTTTCCTGTATTTTCATACACTGTACACAGGGAAAGAAAGCATGCCAAGGTGTCTGGCAGACAGAACAGAAATTAGGTCACTGTGAGTGGCCCTTCCTTCTGAAAAATGTAAACAGTTAGAAAAGTACCATGAACTAGGTACTATGAATGGATGAGGGGGAGAACACACCAGAGCTGTCCACTGCCATGCTCAAACTTCACAATTGCATCTTGTAAGCAGTACGAGTACTTGTGTGCAGGTAGTTGTTTCAGAGCAAGCTCCTCAAAGAGGGACAATCCTAGTACTGATACACATGAGCATATCAATTCATTGTCAATTATTGAATGAATGATACACAATTTACAAAGAGTAGAAGATGCCATCACTGATTCCAGTCAACTGATTCTTGATTCTTATGGGATGCTTACATCAGTTGTAGGCTAACTTATTTTTATCAGTAGCTAACTTAAAGTTGATTTGGAGGAGAAATTACAATCCTTCAGCCATCCCCTCCTCATTAAGCTTATTTCATGTGATCCATTATCTAACGTTAACCTGTCTCCTACTTCCAAATAAAACTACACCCAATAAATCAAAAGCTCTCAGTCTCATCTGTACATATATCAGAATCTCATTTCTATGCATGCCAGAATGTCATTCACTGTTCAGTGATATTAGTGACTTCTTTGCTTTGTTTGTATGAAAGTATGAAACATGGGACACTAGTTTTTCAATATATCCTACTGTTCAGAACATGGCGGTTACTTGTGTAATATGTGCTTAGGTTTAATCTATATTATTAATATCGTCTCCTTCCTCTCTTAAGTCCAGTACATCAACAGTGCAGTAAGAGGTGCTGTGTTTCATGGTGGCTGCCAATTTCCACAGGATAAATATTCCAACCGTGGGATAGGATGTCAGTGAACACAAAGTTGGAAGGAGATGAACAAAAGCACATTTGACTTTTTAATAATGGCCATATTTAGCAGCCAGCTTCCAAGATCCTAAAAATGGAACAATAAGCTCTTGTCGGCTGGTGGAAAACGAGTCAAGCTCTGTGTTACACCTGATTGTCTCATAGGCCTCACTTCTCTTCCATGGCAAATATATATCACATCCCAGCTGTGTGTCTACAAATAGGCAAAAGCACATGGATCTCCAGAGTCTGACTTACACAGAGCTTAATAAAACATTGAACAATTAAACTGGACGGACACATACTGAGTGAGGCTAATAGGAAAAGTGAAATACTGGCCCAAGGACAGGTTAATGACATTTGAGCTGCTTTTTTGCTTTATGCCAAGGGGGATTTACTAGGATAACATGACCTACAAGGAGAGCAAGAGCTCTTGATGTTGGGCTAATTAGAAAAAAGCAAGAGGCTGGGCCTGAGCTTAGACTTGGGTGAAGATTTAGAGAGATGAAGAGCAGAAAGCAAGGTTTTTCAATATAGCTTAAAGGCAGACTTATGGATTGACAGCTAATCATGGTACAGTAAATTTTATACCTTGAAATGTTTTGAAAGATGCAAAGGTATGCCCTAAAAGTTATTCATCTTTAGAACTAGAGAGGGACAGATAAATCTAAAACACTCTGGTACTTAGGTGGCTTTAAATCATTTCATTCTAAAATAGATCTGAAAAAAATAATCATGCTTAGTCTAGTATACCCCCAAAGGCCTCCAAAATAATACAGGCTCCTGTCAGGTTTTTTTGTTGCCCACTAGACTAGAGAATATGATCCCATTGTTGAAGACATCATATAGCTGGAACTGAGCTGATAGCATCATCTTGCTGCCTGCCTTTCAGCATGCTGGAATGTGTTATGAAGTCTTCTGGAGGGGAAGAGGCCTCAACTATGGTACTCAGTTGTAAACTCTTCAAGCCAGGAAACCAACCTGCCAGACAAGATGCACCCACCTTTGTAATGGTGTCATGACTGTTGTGTGGTAACCCAGCTACTTTCTAATTAGATTTGAAGCTCATTCCTTCAGAGGGGGATCGCAGTCCTGATACTATAGGCCTGGTTAACAACTCATGCCTGAGGAGGTTGCAGGCCCAGGTGAGTAAAGTATAATTCTCATGTATCTAAGTTGACGTAGCTTCAAATTACTACATAAGTTTTCATGTTTTGCCTAAATGCTCAAGTGACTCATCTTTACTGATAGAAGCCTCTATTTGCAGTGAAGGGCAGTGAATTCAGGCAACCATGGCTGCCAAAGGTGCTGGTAATTAATATCAGCTAAGGTCTACCCCTAAACAAAATGCTTATGATACCACTCTAATGCTCATAAAACTTAAGGAAGGGGACAGAAAGTATGAAAGAGTGAGAAAATGCGATCATAAGCTGCAAAAGTTCATCTTCTAGACTGAACACAACCATTGCAATCATGAACTCAGAACAACTGCAGTTATCCACACTGGGCTATTATGATACCTGTCAATAATCAGCTACAGAAGTTGAAGGGCACACGGGTCCCACCACTTAGTGATGAACTATTGACCATGGTAGATTCTAGGAGAGATGAAGCTGTTATCTTCAGTTGTCTACCCACTTCTGAGCCCTCCAGGCTCCAGTAGATAATGCCAAACAGTGATCACACAGATAATCCTGATTAAACTCAGTGGATCACAAAGCAAAACTAGTAGATGTGAATGGGATTTGTAATGAGAAGGGGAATGTGCAAACACAGTAAAGAGATGGGCAAGGTTAGGAATGAGTATGATTTGAATGCAGGATATATGTATATGAAAGTGTAAAAGAACAAATTTAATTAATAGTACAAATTTTGAGAAAAACAAAATTTTCTTTATATACTACATTTTTGAAAATTTCATAAAATAAGAGCAATAAAGGTTTTCTGAATAATCAAAAATGTGTTTATAAGGCAATGGAGATAGGGGTTAGAGAGATGGCTTAGTGCTTAAGAGCACTCACTGGTTTGGCAGAAGACCCAGGATCACTTCCTAGGACCCACATGGTTGGTGGCTCACAATTGCCTATAACCATAGTTCCAAGGATCCCATTGCCTTTGTCTGGCCTCGTTGGGTCCCTGCACACACATGATGCACATACAGTCATGAGCAATGGCTATGTCTTTTCCACATGCGCACACACACACACTCACACACACACACAATAAGCTAATAAGTAAATCTTCAGAAGAGAGTGTTGATATAGAAGAAAACCTGGCCTTTTCCTTTGGAGTTTTAGAGAGAGAAGGAATCGGAGGAGGCACACCAGAGAAGGTCAAAAAATAATAGCTTGGCTATAGTTTACTTCCTTCTGTAAGCTGGTACTTGGATGACTTTCCTGTTTGGCCCAAGCCTCTCCGTGTGCATCTGTGGTGAGAGGTGGGAGAGGACTGTTCTTCATTGGAACCAGGAAAGACAAATTCACCTTCTCATGTTTCAGAGTAAAATGGAAAAGATCAAGATCTATATAAAATATGTGATATAAAATATATCGCCTACTTATATACTCCATATAAACAGATCAGAAGACAGCAATGTCAAATCTCCAACAGTGGAAATAAAATATGTAACTGACCAAAAAAAGTAAGAATAGAAAAACCTGTCCTCAAATGACCAAAATGGAAGGTGTTCAATCCCATGAGAAGTATAGTCAGCAAGATGGCATCTTCTCTTCCTAGAATGTGCAGACACTGTGGCGCATTTCCTCTCATCGTCTCTGCACGTAGATAAGTGAGGCATCTGCACACAGGACTTCGAGTTGCCAGTGTGCAAATCAGCTTTACATGCACTGAGGCTATTGGCCAAGAGATATTCCAAGTACTGATAGTCCCTGAAGGAGGAATTCAAACTCTACCCTGTCATTGCCATTTGTGTGAGAGAAGACTCAAATTTAGACCAATGGAGAAAGAGTTTGGTCCATTTGTTGATCTACTTGGCTGTCTATTAGAAATATCGCTGACAATAACCACAGAAAGGAGACACATCAAATTGTTTGGTGAAATTAACACTGACTCATGGGCCAAAGATAGTTCAAAGATTGTATTTGTCTATGTCTTTGAATTTTTTATACTAAGCAAGTTTTGCTTTTATGGACTGAAAAACAACCAGACTTAGGAATGACATGAACTGCTTCAGAGGAGAGCATGCAGGGTTTCATCTAGAAAGACCCAGAACAGTGTTGTTCTGAGTCTCTGTCACCTGTTGGGCGATGTTGATCTTCTGCAGTATGCATTCTTATATCTCTTAAACAGGGCAGGTATTTACAGGGGTGCAGTGAAGACTGGAATTTAACATTTCTCATGCATAACTCAAGCTGATTTTCATCACCCACGATCCATCTAAATGGTACCCAGCAATGTGATAGAAGACCCGAGTAAATTCTTGTTCAGCTTCATTAACTCCATGAGAAAGCCTCTATGTGCATCCCCCACCTGATGTGGGTCAAGTCAATAGAAGGCTGCCCAGCATTTTGAACAAAGATATGCTCCTGTGTGCACTCTTGGGATTCTCCCATGCATCTGTTAGAAAGGATGGGGAGTATAAGTTTGCCAAAAACCTCACCATCTACAGTACCAACCTGAGTTACTCGGCAAAAAATTAAAGTGGATAGATAGTGTTTGTAAGCTCACCTCCACCCTGGAGTCCCCCAGGGGCACTGAGTTGGAGAAGTGGGGCTGAGCTGTAAGAGCAAGACTGAGAATCATGGCAGCCCCTCTGACTGCATACCACACAGCGACTCCCCAGGATGCAAAGGCAGCAACCAAACAGCACAAATTGGAAAGAGGAAAAAAAGTGTGAAATCTGCTCTGGGCCATCAGAGGAGGCTGATGTAATCCGGGTTGACTCCAGGGACAGTAATGGTGCCAGCTATGGAGGCCACATGGCTTCTAATGAGGCCAGGCCCAGTTGCAGCTCAGAAGAGTGGGTGAGCAAGCCAAATCTCACCCAAGGACAGAAGCAGCCCTGACAGCTGGTGAGTGAATTAACTTCAGGCAAACCAAGTGGACCCAGGTGGTGGGACATTTCGAATCTTTCCCTTCTGGTGGAAACAGAACAAAACATTGCATGGAATACAGCCACCATGGCCTTTTTAAAAAATTTTCCTTTGATTTCTTCTGACAGATTTCTTGGAGGAGGGGGCAAATAAGAGGGAATAGCTTTAAGACCCACCTGGACAGACATCAGTGACACCGCAGTGCTAAAGGTTGCTTAGAAAGGGCTATTTGAGAGATGGAGCATCCCTACTGAGTGGGATCAAGGCAGTGTCCAACATGGTTGAAGGACAACTTGTCAGATGACTTGAACGCTTGAGGAGAAGGGCCGCCACGGATGGTAATCAGTGCTCCTACATTGCTGACCCCAGGTATTTGCACAGAAGGCTTTTTCCCCCTCCATCTTCATAACTAAATGGATGTCTTCTCTCCCCGAGCTTCTCACCCTAGAAGTGTCCTGCAGGGGCTGCCATTCTTAAGTTGGGTAGACACCTACTTCCTACAGAATTCAGCCAATAGGCTAAGCCTGGTAGTTTGAAAGCCATCCTGCCACCTGGTGGTTGTATCCCTAAATTGCAAGGGCAGGTCTTCCTGCACAATTAGCCTCTAAAGACGTGAATTTATAAAATAAAAAAAAACATTTAACCAGTTTGACAAATGTCAGAGAGACATGAGCATTTCAAAAGGATGGGCAAAATAAAAAATAAGCATATGTTGTGAAAGAAAATAGCCTCACTGATGAGAAAGAGACCAAATCAAACGTGAGTGGGAAGACAGGAAACACAGAAAGCGAACACAGCACTGGGTGTGGGCAAGAGACACCCAGCCCCACTGATTCTGGTTATTCCAGGAAGATCTGTCACATTGCCGAGGCTGAGGTTAGCACGGTTCCTACGCAGCCTGAGGAGGCAAAAGGTTATGATAGCATTTTGGGCCTCTGCATGATAGTACAGAGACCTCTTTATTAGAACATCAGTACGCCTAGTTTCCTTTTATTTCTTTATCTCACATTTATTTGTTTATCTTTTTTTCCATCTCTCTTCTTTGCAACAGTCATGGGGCATATTCCTGTCACCAATTGTGCCCTGTGTTTAGATCACAGACTGCACATGCAAGTCAAAGTCACCAGGGAGAGGAAAAAGAAAACTAAATGAGAAAATGCCCAGAGAATCCAGAGCAGCAATAGAGCTAGCCTAAGCTTCGATGAGAACAGGGATAGCTCAGCTCACTTCCAGGGTAGGTCTCACCGGAAGCAGCATCTTACCAACAGTGTCTTGATGGTGGCAAGGGGAGGGGAGGAATAGCAGGATGGAACAAGGGACATGGTGAGAAAGTGGCATGAGACATCGACTGTTAAAGCAGAGAGAATATAAAATAAAGGGAGTTAGAGCAGGGCAAACAGCAAAATAGAGTGGTGTACACTATTAATTCCTGCATTTGTCAGGCAGAGGCAGGAGAATCTCTGAGTTTGACGAAAGCTTGGTGTCCATCACAAGTTTCAGAATGGGAACAGCAAGCACTTAAAACTCCAGACATGGGAAGGGGAGGCAAGCACAGGCTGACCACTGGAGGTCACTGGTCGGCCATCCTAGTCTACTTGGCAGGCTGTGGGAGACCCTGTCCCAAAAAAGTCAGGGGTCGGGAATTGGAGGACACTTGATAAAGGGCACAACTCACTCACATGAAAACACATGCACACGTACACACATGCACACATGTGTGCACACACATGAGAAGGGGTCCATCCTTGAAAATGCCAGAATGAAAATATTTCACATAGAGAGGGGGCTGAGGCCTGCAAAGGCTCACAGTAACCAAAGGACACAGGGACTTTGAAGTTCACCCTGACAAATCTGGAGTCTCACTGGGGAATTTTAAACAAGCGAGCATCAGCTACCTGGAACACACAGATAACGACTGTAAAGATCCCTCCTGGGGCCCTGAGAATTTCAGAGGCTCTGACTGTAAAACCCACAGAGGTCTTCTGAAAAGCCAGTGTGGCTCTTCAGGAGGAAGGCATCTCCAGAGCTCTTCAATGCCAGGTGTCTGCCATTGGTTTGGGGCATTTAGCTAACCAATGCAGGTCATGTGAGGGGTTCCCATGGTACGCACAAATGCTGGTGAAAAGCTGAAGTTGACTTTCTGACTTCCTGGTGACCATTTTAGCGCCATCACAATGAAAAGACACAATGCAATGCATTGGGGGATAATCACTATAGAGTGCTTTAATCCCCTAGGCATGATATCTGTGGTTGCCCATCACAGATTTCAACTCCTATTTTTTTCTCTTATCTCTGTTCTCCCTCCCACTTCTCAGCTTCAAGATGCCTGTCTCCCCTTTTGCTCTGTTTAGAGACAGTCTTTAGAGTAAGACCTAAGGAGGCTTGATCTGGTATCATACAGATTCTCCCAAGGGAGTCAGCTAAACAGGGAACCTATAAACCCATGCATGACCACTGTGGCAAAGATGGCCTTACTTCCGACTCGGATCTCCAGATTGGTCTGAGGACTTATCATTTTACTTGGCTGGTTTCCAGAAAATTATTTACCTATGCTTATTTATGTGTCAGCCCATGAAGCTGGCAAACCACAAAAGAAAGCCTCTTCCCCCCCCCCCACATATTAGCCATCATTTCTGGTGTGTACCTCAGAAGAAGTGGACAGTCTCTTCTTTAAGAACTTGAGGACCTCGATATTTTTCCAGAATATTTTTCTGCATAGGAATTTGAGGTCTGCCATTGACGAGAGAAAAAAAAAAAAAAGAGCTTCCAACTAGTGGTAAGAGTAAAAGTGTGGAGAGGGGAAAAGATGGGGCCCTCTGGCTTGGCCCATTGTTCTCATCGTCAGGATTGTCCCACCTTTACTGAAAGCTCTACAACACTTGTGTAGCATTGATAGTACAGGTCATAGATGGTGTGTGATACCCTGCACAGAGTTCTTCTCCTCATCTTTCCACCTTTGTCTCCTCTCACTATGCTACCCACTACTCTCCATAGTTTCATTGCTTCTAAAAATATAAGATAAATGATAGACAGACAGATAGATAGACAAACAGATAGATGGATGATAGATGGATAGATAGAGGATGGATAGATAGAGGATTGAGCACACGTAGCATACTAATGTATATCAGACACTGCTTTTTCTGAGTCCTCCAAAAAGCCTTTCTCCTATATGGGAACCATGGAACTAAGGGTCCTTTACAACTACAGGAAACTATCCCTTTGAAGAGTATTACAGAAAGATCAAGGACCGCGTGGAAAGCTATGTTTGGAATCTCAGAAAGCAAGCTCAACTCTGACCCAAATCCTCACCAACCAGTTAGAAGTGTCACTGAACCTTTATTTCAACATTTGCAAAGAAAAATGACAAGTGGCCCAGAGGATCTATGCATGAATGATTGGATGAATCACAGGCAATTATTACCTGAGTCAGATTCGGAACTTTATGTAGAAAGTGGAAAGTTCCCTTACCAAACTGGATTAGGTCTCAACCCCAGTCCCACTCTACATTGTTTTTCTGGCTTTTAATTCTTGAGCTTAGTGGCCCTGGACAGAATCTCCCTCATTGCCTGCCCCCCTGCCTTGTGTGTGTGTGTGTGTGTTTCCCCCTCTCCCCTTCTTTCACCGTTTTCCATTCATTCCTTTCCTCTTTCTTTCCTTGCTTCCTTTTATTTATTTTTCTTCTTCTATTATACCCAATAAGTCCTGATAAAGATGAGGATCATGTCAAGGTGAATCTTCAGTAAACAAAAACACTTTAATAAAAATCAAGGCATCTCAACAATGACAGACCAACATAGATGACAGAAATTTGGTAGGAAGACATTTAGTTTCCAAAACATGTTTCAGGGAACCAAATATCAGGTTAGCTGCAGATGTCCCTGTCCATGGCCATGTGTGTTCCTAGAGACAGTTAGCCCATACTCAGTTGTCCTTTTGGGCATGTCTGGGCAGTTTTGACTAAGGAACCCTCCCTGTCACCTCTGATGGGTCTTGAAGATAACTGAGCACTTCTTGATTCCCTATATATTTGTGTGTGTTTCAGGTGTGATAGCCAAGTGTTGCCTGCCCTGCTGCCTTCAGTGCATCTCCTGCCTGAAGCTTAGACATAGAGGCAAGAACATGTCATTTCTTGTTCCCAGGCCAGGACTCCATCATGCACATTTTTCCCATGAAGTCTTGGTACTAGCCTGTTCTTTAATGGAGGAGGCTCCTCTGGATGACACAAAGAACTCTCAGTGGAAACTAGACTTAAATTCATGATTCTCTTCTTACTCTCAATTTTCTTTTCTTGGTTGAGTGTCAAAGTCATCAGACAACTTACATTTCACATAGACTATCACATACAAACAGAAGGAAGAATGCTACAGTATTTGCTGAGCACGAGTGCCACAATGGCCTGTGCCAGGCACCTCACATTATCATAGCCCAAATGATGCAGTCCAACTTTAGGTCCAGTGGGACTTGGGTTCACACGACATCTCTACACATTTCAAGTTACTGACAAATGCTCCTCTACCCCACTATTTCGTGAGTTAGTTGCTTTTGTGGTGTGGATGTGTTATAGTTTTTCCAGCCACAGAGCTGCCACACAGGCTTATACTCTTTGTCTCACATACTATTAGATTTCTGTCCTTTTCATAACGTGCTGATAGTTTTATGTCAACTTGTCACAAGATAAAGTCATCTAAGAGAATAGACGCTCTCAATTAAGAAAATGCCTCAATAAGACAGGCTGTGGGCAGGCCTGTAGGGTTCTTCTAATTGGTGATTGCCTGGGGAGGGTGCTACTGTGGGTGGTTCCATCCCTACGCTGGTGATCCTAGTTTCTATAAAGCAGGGTGAGCAAGCTAGAAAGCAGCACCCCTCCATGTATTCTGCATCAGCTCCTGTGTCCAGGTTCCTGCCCTGCTTGAGTTCCTGTCCTGACTTCCTTTGGTGATAGCATGTCATGTGATGGAAGTATAAGCTAAATAAACCCTGTCCTCCCCACCTTGCTTTGGGTTATGGTGTTTCATCATACCACCCTAACTGGGACACACAGGACTCCCAAACACTTTTTAAATTTTAAACACAATACTTTTATACAATCTCTGTGAAAGTGCTTCCTGTCATCCATTCTGTTAGCTTTTGGTCACTGTGGCAAAAAAAACAACCAAACAAACAAAAAAAAAAAAACCTGAGATAAACAACTTCAAACATTAAATATGCATTTGACTCATGGTTTCAGAGATTTTAATCCTTGGTCAGCCCATCCAATTGTTTTGGGCTGCAGCAGGCAGATCAAAAGCATCCTGGTAGAAAGAGTTTGGTATACCAGGGCTTCCTGCTTCAGAGTAGCCAAGAAATTGAGATAAGATGAGGAATCTAAAGACACACTTCAAAGGCAAGTCCCACTAACCTCCTTCCTCTTGCCAGGCCTTTTATTCTTCAGTGCCACCTAGTCACACTGTTAAATTACAAATACATGAAGGGAACAATTCATCCATAATCCAGTCACCTCTCCATTATTGGTTTTGCCAACTGCTGACCAAGTGTGTAGTACATATGCTTTTAAGAGAACACTTCATCTCCAAACCATAACATCTACTCTCATAGTTGAACAACTCCATCTTCTTTTTTTTTTCAGTATTAATATCTGTATATATTTATGAATATTGTTTCATATCCTACTCATTGACATGCAGTATTAATTATTAGTCATTTTTATGTCACAAAATAAAGCATAAGGGTTGATACAGTCAAGAAGCATAACACCCTCCTCTATGCACATCCACAATGTTGTAGGGATCCTTTATGTCTTCTAGTAACTTGTTAGTTTTATTTTCTTTTTTTTTTTCATTTTTAATATTTTTATTACATATTTTCCTCAATTACATTTCCAATGCTATCCCAAAAGTCCCCCATAGCGCCCCCCACTTCCCTACCCACCCATTCCCATTCTTTTGGCCCTGGCATTCCCCTATATTGGGGCATATAAAGTTTGCAAGTCCAATGGGCCTCTCTTTCCATTGATGGCCGACTAGGCCATCTTTCGATACATATGCAGCTAGAGACAAGAGCTCCGGGGTTCTGGTTAGTACATCATGTTGTTCCAACAATAGGGTTGCAGATCCCTTTAGCTCCTTGGGTACTTTCTCTAGCTTCTCCATTGGGAGCCCTGTGATACATCCAATAGCTGACTGTGAACATCCACTCCTGTGTTTGCTAGGCCCCGGCATCGTCACACAAGAGACAGCTATATTTGGGTCCTTTCAGCAAAATCTTGCTAGTGTATGCAATGGTGTCAGCGTTTAGAAGCTGATTATGGGACGGATCCCTGGATACAGCAGTCTCTAAATGGTCCATCCTTTCATCACAGCTACGAACTTTGTCTCTGTAACTCCTTCCCTGGGTGTTTTGTTCCCAATTCTAAGAAGGTGCACAGTGTCCACACTTTGGTCTTCATTCTTCTTGAGTTTCATGCGTTTATCAAATTGTATCTTATATCTTGGGTATCCTAAGTTTTGGGCTAATATCCACTTATCAATGAATACATATTGTGTGAGTTCTTTTGTGATTGTGTTACTTCACTCAAGATGATGCCCTCAAGGTCAATCCATTTGGCTAGGAATTTCATAAATTCATTCTTTTTAATAGCTGAGTAGTACTCCATTGTGTAAATGTACCATAATTTCTGTATCCATTCCTCTGTTGAGGGACATCTGGGTTCTTTCCAGCTTCTGGCTATTATAAATAGGGCTGCTATGAACATAGTGGAGCATGTGTCCTTTTTACCGGTTGGGACATCTTCTGGATATATGCCCAGGAGAGGTATTGCTGGATCCTCCGGTAGTACTATGTCCAATTTTCTGAGGAACCGCCAGACTGATTTCCAGAGTGGTTGTACAAGCTTGCAATCCCACCAACAATGGAGGAGTGTTCCTCTTTCTCCACATCCTCGCCAGCATCTGCTGTCACCTGAATTTTTGATCTTAGCCATTCTGACTGGTGTGAGGTGGAATCTCAGGGTTGTTTTGAGTTGCATTTCCCTGATGATTAAGGATGTTGAACATTTCTCTGCCATTCGGTATTCCTCAGGTGAGAATTCTTTGTTCAGTTCTAAGCCCCATTTTTTAATGGGGTTATTTGACTTTCTGGAGTCCACCTTCTTGAGTTCTTTATATATATTGGATATTAGTCCCTTATCTGATTTAGGATAGGTGAAGATCCTTTCCCAATCTGTTGGTGGTTTTTTTGTCTTATTGATGGTGTCTTTAGCCTTGCAGAAGCTTTGTAGTTTCATGAGGTCCCACTTGTCAATTCTCGATCTTACAGCACAAGCCATTACTGTTCTATTCAGGAATTTTTCCCCTGTGCCCATATCTTCAAGGCTTTTCCCCACTTTCTCCTCTATAAGTTTCAGTGTCTCTGGTTTTATGTGAAGTTCCTTGATCCACTTAGACTTGACCTTAGTACAAGGAGATAGGAATGGATCGATTCGCATTCTTCTACATGTTAACAACCAGTTGTGCCAGCACCATTTGTTGAAAATGCTGTCTTTCTTCCACTGGATGTTTTTAGCTCCCTTGTCGAAGATCAAGTGACCATAGGTGTGTGGGTTCATTTCTGGGTCTTCAATTCTATTCCATTGGTCTATTTGTCTGTCACTATACCAGTACCATGCAGTTTTTATCACAATTGCTCTGTAGTAGAGCTTTAGGTCCGGCATGGTGATTCCACCAGAGGT
The DNA here is from genome assembly GCF_978045245.1 of Mus caroli. Lineage (NCBI taxonomy): Eukaryota > Metazoa > Chordata > Mammalia > Rodentia > Muridae > Mus > Mus caroli. The sequence goes on along the minus strand of NW_028227269.1, from coordinate 23,685,442 downwards.
TCTTTTATCCTTGAGAAGAGTTTTTGCTATCCTAGGTTTTTTGTTATTCCAGATGAATTTGCAGATTGCACTTTCTAATTCGTTGAAGAATTGATTTGGAATTTTGATGGGCATTGCATTGAATCTGTAGATTGCTTTTGGCAAGATAGCCATTTTTACAATGTTGATCCTGCCAATCCATGAGCATGGGAGATCTTTCCATCTTCTGAGATCTTCTATAATTTCTTTCTTCAGAGACTTGAAGTTTTTATTATACAGATCTTTCACTTCCTTAGTTAGAGTCACGCCAAGATATTTTATATTATTTGTGACTATTGAGAAGGGTGTTGTTTCCCTAATTTCTTTCTCAGCCTGTTTATTCTTTGTGTAGAGAAAGGCCATTGATTTGTTTGAGTTAATTTTATATCCAGCTACTTCACCGAAGCTGTTTATCAGGCTTAGGAGTTCTCTGGTGGAATTTTTAGGGTCACTTATATATACTATCATATCATCTGCAAAGAGTGATATTTTGACTTCATCTTTTCCAATTTGTATCCCTTTGATCTCCTTTTGTTGTCGAATTGCTCTGGCTAGGACTTCAAGTACAATGTTGAATAGGTATGGAGAAAGTGGACAGCCTTGTCTAGTCCCTGATTTTAGAGGGATTTCTTCCAGCTTCTCACCATTTACTTTGATGTTGGCTACTGGTTTGCTGTAGATTGCTTTTATCATGTTTAGGAATGGGCCTTGAATTCCTGATCTTTCCAAGACTTTTATCATGAATGGGTGTTGGATCTTGTCAAATGCTTTTTCCGCATCTAACGAGATGACCATGTGGTTTTTGTCTTTGAGTTTGTTTATATACTGGATTACATTGATGGATTTCCGAATATTGAACCATCCCTGCATCCCTGGGATGAAACCTACTTGGTCAGGATGGATGATTGTTTTGATGTGTTCTTGGTTTCGGTTAGCAAGAACTTTATTGAGGATTTTTGCATCAATATTCATAAGGAATATTGGTCTGAAGTTTTCTATCTTTGTTGGGTCTTTTTGTGGTTTAGGTATCAGAGTAATTGTGGCTTCATAGAATGAGTTGGGTAGAGTACCTTCTGTTTCTATTTTGTGGTATAGTTTGTGTAGAACTGGGATTAGATCTTATTTGAAGGTCTGATAGAACTCTGCACTAAACCCATCTGGTCCTGGGCTTTTTTTAGATGGGAGACTATTAATGACTGCTTCTATTTCTTTGGGGGATATAGGGCTGTTTAGATCATTAACCTGATCTTGATTCAACTTTGGTACCTGGTATCTGTCTAGGAACTTGTCCATTTCTTCCAGGTTCTCCAGTTTTGTTGAGTATAGCCTTTGGTAGAAGGATCTGATGGTGTTTTGGATGTCTTCAGGATCTGTTGTTATGTCTCCTTTTTCATTTCTGATTTTGTTAATTAGGATGCTTTCCCTGTGCCCTCTAGTGAGTCTGGCTAAGGGTTTATCTATCTTGTTGATTTTCTCAAAGAACCAGCTCCTTGATTGGTTGATTCTTTGAATAGTTTTTCTTGTTTCCACTTGGTTGATTTCACCCCTGAGTTTGATTATTTCCTGCCGTCTACTCCTCTTGGGTGAATTTGCTTCCTTTTGTTCTAGTGCTTTTAGGTGTGTTGTCAAGCTGCTAATGTGTGCTCTCTCTAGTTTCCTTTTGGAGGCACTCAGAGCTATGAGTTTTCCTCTTAGAAATGCTTTCATTGCGTCCCATAAGTTTGGGTATGTTGTGGCTTCATTTTCATTGAACTCTAAAAAGTCCTTAATTTCTTTCTTTATTCCTTCCTTGACCAAGGTATCATTGAGAAGAGTGTTGTTCAGTTTCCACGTGAAGGTTGGCTTTCTATTATTTATTTTGTTATTGAAGATCAGCCTTAGTCCATGGTGATCTGATAGGATGCATGGGACAATTTCAATATTTTTGTATCTGTTGAGGCCTGCTTTGTGACCAATTATGTGGTCAATTTTGGAGAAGGTACCATGAGGTGCTGAGAAGAAGGTATATCCTTTTGTTTTAGGATAGAATGTTCTGTAGATATCTGCCAGATCGATTTGATTCATAATTTCTATTAGTTTCACTGTGTCCCTGTTTAGTTTCTGTTTCCATGATCTGTCCATTGGTGAAAGTGGTGTGTTGAAGTCTCCCACTATTATTGTATGAGGTGCAATGTGTGCTTTGAGATTTACTAAAGTTTCTTTAATGAATGTGGCTGCCTTTGTATTTGGAGCATAGATATTCAGGATTGATAGTTCCTCTTGGAGGATTTTACCTTTGATGAGTATGAAGTGTCCCTCCCTGTCTTTTTTAATGACTTTGGGTTGGAAGTCAATCTTATCAGATATTAGAATGGCTACTCCAGCTTGTTTCTTCATGCCATTCGCTTGGAAAATTGTTTTCCAGCCTTTCATTCTGAGGTAGTGTCTATCCTTTTCTCTGAGATGAGTTTCCTGTAAGCAGCAAAATGTTGGGTCTTGTTTGTGTAGCCAGTTTGTTAGTCTATGTCTTTTTATCGGGGAGTTGAGTCCATTGATATTAAGAGATATTAAGGAAAAGTAATTGTTGTTTCCTGTTATTTTTGTTGTTAAAGTTGGCATTTTGTTCTTGTGGCTGTCTTCTTTTAGGTTTGTTGAGGGATTACCTTCTTGTTGTTTCTAGGGCGTGGTTCCTGTCCTTGTATTGGTTTTTTTCTGTTATTATCCTTTGAAGGGCTGGATTCGTGGAGAGATAATGTGTGAATTTGGTTTTGTCGTGGAATACTTTGGTTTCTCCATCTATGTTAATTGAGAGTTTGGCTGGGTATAGTAGCCTGGGCTGGAATTTGTGTTCTTTTAGTGTCTGTATAACATCCGTCCAGGATCTTCTGGCTTTCATAGTCTCTGGTGAAAAATCTGGTGTAATTCTGATAGGCTTGCCTTTATATGTTACTTGGCCTTTTTCTCTTACTGCTTTTAGTATTCTATCTTTATTTAGAGCATTTGTTGTTCTGATTATAATGTGTCGGGAGGTATTTCTTTTCTGGTCCAGTCTATTTGGAGTTCTGTAGGCTTCTTGTATGTTCATGGGCATCTCTTTCTTTAGATTTGGGAAGTTTTCTTCTATAATTTTGTTGAAGATGTTTGCTGGTCCTTTGAGTTGAAAATCTTCATTCTCATCCACTCCTATTATCCGTAGGTTTGGTCTTCTCATTGTGTCCTGTATTTCTTGGATGTTTTGAGTTAGGATCTTTTTGCATTTTACATTTTCCTTGATTGTTGTGCCGATGTTCTCTATGGAATCTTCTGCACCTGAGATTCTCTCTTCCATCTCTTGTATTCTGTTGCTGATGCTCGTATCTATGGTTCCAGATTTCTTTCCTAGGGTTTCTATCTCCAGTGTTGCCTCATTTTGGGTTTTCTTTATTGTGTCTACTTCCCTTTTTAGGTCTAGTATGGTTTTGTTCATTTCTATCATCTGTTTGGATGTGTTTTCCTGTTTTTCTGTAAGGACTTCTACCTGTTTGATTATGTTATCCTGTTTTTCTTTAAGGATTTGTAACTCTTTAGCAGTGTTCTCCTGCAATTCTTTAAGGGATTTTTGTGCTTCCTCTTTGTCGTCTTCTGCCTGTTTAGCAGTGTTCTCCTGTATTTCTTTAAGTGTGTTATTAAAGTCCTTCTTGAAGTCCTCTATCATCATCAGGAGATATGCTTTTAAATCCATGTCTAGCTTTTCCGGTGTGTTGGGGTGCCCTGGACTGGGCGAAGTGGGGGTGCTGGGTTCTGATGATGGTGAGTGGACTTGGTTTCTGTTAGTAAGATTATTACGTTTACCTTTCGCCATCTGGTAATCTCTGGGGTTAGTTGTTATCGTTGTCACTGTTTAAAGATTGGAGCAGAAGCTGTGTTCCACTCACCAGCAGTCTCTAAATCCTGCGGTGGGGGTCGTGGGTAGCTGACGGTACCCCGGTGCTGGTCCAGCCGGAAGAGGCCTGTGGTCCTACTCAGGCCGGTTTTCTGCTTCCCTAACTAATGCAGTCTCAGGTCCCGCCCGCAATTGGATTGGAGCAGAAGCTGTGCTCCACTCACCAGAAGTCTTAAGATCCTGTGGCGGGTGTTGTGGGTAGCTGGCGAGTGTCAGCCGACCCTGCGCCCCAGCTGCCCCGGTGCTTTTCTGACCGGAAGAGGGTTGTGGCCCTATGTAGGCCGGATTTCTCTCTCCCCAACCAGAGCAGTCTCAGGTCCCGCGTGATTGGACTGGAGCAGAAGCTGTGTTCCACTCACCAGCAGTCCCAAAATCCTGCGGCGGGGTGTCGTGGGTAGCTGGCGGGTGTCAGGCAACCCTGCGCTCCCGCTACCCCGGCGCTGATCCGGCCGGATGAGGCCTGTGGCCCTACTCAGGCAGGTTTCTGCTTCCCTAACTAATGCAGTCTCAGGTCCCACGCAATTGGATTGGAGTAGAAGCTGTGTTCCAAACACCAGCAGTCCCAAAATCCTGCGGCGGGGTGTCGTGGGTAGCTGGCGGGTGTCAGGCAACCCTGCGCTCCCGCTACCCCGGCGCTGATCCGGCCGGATGAGGCCTGTGGTCCTACTCAGGCCGGTTTCTGCTTCCCTAACTAATGCAGTCTCAGGTCCCGCGCAATTGGATTGGAGCAGAAGCTGTGCTCCACTCACCAGAAGTCTTAAGATCCTGTGGCGGGTGTTGTGGGTAGCTGGCGAGTGTCAGCCGACACTGCGCCCCAGCTGCCCTGGTGCTTTTCTGACCGGAAGAGGGTTGTGGCCCTATGTAGGCCGGATTTCTCTCTCCCCAACCAGAGCAGTCTCAGGTCCCGCGTGATTGGACTGGAGCAGAAGCTGTGTTCCACTCACCAGCAGTCCCAAAATCCTGCGGCGGGGGGTCGTGGGTAGCTGGCGGGTGTCAGGCAACCCTGCGCTCCCGCTACCCCGGCGCTGATCCGGCCGGATCACAACTCCATCTTCTATACCATCAAGGAATATGATTCTTCCTGGCTTGTCATCCATTATTCCTGTTCTCCATGAGTCACTACAGGCTCTCCTTCCACTGGGCTACCACTAAGCTCTGACCTCTCATCAGACCCTTGCTTCTGTCTACCCTCTCATTTGCCTTGTTCCCACACTGAGCTGCAGCCTCATCTCCATAGTGTGTGTCTGCATGAGTGTGTGTGTGTGTGTGCACACACTTTTTTATTGCAGACTTTAATAAGTAGCAGAGGTAATGTTCAACTAAACCAGGGTGACTCACAGCTTCACAGCTTCCGTTATTTAATCTTCCTGCACTGCAGGACTGACCCAAATCTTAACACCACCTCAGCAGCCCCTGGGGGAGGCAGAAAGGGATTTCTCTCAGCTGAAACTTCAGCCTCTACACTTGAGTTTATTCAAACTGAAGAAAGCTCACAAGCAGAAATGCTTGATTTGCAAGCCTGCCCCAGAGATCCAAGAATCCCTCCCCCCCACCCTATGACTGTCCCCTGTACCTCTACATGCTTGTCTCCCTCCATCTTAGCACATATTACCCTCCCAAGCCTCTGTGGCATCAAATTTTCTAGCTGGTAGAAGGAAAAGAAAAGATAGAGGCATGTATCTGGTGTTAATTCTTCCTAGTGTTTTTCTATATTAATGAACTTTCTAAGTTTAAGCAATTTTAAAAGATTTATGTTATATATTTTGAACTTGGAAATATAAGCCTGTTTTTATTCTTAAGTCATCATCCCCCTCCATTAATTTACTTGCTCACTCACTCATTTATTCCAGAAAGATTTAATGACTGTCTGCTAGAAGCCAGACATGGTTTTAGATGCTATGAATTAAACACCAAGCAACAGCGAGACCTGTCTTCTGGATTCTTTTCAGACACTGCAAATACAATAAAATATAATTAACGTGATTAGCATTAAGGCCTAAATGGAGAGCAGAGGACACGCAATGCAACTCATTAAGATAAATAAAGACATCAATAAAATTGTGAGGCCACTCCAAACTGGTCCCCAGTGTCTGGGAATCACTTTTCTGGTCTTCCCCATACCCTGTTGTTTTTTCTAATGTCAAGTGATATAAAGTTCAACTAAAACAAGATGGCAGGGAAAAAACCATAGCATTTTATTAGAGATCCAGGGGATGCAATAAGGTGCCTCAAGGAGACAAGGCTACTGAGTGAATATCTTAGGTCCTGTACTAGACACAAGCTTGGCAGATTGAGGCTGGGGGAGATAAACTGATTGCACTGGAGGGAGGCGATCAGGATTAAGGCCAGTAAAGGAAGAGGCTAATCGTGTAGGGGAGTGAACAATTGAGAGTAATGGGGCTTTTATCCCCCAAACAGTAGGAAGCTATCAGAGAGATATAAGCACAAACTGCCTTGTTGTATTAGAAAGAGTTACACTAGCCACTGGTAAGAACTGGTGCTAGGAACCAGGGATTTAAAACAGGAAGCCTAAGATGATGGTGACCCACCCAGGATGGATGACAGGATAAGGGATTAGATTGGGGGAGTATTTGGGGACTCAACAACTTACTGACATATTAAAAACAGGATATAAAAGAAAAAAGAGGAGTAAAGCAGGTTGGCACAGCCTGTAAAACAGGAGAAACTGCCATCGCCTGAGGTGGTACCGAGGTGGTTCAAATAGTAAGAAGCCTAGGATGGTGGGAAGGGTGAGTGGCATGGAAGCACACTACATCCAGATACTTCTTATTTCTTAGAGAGATGTGTTAAGGTCTTAAGAGATGTGTACATGAATATTTGAGTGTGTGGTTTAGGAGAGGAAGTGGTTGGACTAGGGACAGACATTCGGGACTATCAGTGCAGCAATGTATTTAAATGGGGATGAGGGGGTGATGTCACCCATAAGAGAGGATAGAGAACAGAAGGGGTCCAAATGTCAGCTACTGAGATGGGAGACACTCCCTTCCCATGTCTTGGAGGCAGAACAGAGGGAAAATAAGAAAAAAAAGGTGCTCTAAGGAAAGGCAGTGAGAAGAAGGAAAGAAATGTATACAATTTGGACATCAGGTAGGAACATGATTTAAGGAGGAAAAGGGCATTTGAGATGCTCTGTATGAGTCCAGGTTGAGAATAGTACAGATGTGAAAGTAAAGGAAAAAAATCAGCACAATGAATAAGCAAAAGACCTGCCAGTACTTCCTTGTTCACAGACCATATAGACAAGAGGCTAAGGTTAGGAGGGGGCAGTGAAGTTTTAAAAATCACAGAGTCCATGCTCATGAAGATGCTGGGTTCTTTTTGAACTGGCAGGCAAGACTGGCAGAGGGTGAGGGAAGTGAGAGCAGGGCACTTGTGCTAGATGCAGAGCAAAGGGTGTTAAAACTTCTAGGGTATTTAGATAAATACTATTCTGGGAAATTGACTCCTAAGGCAAAGGAAAGGGTCCTCTGCAAAGCAATTACAGGAAAGTCAAATATAGACAGATTAAGCTATGAGCTCTACAGGTCTTTCTCTGCCAGGCTTTTTCTGATGCCCTTCACACAGCCCCTCACCTCCAAGAAAGTAGCAAGGATTAGCTTAGACTTGAGTTCCAGACAAGGCAGCTAAAATCTCTCATGGTTTGTTTGGGTTTGAGGTTACTATGGAGGCAGAGTCTAACAGTGGTTTGGAAGGATATGTGTGTAAGATGTGTATATGCTTATATGTGGCTGTTATGTGTATATGTGTGTGTCCTTATGTATGTGAAAGGGGTACAGATGCCATATATATTCATATGCAGTGTGTGTTGTGTGTGCATGCACATGTTTGTATATGTGCTGTGTGTGAATGTGAAGTATGAAGTATGAATGCTTATTTGGAAGCACTAGAGAGTAAGCAGCAGCGTGTAGAAAAGCAATGTTCCCTCCTTGACAGAAGGGAAATGCTCACTTCACTGGAGGAGTACTGAGCATAAAAGGCAGTGTCCCTAAGGATATCATATCCCTGGGGAACACAAGCAATCTGCATAGCACAGGAGCCAGGGCTCAGACAGAAGGCTGTAGTTTGCGCCAGGATATCTAAAGAGTGGGGTTCATTCCTGCCCTATGGATTAGATTGAGCAATTGTGGAGTCTGTCTCTATAGAGAGATTGCTAAGACTTCTGCCTCAGTGGTCCCATAAAAGCTACTGTGAAAGCGAGCAGGAGAATTGACCAAGAGCTCTGTAAGTCCCTGTCACAGGTCATCCTCAGTAGCTGATCATGGAGACAGAGCTTTGTCCTTCATTCAGAGGAGGACTCCAAGCACACTCTTCAGTATCCAAAAACATCTGTCTTGACCAGGTCAGTCTATGCCCTGTGGTGTCTTTCTCTGTGTTGCAGACTGGATGATCATGTGACACAGCTCAGGGAACTATGCATGTTTCTGCCATTGTTATAAGGGGGGGGGGGTGACTCTGAAAACTCAGAGGAGTGAAGGCAGCAGCTGGAGCATTGTAAAGCCATGCTTGCAAGATGCTGTGTGTGGAGGTTTCGCTCTCTCTTTCCTCTAAACTGCTCAGAGGGTGCCATGTGACTGGTTACACCAGAGAGGAAGCTGAAGCTTTCGAGTTAAAGTGTTTGGTAATCATGTTTACTGCAGGAAAGTACATCCTCCTTGAATAAGTCAAAACACAGTGCCCAGCACTGGAGTGATTCCTTGAGCACTGTAAGGACAGAGTGAGACGTAGAGATGATAGAATGTCCAAATCAGAACACAAGAGGAGATAAACCATCTGCTTCTGCTAACTCAGATCCACTTGAAAATGCTAATTGTATGGCAGTGGATGATTAAACTACATTTAACAACTTTTCCTGTAAGAGATGCACTGTTCAGCAATATGGGCTACCCACAGACAGAAGTCACTGAACCGCATATACTAGGTCATTAGCACCTCATGTGTCTTCAGAGGCCTCCTCATGACCTGGGCTCTGCTCGGCAACCCTCAGCTCTGCAAAGGTCTAGAAAAAGCCTTCTCCTACCTGAGGAGAGCTCCCGTCCTGAGATGTTGGACTTCTGTGCTAGCTTCAGTGCCCTCTGCTCCTGCTACTAGAAGAGAACAGAGACCTGCAAGAGTGGGAAAGTACAGTCTAATCATAGCACATTTCGAGAGCTGAAACAGTCCTGCCCAAGTATGGAAATGGAGGCCCTCAACTCTTCAGTTAGTTATAAAACAATAAGGAAATGTGAGCACTCCCTAATCTACCACAACACTATGAAATGGAAAGGTGACACGCAGCACACAGACATGGACACACATTCCCACACCTGACCATACAGGTTTACATCCAGGGCTCTAGGTGAGCTACAGCCTAGGACACAGGTTTCTCTAGACCAGAGTCAGGATATCACTGACAATATGGGGAGGGTTTTCAACTGTCCACAATGAATGACCTCTCTAATTGTTCTGTCTTAACCTAATAAAAGTATGAGTCTATGCATTGCTTGGTGGGCTACCAGAGAAAAGTACCATGGATGAGATACTGTTAGTAGGAGGGATGCGCTGCTTCATAGATCCAGGCTGCAACTCCAAGATCAAGGTGTTGGAAGGCTGCCCTGTGCTGGTAAAATACATCTCTTACAGTCCTTTCTCTCTGGCCAGGAGATGGCTGGCCTCCGAGGAAAGCCTCTGTATGCTTTCCTCTTCTCTAAGGACAGTAATTTAGCCCTGCTCCCCACCCTTTCCATGGCCTCATTTCGATTTGTGAATAGCATTATCTCCATGCAGAATCACTTTCTAATGTGTAGAGGAGCAGACTACGACTGATGTTCGGATTCTGCAGACGGCGATCCGGCCCATCGCCAGAACTGTTATCACTCTACCATAGAGATAATGTAATCAAGGCCTCCAGCACTGATCCCTGTCCTAAGCACAGAGGTGGTAAGAAGCTGAACTCCCATGGAACTATGGGGTCAAGGAGGAAGCCCTTGCTTCACCTAGGAATACTCTGTCTCTTTCTGTGGATCACCTGGCCAGGCTAAAGCAGAACCTTTGGCCTCAGGACAGCCTCTCAGAGAAAATTTGGTCTAGGTGTCTGCTCCAGGGACCACTTCTCCAGAGGAAAATGGGGTGGCTTTCAGTCTTCCACTAGATCTCTGAGCTTCTCTTTTGAAACCCAGTTCTCAGGATCCTGAGTGTGAGGAATACACTAAGTCAGCGATATTATCCCTCATATCAACATCAGCAACAGAATGACCCCCTTGCCCAGCACCACAACTGGAAAGAAATCAAAAGAATCTCCCGTCATCACCTGTGCACCATAACTGCAGGTACGCATCACTCCCTTCACAGGAGATCTCAATAATGGGACAGACTTACTCGAGGAACTGAGACAGTTGCTTGGAAGAAAGATGGTGACCAGCACAGAGACACTGCAGCACAACACTTTGGAAGAAATAAAACTGATGATGACAGGAACTAAGGTCTGTTGTTAGAAAACAAAGAACTGACCATCCTTGCTGCTTTATCTTCATCCCTGAGGCCTGTTGGCAGGGCTGACATGACATGGAGGGCTGGGTGGAGTATTTTCTGGGCTGCAATCCCCTGCTCTTTATGTCCAGTGCACCCTTAACTCCCCCCAAACCCACAACAGTTATCATCATGCTACTCCCAGTGTCTCACAGAGTGTCCTGCAGAGTTATAGCCAGTTAGTAGCAGGATTTGGGTTTGAACTTTGGTCTACTTAAGGCAATGTTCTTTGCATTATAGTTATGTCTTAGCCTCTATTCTCACTATCTGAAATAAGAAACTTAAGAAAGAAAAGAATTTTTCTGGTTCACCATTCAAGGATATAATCAACCTTGGTGGGGAATTCATGGTAGCAGGAATATGAGGGAGCTGGTCACACTTCATTTCAAGAATACTGGGGCTTAGCTTGCTATCTCCTTTTTATTCTATCAAGGATCCCATGGGATGCTACTGCCCACTTTTAGGTTGGGTTTTCCCACCTCAGTTAATACAATCTAAAAACACAATACATTCCCAGAAGTTTGTCTCCTAGGTGATTCTAGAGCCTGCCAAGTCAATAGTTATTATTAACTATGGCATCTTAATGTTAAGAAATAACAGAAACCAACACATACCTTGATGCTATAATGTGTCAATTGTTAGTTTGACAAGATGTAGAATTACATAGATGGAACACTAATCTGTGATTATAACTGTAAGGGAGCCTGTAGATTTGCTTATTTAAGGCAGGGAGATACGAAGATACATATTCAACATGGGTAGTTCAATGCCATGGGATAAAAGACTAGATGGCAAAAAGGAGAAAGTGAGAGCAGTGAGTGGGATGATATACATGTATCATATATATATATATATGTATATATATATATATATATGAAAAATGTGAGCTGAACAGATGAACACAATTATCAATCTCTGCTTCCTAACTATGGGCATAATGTAACCAGTTGTTTTGTGCTATGGCTACAATCCCTTTTCCACTAAGATGCTTTCTCAAGTTGCTTTGTTGGGGGTATTTGGTCACAGTACGTAATATAACTAACACAATTAACTACAGCTTATATAGATTTCATGCATCTTAGATACCCTAACCAAGTCTTTGTGGAACCCCTTATGGTAATGGCTGTCAGTAGTTAATCTCCACTCTGTTAATGTTAAATAAAAAAGATGTAGTCTGCAACATTACTGTTGTAGGGAGGAGCTACGGGCCTCCAACAGTCTCCTAGGTAGTCAGGATGGTGAGAAATTACTCAGCTGCCAGAGCCCTACGAACTGGGTGGCTTAAATATAAGAAAGTACGGACTCACCATGCTGGAGGCTTAAGGGTGAGGCCAAGGTGTTGGTAATGCTTTACTTTGAAGCTTATAGGCGTTGCCTTCTTCCTGTGTCCTCATGATAACCTATGTATTGGATAGCAGTGATCTAATTCAACCTTCACTACTCTTCTAAAGACCAACTGGGTGTGGCGCCGCATGCCTGCAATCCTCGCACTTTGGAGACTGAAGCAAGAGGATCCTGCATTTGAGGATAGCTCAAGATACACAGTGAGTTCAAGACCAGCAAGGGCTCTAAGAAGGAAACTCAGAGAAAAGATCTCTACTCTCAATCCTCACATTCGGTCCCATTCTTATCCTAGGAACTCACACTTCGAAAACTCATAATTTGAACTTGAAGAGAAATAATCCAGCCAACCACTGGGTTATACAACTTTTCTCTCCAATTAGCTATGGTCGTCCGATGTGGATCTATGAGCACTGGATATAGCTGATGAGGTGTCTTAATATGTCCCAGAAATTCTCACCTTATACTTGGCAATTGTATAAATAGTTATTGGCTGGTCTCAAAGGTTTTCTTTTCCAGAAAGTCACCATTCCTTATTTTTAAACTTGAATTATGTAAACAGCCTGAGACAGTTGGAGAAGGGCAAAGGTAGAGACGAGAGTCAGATATGTTGCCTGCAAGACAGTGTGTTGTTTACTCTGAAGTCGGAGTTATAAAAATCTACAGTTCCATAGGGGAAAATATTTGTTACAACACAACCATAAAATAAAATAAAAAATCACACAAAACAGGGCTATGATTTGCAGTAAACACATAAATAAAAAAAATACAAGTGGGCAGGGGAGATACTCAAATTGTTCACATGGGCTGTCTATGAGCCACTGTGGAGACAGCAACATTTTCCGTTTCCTTAGGAAATTGACTTATTAAGTACTACTTGATGTTCCTTGGGCAAGTCAGTAATAGCCTTAAAAATAACTTGAAGTTCATTATAGATGCTGTCTTATAATTGGGCTTCTTTCCAGAATGAAGAGTCAGTCTCCCCACGAGCACACAAAGTCACAGACCTTGCTTATAAGGCTGCTGTCTTTGCTATTCCCACAGACTGAGGAAGTTCTTACAACACCACTCTCTCCAAAATGCAGGTCAAGGAAGGTTCTCAGAGCTACCTTGTTTGGTAAGTGAAAGCTGGATCAACATCATAATGAGACATGAAAGAACCTAAAGGAATGGGGCACATAAGGCTTTGCTAACCACAAATTCTATTGATCAGTACTTTTTACTCTGTGCATTAAAATCTGTTTTTCCTTTAAAATGCAGGTTGGGGTTGGAGACATACACCGTAGTGGGTAGACTACTTGCATAGCGTGCACAGGCCCTAGGTTCAATCCCAAGTACCAAACAAACACACACACACACACACACACACACACACACACACACACACACACACACACACAATCAAAGAGTTAATTTAAGACAGGTGCTATAGATGAAAATGTTTTCATCTATTTGGGCAGACTAAATTTCATCTAGTAGGGCAGACACTGTGAGGGATGGGGCTGCTTCTGGAAATGGTAGCTCAGGATTTATTTTTAGCACACATATTGAAAAATAGAAATATTGAATTTTGTACCAAACCTCAATACACTGGAGTGACCAACAAATTTGTTTTCACTATCTGGCTTACCTGTTATGGGGTTGATGACATAATTGTTCAAGTGTATTTTCATGAATATATGAAATTCATATCAGATGCATCTTGCCAATGAAGATTCTAGCTCTAATGACCTTTAAAAGAGTCAGGTGTCTACAAGATGTGCTGCCTGAGGTTCAGGCATGTACAACCTTTTTGCAACCTAATGTGAGTGTTCCTCTATCACTGCTAGACGAGACCCATGATCATTCATACTCCTGTCAGGGATGTTAGCATTTGTGAACTAGCAAGAGAAAATGAAGCGCGTGTGTGCACTCAATTCCATCTCACTGCAGGTAATTTTGTGGCTTCAAGTGATGTATTTGTGTTTGCTTCGATTTAATTTGCTTTTCACTTGGCTTTGCTATTTGTCTAGCTTTTACATTTATGATTTACTTATGACAATAATTAGATATGTTGGGCTAGCTATACGAAATGTAAGATATTTCTGACAAGTTGCATAATTTTTAAATAAAAATGTTCTCATTTGCATTTTAAGCCTTTGCAAATGATTCCTAAATTAAGTCTTAAGAATGCAAAACACATTTTAAAAAAAAAATTGGTCTGGGAGTAGTTCAAGCAGTAAAGTGCTTGCTGGGTAAGTATGAGGACCTGAGTTCAAAACCCCCCAGCTCCTGTAGGAAAAGTCTGAACATGTAATCTTAGCACCAAGGAGAATCCCGCCCAGCCCAGCTGAATCGGTGACTTCCAGGGTTAGCTCAAGATTTTGTCTCAAAATATAATCATGAGCAGTTGAGAAGAGATGGAGGCAGACATTCGACATTGGCTTCTGGCTTCTACATATATACATGCACACATACAAGAACGTATATGTAACCCAACTGCAAACACAGGAGCATGTGTGCACCCATATTCACAAGCAAAGGATCACTCACAATCACGTTATGTCTATGAATCAAAATATTTTAGTCTTTCACATTGCTAACAAAATAAGAATAACTTAATAAAAATAAGACTGCAGAGCCATCCATCATCCTAACTGAAATGATGCCCACATAACCTCATTTTAGGATTACATGGTATTATAAAAAGAATATGTTAAAGATTTGAGCTAATAAAACCAACATATTTGCATGAGTAAAATTCCAAAATTTGTCCAATTACTTTATATTTACAGCCCTGCCCAAGCTCCAAGCTCCTCTGGCATTAGAATTCTCTGTGTGTGTGTGTGTGTTTGAGAAATATTCACATAGACTTATTTTGGACAAAGAGTGGCCACCATGGTTCCTGGCTTTATTTAATACCCAAAGCAGAAACTCCTTGACATCACAAGACTGAAATCGTAGTTTCTCAGAACTTGCATTCAGTCAGTCAGTAATCAGTCCTTGGCTGTTCTCATGTGTAAGGTATTGAAAGTAAACCAAGACTCCTAGAATCAACCATCACCTCTTCACCTTTGCTCTTAACAATCCTGTTAATAATCATGGACTGACAGAGACCCCCTCCCCCCCAACCAAGGAAAATGGAAATGAGACTCTCATCAAGTGCTACACATGCTATAGAGGATTTCTCCCCCTTTTTAAGCTTTTATCTTCAAGATTCATAAAACCTATCAACATGTTGCCAGGCCCCTGTCTTGAACTCCCTCTTAGGTTGTTTGCTCTGACATTTTATATTTAGCACTAGATCCTGGCTCACATGTTCTTGAGCCTATACATTTGGCTCATCAAATTTAACCAGAAACTCTCATGGTTTAGCCCATGTAGCATCCATACCAGGTCATAAGGAGTTGTAGTAGTTACTTTTTGTTGTTGTGATAAAATGCCATGGCCGAGGCATATAGAAGACAGTTTATTTGGACTGACAGTTCCAGAAGGAGAGTCCATACTGACAGGGAAACAGGGTGGCATGGGACTGGAGCAGGAATCTGAGAGATCACATCCATAACCACAAATGGAGAACGGAGAGAGAGAGAGAAAGAACCCTGAAAGTGGGGTGAGGCAATATACTCTCAAAGCCTACGACTTGCCTCCTCCAGCAAGTCTTCATATCTTGACATTCCATAACTTCCTAAAACAGCAGCAACAACAGGGGACCAACTGTTTAAATATATGAGCTAATGGACATTTCTCATCCAACTACCACAGGAGCTAACAGTGACTATGGAGTGCTCTTATCCTCGGGAGTTCCTACTTTAGTTGAATGATGGAGAGAGCATGGGGTCAAAATGGAAAGAGAGCTTTTATTTTATAATTCAGTAATCATAGTAACACTTGATATTCTCATTTCCTCTGCTGCTCTGAACAGAGTATGACTTGTGTGAAGCTGTTCATAAACCAACCCAGTAAAATGGAGACCGATTCTGCTCAGCCAGGATGACATGCATAGGTATTATTATTATTATTATTATTATTATTATTATTATGGTTTTTCAAGACAGGGTTTCTCTGTATAGCTCTGGCTGTCCTGGAACTCACTTTGTAGACCAGGCTGGCCTCGAACTCAGAAATCCGCCTGCCTCTGCCTCCCGAGTGCTGAGATTAAAGGCGTGTGCCACCACGCCCAGCATAGTTAGTGTTCTTTAAGCATGCCCCTAATACCAACACTGCTGGGCCTCCTTCCCATCAGCATAAACAGAAGCCGTTCTCAATTGGTCTATCTGCATTCACAGTAAACTCAGTCTTCCAAGTTAAAAAACAAACACACAAATGAACAAAAAATTTCATTAACAGATGGGAATGTAGTCCAAAAACATGAAAAGAACTGTCCCACATAAGCCTACAAATCAACAACTCCGACCGGTTACAGGCATGTGGCTACTGACACGCTTCTGTTCTCACCCGTTGGCTCATTCATCTGACTTTCAATATTCTTTGCTCATTGGCTGGTTGTCAGACTGATTGATTGGTTTATTCATTTGTCTATTCACATATTTGGGTAATAAAAGACTCTATAAATTACAAGACTAAAGGCCACATTTTCTCCAAACAAACAAACAAATCACAGACTCAAACACATTAGTGTTATTTGATCTTAAGAGTGAGTATCTCAAATTCAAGAACAATTATTTAATATCTGCTGTATTTTCAAAGCTGGTAGGACCCTACCACAACTGTACTCTTCTTCTCCAACCATGTCCTCACGCCAGCAGCAAGCCCTGAGAAATTTTGGGAGCCCTCATATTTAGGACAGGCAGACCACTGGGTGATATGATGGTGGTTTCAGTCAGGACTTAAATAAGAAAACAGCCACATTCAGTGTTCCAGACAGAGGAGCAGAGGAGAGCAGGGAAGAAGCTGATGACACAGGTCATAGGAGCCCTGGAATCTCAGCACTTGGATCGGGTCACCAAGCAATCAGGACATGAAGCTGCTCCCTTGCCTAGTCCAGGAGCAATAAAAGGGGAGATGCTGACAACCACAGGGGTTAATGCTACCCAATAAAGACTCAACTCAAGAAGAACATCTGAGGTAGGAGTGGGTGAAACCACTGTAGGGACCATCACCCAAAAGGGAAAGAGAGAAGAACCTCATTATAGTTTGAATGGAAATGTTCCTGATAGACTTAGGTGTTCAATTACTTGGTCCTCATATAGTATCCTGTTGAAGGAAGTTGTAGAAATGTCAGGAGGAAGTGTGTCCCTGGGAGCAGAGCTTGAGCCTTGATTGTGCCTGCTTCCTGCCCATACTCTTCTCTCTAACTGCTGTCTGGATCCACCTACCTCATGCTCTTGAATTCATACTTTCCCCTCCATGATGAGCTGTACTCCCCAGAACTGTTAGCCAAAATAAGCTCCTCCTCCTTAAGGTGCTTCTTCTCAGGTCTTTGATCACACAAGACAAATAACTTATAAAAGCTAGCGTCTCCCTTCCTCCTACCTTCTAATTTCTCTATATGACTTCCTATTGTTGAAACTGGGCAGAAGGTCAGCTGACCAGGGAACTCAGGAAAGTCTGTCCAATGCAGCACAGCAGAGGGAGGGAAGAGCAGGAGGGATTTGTAAGCAAGACCTTCTCGTCATGCCTGTGATGTGACCCTCCAGCCCATGCTAACATTTCATACATCTCTCATCATATCTTGGTCAGACTCACAATCCACAGCATAATTCCTGAAAGAGAATTGTCTTTCATTTTGTGAGAGTTTCTGAGAATGTAGAACTCTGGGCTGTTAATTCTTCCTAAGTTTGCTAAACAGATTAAAATGTGCTATTCTTGACGGCACTATGAAATAGAATCCTTGGCACGTGCCTACACAATAGAGGAAAACAAATATTTGTGTAAAGAGACAGACTTGGATTTATAATCTTAAAAAAAAATCTCATTAAGTAAAAATATATGTTAGCATATGTTATTAGCAAGCAATCTATATTTAGCTCAGAGTCCTCAAACAACTCTAAGTCCTTTTAATGAATACTGTTTACACATATACACACACACTAAATCAGAAGTGTATTAATTCATAACAGAGTCTGCACTGGATGAATTATATAATAAACTCTTTATAATCAAATGCCATACCCTTTTCATGAAAATACTAGAAATAGTGATGTAGATTACATTACAGAGTGGTTAGATGTTGGTATTTTAAAGCCAGCTTCACACAGCTCTCAATTCCAGTCTCATCATCATTTTAGAGTCACATATTAGGATTAAGTAGATTTGCTTGAATTCTTAGCACTTAACTAGGACATAAGTTAAAATTACCAGCAGTCAGTAGAGGCTTGACACTCACTTTAATATGAATTATTACTGTGCAAATCTGCCAGGAAGTAAAGAAACAGAAAAGGCACTGGCTTTGCAACTAGGGTAGCATCCCTTGATATTCTTGAGTTCTTCCCCAAAGCTTTTATGAAGTCAGAAGACCAAGTGCCACACTTGGACTCTCTCTCTCTCTCTCTCTCTCTCTCTCTCTCTCTCTCTCTCTCTCTCTCTCTCTCACACACACACACACACACACACACACACACACTATCTGATTTAGTGCTCTCACAGCAGGCACTATTAGCTTTTTAGTCCATTCTCTAAATAGGGAATTTTGACTTTTATTAAGTTTCCCAAAGACCCCCTAGCCAGGCACTGGCAGAGCTAGAGCCTGACCAGTTAGCTGACCCTGCACACAGTGGTCTTTCTACCCGTGCATGCTGCAGGTTCTGCCTCCAAGCTCCATGCTGTTTTCTGAGACAGCCTGCAGAGCCATTGCAACTGCTCCAAGCTGTTCCCAGAGGCCAGCCCAGGTGTTGCACTCCCGGCCTTGCCTGTCCTGGAATATGCTTGCTAGGGACTTTTTGTGAAGGGCATCTCACATAATAACCTATTATGATGATTGCCATCATTATTATCAGAATCCTTTCTCTGAAGTAATTTCTGTAAAATATATTTACTAAAGCAGAAAAGTGCTTGAAAAAAAATGCTAATCCATCTGATACCACACAAACCCCAGATGGCCTTGTTTTAAGTGGAGGAAGACACCACCATAATAACCAACATTACCATCAATTCCTGCAGAGGCAGATGTGAAAGCGATAAAGATGCTGGGACGCTCCCACAGAAGTTCAGAATATCTTCCCGTCCATACAACACAAAAGCGGGAATCCAGTTAAAGAATGGGTTCTGTGCAGTCACATTTCAACTCTCCCAGCGTCTCTATGCCCCAGATGGCCCCGTGTTTAATGGGAGGAGAATAATAGTCACTATGTGAGCCATTCAGGGGAAATTACAGAAGTATGGAAAGTGCCCTGTGTATCTTTATTCAATTTTCTCTCCCTCCCCCAGCAGGGGAAAATAAAAGGAATGTGGCTTAGTTGCTTGCAGCTTAGGGAGCCATTTTTGACTTCTAAACAGAGAGGATGTTAGAGTGAGCTCTGCCCTGGGCTCTGCCCTGGGCTCTGCCCTGGGCTCTGCCCAACCTGGGTTGTTAACAGGAGAAGAGGACGGGGGCATGTTCTATGTATGACCTTCCATCCATTGGCTCTATACACACATCCACACACAGGTAAGCACAGCCACTATGCATGAAGCTGAAGGATTAAGGGGTGGGGCAATTACCAGATTTCAGGAGGGAAGTCTTAGGTTCCCTGAAGCTTTGGTTCAGCTGTAAAGGCAAATTGGCTCAAGATCAAATGGTGCTAACAATTGTCTTCAGATCTCAAATACCTAGTTACAAACACCTTGAAAAGTGAAAGAGGTTTATAGTGTTTTTACTTCCATCTATTTTTTTATATATTTGTCTGACTATTTGATACAGAGTCTCCCATAAACCAGGCCAGTCACTAATTCACTATGTAGTCAAGGATAACTTTGAACTCCTGATCCTCTTGGCCTTTACCTCCTAACTGCTGAGATTACACATCTGGGCCACTTTATTGTGCTTACATGGGGTTAAGATTGAACTCAGGGTTTTGTGCATGCTAGACAAACCCTCCAAGAACTAAGCCATACCCACAGCCCCTCTCTGTAATTTTAAATAGAGACCCACCTTGGAAGGGTGGTACACAGCAGGAATTCCTGCAACTGAAGGCTGAGATGGGAGGATGGCACAGTCAAGAGCATTCTGGCCTCATTTACATAAATTCTGCTTAGTTAGGGAGATCCAATTAGATTTTATCATTGACAATGTTTCATTGCAAATCCTACAGTGCGTGAATCTTTAGCATTTAGGAAAGTAACTCAGTGCTAAGCCTCCTTGCCCAGATCAGGAGATTTGAGATTTGTGCACTAAATAGTTCAACTCTTATACACCATACTTCTCAACTATTGAATTCCAACATCTCTGAGGACCGTTACATGACTTAGACTTGAAGACATGGTATCAGAGAACGATTCTCATGTAACTCAGTAACAATGACTTCTGATATAGAAACTGCTGTTAGGATTCAAATGTCAAATTCCAACTCTAGAATACCGTTCTGATGCAAAGTAGACAAAGGATAACCCTGGGTCTTAGACTCACAGCCCCTATTCAGAGACACTGATGGTATGGCTGTAACAGAAATATGTTTCTAATGGTACAGACATTTTTTTAAAAAGACATTGGAGATCTTGTTTCACACATAGGTAAGCTAGAATGAAAATACAAATTTAAGGAGAGCTGCAAACAGAGAGAGAGAGAAAGAAAGAGAAAGAGAGAGAGAAAAAGAGAGAGAGAGAGATTGATTCTCTGAGCTAGTAGACACAATTTAAAGTTGACGCTCTTGACCCAAGCAAGCATTCTTCCCGTCCACTGTAAAACTGGGTCCAGACAACATGCATTCTGTTCTGATCTCAGGGACCCCAGTGATCTCAAAACAAGGGCTGGACAGGGAACAGCAAGCTTTCTGTCCATATAGGCACTGGGGTGCCACTACAGGTACACAGTTAGAACCATGGGTGACAGCTGCTTAGGTTAACAGTGGTGCCTGTTGCTTCTCTAAAGAGAGTCCTTTCTGTGGACTTAGTGTCTTGCTCCAGGCAGTGACTTCAAGGAGTCTACCACAGTACTATTGCTCCCCAGGGCGACATAAAACCCATCATCAGTCACCTTGGTCCTTTGAATCAGGATCATAAAGACCTTTTTGAAAAATGAAACTTATTATTGTAGTCCCCACCCACACCCCATCCTTGTTACTCAACATCCTCCCCCAAGCCCTTGTCAAAAGTTTTGGTAAAAAGTGTTAAGTGCCATCTCCACGTGTCCCTATCAAATAATCCCATTTTTCTCTAAATGTCTGATAGGCACTGTGACATCGAGCAGCAGCTCTTGCGGTCATGCATATACTTGAGTATGAGTCAATTAGAGGTGATATAAAGAGATGCAAAATGTCACTGTTCACCTTTCAAATGCTCAGTGGCTGAAAGTGGCCGGGGAATGGCAAACGAGATGGATCAGACAAAGGGCCTTCCCAGCACCACAGACACACTGGAAAGCAACAGTGCCCTTACATACTTAGGATACTTAAAATCATATTAGTGGGGAGAGCCACAGAGCTTTTGTGGATAAAAAAAAAAAAAAACCTGGAAAAGCAAGAGACCAGTGCTTCCATTTAAATAGGGGAATGTTTTAAAGAGAATGGTGTGGCTGCCACGAGATCCTGCATGAAAACCCTCATTTGCTACGCACATTTATTCCCTTAAAGTACCCAGGCTTTAGTCTGTATGATTCTCAAGGACACAAGCATCATTCACTTGGGTGTACTGAAAATGCCTCACCTTATCTAGCAGATATTCATAGGATGAGAGTAAGGATCAGTGTGTCTGCCTAGCCAGGTTTTAGGGTGTCTCTGCCAGCCTAGACCAAGTGCAGTGGACATAGTAGCTGCATGCTTAGAGAATCCAGTAAAAGGTAGTGAAGTCTAGGGAAGGAGGTAGCAGTGGGATCTCAGAGAGTCTGTCAAAAAGCACAGCACCAGGCCAGCTGGGTGGCTCAGCAGATAGAAAGTCCTGAGCCTTGAGGAAAGCCTAATGACCTGGGATGAGTTCCTAAGTTTGATCCCAGAACCCATGTTGGAGCAGAGAGCTAACTATACAAGCTAAAATTGTACACTTGAGCTGCACATGCGCCCGCACGTGTACACACACACGCACACACACACACACACACACACACTCACACATCACAGAGAGAGAGACAGAGACAGAGAGACAGAGAGAGACAGAGACAGAGACAAAGAGAGGGGAGAAAAGGAAGAGGGAAGAAGAATAACTTTTTAAGTGCAGCATCTGTGAAGGGCATATAAGTTGCAATCAGCAGAGGCAGCTCTATTTTCTCTCAGGAAGTTGAACAGTTTTAGAAGTAAAACTTAAGCAGAACTTACCTAAAGGAAGGTGAGATCACAGCTGGGAAGAAATAACAAGCAGGCTGCCCCAGGCAGAAACTAAGACGAGATAGACAAAAATAACCTGCAAACCATCCCAGGCCATTGTAGACCTTGTGCTCTGACTTTGATGTGGCATACATGAATCTGTGCTTGGTCCCCATCTCTTTGCCCCTGTCTCAGCTCAGGGAAGGGTAGACAAAGGGAAGCTTGGGGGAGAAGCAGAGGCAGGGAACTGTGGGAGTCTGGGTGGACTTGGGGTATATTATACTGGAGAAGAATGGAGAGATCAGCATTTGGGGCAGTCCTCAGTTACCCAATAGGCACTGACCTTGAACAAGCTGACTTCTGGAACAAGCCATTATTTTTTAAAGACATTGAGGCAGTTATTATAAGAAAAGGAAGGTGGGTGGGATTTCCTGCCATACTATAACAGACCCATTTAGAGGGTGGCCACGCTTATATTGTCAGGACTTTGCTATCTGAGGAGTAACCCTGTTTTATGTGGATGGAAATATCCCAGAATGGCAAGGGTGGTGAAAGCAGAACCTCTTCAACTCCATTTTTCTTAGGACTTCCGGAAACGGCTCCTGTCACAGAGCAGTGTTCTCCAGCACCGTATGTGGGACTCCTGATGCAGGTGCACCCGAACAAGAGGAGCTATCCCAGGAACCGCATCCCGACCCCTTCAGTCCACTCCCGACTCTTATTGAAGCAAGCAGCAGTTAAATGTTTAAATTGAGCCTTAAAGCCATTTCCTGAAAGAGTTAACAGAATATAACCCATCATAAAAGGGGAGAAGGCTCATTTATCCTCAAATTACACAGGAGTCTCTTGTCTCCATCCAGGCTTGAGGCTCGAGAGCATTTGCTCTTAAAAGCTATTTTTTTCCCCCTCGGAAACAATGGAGCAGGTGCACGGCCCTTCAGCGCACAGTGCCTTCATCCCGGGAGGCAGGAAGGTGCCCTCACACCTGTGTCTTCTTTTTATTTGCTGTCGGCTTGGCTAATTTGCCCAATGTCAAGATTGGTATGGCCAAGACTGCCAGTGAGAATTACGACCGCCTAGCAGCCCAGCCTCCTCACTCTGGGCGTTTAGACAGTATCAGTAGCATGTCCTTTCTGAGTCATTGCACAGTTTTGTAGCATACATGGATGTAAATGAATGTTAGGAACAGTTAGGAGAAGACTATGTATATATCAGATGTAGACAAGGTTGTTGTTTTCTTTTAAGTATTAAAGTCCCTGTTGAATTGATGCCATACACATGGCAAGGGTGCTGAACAATTAAAAGGAGACATTATTATTAGCTAAGGCAAAGGACATCTAAGCTTCCATGTCCAGAGTCTCAGAAATAGATGGGCAAATATTCAAAATGTCTAGAAAAAAAAATAGGAAGAAGAGAAAATGACAAGTGTGTAAGTGCCCGTGTTCCTCGGTCCAGAGCAGGCGGTTCCTCCTCTCAGAACTTGTGCATCAAACACTTTATGGCTTGCATAAAGGAGACAGCCACCTGCTAGGGAGTCACCTCTGCAGATTCTTGCTGGCTAAAACGCCTTCATTTTATTTCAGCAGCCGGAATCTAGCTCTGTATACCCCCATACTTCATCTCGGTTTGCTCTGGAATCAGGTGACATGGGAACTACATTGGTTTAAAAAAGTCAGAAATGATGACCTGTTATACTGGTATACATTTTAAAGATCATACACACTTACCCATGAACAGTGGTGATATCATGCTAATATTTGGGGTGTTTTGGCTTTTTGTTTGTTTGGCTTTTTGTTTTTTTCAAGGCAAGGTTTTTGTGTAGCCTTGGCTGTCCTAGAACTCACTCTGTACACCATGCTGGCCTGGAACTCAGAGATCCTCTTGCCTCTGTCTCCTGGGGGCTGGGATTAAAGGTGTGCACTACCACACCTAACTTAATATTTGTAGTTATAAGGTATGATATTTTTTATAGTTTTATATAAGATGAGCACCTTATAAATCCTTTAATTTCTAAGCCAGCCTTTTGAAATCTGACAAACTCCCTTATAAAACAAAAGGCTTAGAAGAAACATTTGATATATTTGAATAATGTGTACCAAATTATTGAATATAAACTTACTTTCATATTTTATGTTGCTTACTTAAATATTTAGAATATGGTTTTAATTACCATGAAGCTTTGCTAAATACCCACCTGTCAGTAAAGAACTCCATTATTTATTTATATGTTTTTCACATTCACGTTCTTCTGAAAAGAGAACAGGTGTGAAAACCTGCAGGTATTTATCCACCAACAAAAAATAAAGGATATCTGTGAAATATTCAGGGAGATGTAAACATGAGCAGAACCTTAAAGCTGAACCACATTGCTGTGTGAGTAAAAACCCAAAGAGCAAAAAGAACCCCAGTGAGCAGGGAAAGGCACTGAGGTATGACTGTGGTGGGAGACATGCGTGTTTCTGTAAGTACATGTATACATTTGTGTTTGTACTATTGCATAGAGGCCAGAGGACAGCTCAAGGTGAGAGGATCTCTTTTGGAAGCCATTCGTTTCTTTTTCTTTTCTTTAATTTCAAGCCAGGGTCTCCCATTGTACTGCATCTGATTGGTTGGCCAGTTAGCACCAGGGACGAGCATATATCTGCCTCTCCAACACTAGGATTGTAAACATATGCTGCTATACTCAGTTTTTGTTTTGTTTTAGGTAGGTTATGAGTGTCGAACTCAGATCCTTGTGACTATAAAGCAAGCACGTTACCGATTGACTCCTCCAGTCTGAGAAGCCATCTTACTCTTGGCTGTAACACTAGGATCTTAGACTATTTTGAGGTGTAGGTGTTGGCCACCTGCTTGCAGAGAGCATTGTGGTGAACTTAAGATTGCTGTAATAGAAATGAAATCTCCAAGACTTCCTAAGAAGCAGAGCAGCAAGAAGAACAGCCAGATGAGATTTCTAGCAGAGTCACATGGGTCTAGTCTAAGTCAGTTGAAACTGGAATCGGTGGGTTTGGCTTTAATCTATAGCTCTAAAGTAGAGCTGTGGATTGAGGACACACAAAAGAGTCTACTACATTGAGCTACTACATCGGTCAGAATGTAGGAGATAAAGTGCATCCGATGACTACCTGGTACGGGCAAGTTGCCTCTCTGCCTGGGAGCTTCCGTCATTAATTAATAATGGCCTTTACATACAGCTGTGATATGTTAGCTTCAACACCAAATTCCATTCACAGAGGAAACTAGGCTAGGAAGGGTACCAGCATGTTTGTTCTCCCTTCAAGTCTGAATTAAAGGCATTACATTTGTAATTAGTGTGGTATGGTGAGATAGGTCGGTCAGCATACTTATTATAGAAATGCAGGGCTCCGGATGCATTGATAACAGGTGCTAACTGTCCTTATTATAGCCAGTTCTGTGTAATGCCATGGTTCTCCTTCTGTGCAGAAATGTGATTCCAAGAACTCCTTGCTCTGCCCTGTGATAACTGTAACATAAACACCAAGACCCAGATGTTCTCAAGCACCCCGCTCCCTGTCTTTGCCACTTTGGAACTAGGACTTCTCATTGGTTCCCTTTTGTTATTCAGCCCATGAGGCTTGGCTGTTCATCCATACCCATATAATTCACAGCCAACCTAGTCATCTTCAACTGCTGCCCTTTGTTTTTGCCTGTTAGATTAATATTCAAATCTACCTAACATTTATTTAGCCTCCATTTATGTGAGGCATTGCACTTACTTCCCTATATGCTAATTTCAGTGCTAAGTGTACTCATGTGCAACTTGTTATTATCCCATTTTTCAGCAATAAAGAAAAAATTTATCATCAAGGGCACTCATCTTGTGTGTTACAAACCAAATTAGAGCCCATGACAGCTTGACTCAAGCCCCACACATTCCTAGATAAAGAGGGGTACCCCTTACTGTTACCTTCTCCTGCCTGGGGTCTTCATGTGTGGCTTAGCCCAGTCCTCATTCATATGCACTGGGGTTGCTGTGCTGGCTAGTTTAGGTAAACTTGATAAAAAGCAATTGGGAAAATGTCGTCATAAATTCAAGGTTTAGGCAAGCCCATTGGTCATTTTCTTAATTAGTTGATTGAAGGGGAAGGCCTAGCCCACTGTGGGTGGTGGTCCTGGATTCTATAAGAAAGTACACTGATCAAGCTATGTTCAATTAGCAGCACTCCTCCATGGCCTCTGCATCACTCCTGCCTCCAGGTTCCTGCCCTGTTTGAGTTCCTGCCCTGACTTGCTCTAGTGATGGACTATGAATGTGGAAGTGTAAGTCAGATAAACCCTTTCTTCCACAACTTGCTTTTGTTCACAGTGCTTCATCACAGCATTAGAAATCCTAACTAAGACAATAGCTGACTATAGGTTGGACATTTATCCACCGTTTCCACATCAGCTTAGATCCTGGTGGTCACCTGCTCATCATCCCTGACATCTGGAAGTCAAAATCAGAATGAGACGGGGAACATTGGAATCAAGGCAATATCTAATAAAATGAGTTACTCCCTACCTGGGGAAACATATTTTTTAAAAGTCCCTAAAAACAAACTGTTTTTCATTTCTTAATTTTTAGGGATTTATGTTCATAGCTAAAAGAATTATTCCTTCCTGACAATTATGGTTGAAATGTCCAGGCAAGGACAATCTGCCTTTTCCAAAACATAAAATACATTCTTATTGCTCATATATATATTCACCATGGGTCTATTATGGACACATAGCGTTCATTATAATGATGTTCTTAGTAATGAGTCTTTATGCCCCTTGATACTCTGTCTCCTCAAAGTCTCCCAGAATCAAGTCAGACTTAGGAATGAATGTTTAGGCCTCCCATTTGGCACCCAATTTCCATTTCGTGCACCTCTGCAGTGTCTTTGCCTTCATTAGACTCAGAATATCCCAAGAAGGCTATGCATTGCTTCTGCCTGGATCAGAAGCAAATATTGAGACAGAGTAAAAGATAGAAAAGAGACAGTGCCAGAAGAAGAAGAGAGAGGGTATGTCAAAGCCAGAGAGCATCACAGAGAGCACAAGAGTGCAGAGCTACACTCGAGGTCCCCTACACATCAGCCAGTACAACCAACAGCCCTGTACTGGGTCCCTTGCTTTCTTTTTCAAGTCTTAGTGCCTTTGGTGGGCAGTGTTCTGTCCTGAGGCAGCTGGTCACTTTGCATCAGCAGCGGGGAAACAGAGAGAGTAAATGAAAAGTGATACCAAGATATAAAGCCAGAGAAACCTGAAACCTTAGAACACACTTTCACCTGGAAGGTTCCACCTCCTAAAGGTTCCACAACCTTCCAAAATAGCACCATCAGCTGGGGACTAAGTGTTCAAACATAGGAGCCTGTGGGGCACAGGAGCGCTCATGGAGAACAAAAGGCAAGGTGGAAGGTGTGTGGTACATATGCACCCAGAAGTGTCTGTTGTCTAATTGTTTAGAATGAGGTCTCCAGACTACAGAAGGTCAGTGTGAAGCTGTGCTCTCTCAGCCCTATGACACCTCCCTTAAGGGAGCCTAGAGGAGGCACGCTGTCCCTACTGTTTGCTCAGGTATCTCCAATTATTTAAAATTATGCCACAGCTCTTTCAACATAAAAACCAAAGAACCGCATTCATGCTATAAATACTAAACCTAAAACTGGTTCTTGAATTTAAAAAAAAAAATGGAGAAAATATGCCAAAATGAGCAGAATTTTGTTCAATAGTGAGATGGTGGGGTTTTTTAATTCCTTTACAAATATACTCCTACATTATTCTACCTTTTCAATAGTATTTAAGTACACGTCAATGCACTTTAACTAATATTTAAAAGAAAATGTAGCTTCACGGCATAGTTGTCTTAGGGGGAAAATACTGCTTTGAAGACTTTCTCAATATTAAGACAGAATAGGAAAGATTTTGTAAAAATTCTTTCAAAAGCTAACTCCTTTCATCAACCTAACTATTTAGGCAAATCTTCTGAACCATGACATTTTAAATAAAGGGAAAACTGTTCTAAATGCCTGCGAATTCATCACTGAGGATTTAGAACAGTGTTTCAGACATCCAAGTACTGTTCATAGAAATGAAGCCACAGGCTGACCCTCAGCAGAACTGGATTATCACAGAGACCTGGTTATTCTTTGTATGTGTGCTTTGATGCCCTAGCAGCAGTGCCACTCACCTTTGACTACTGATGCTAATATTTTATGATTTGTGTCTTATCCTAGTAAAACATTTTTTGTATTAAATAGATATGCTAGTGTTTTATATCAGTCAAAATCTGTAGCTAACACTATTTGATTTCTTACATCCTACGCAAACTATTAATTTAGTATTTTAATTATATATTAATAAGGTATTCCTAATTAATCCATTCTATATCGTATTAGTAATATTCACTCCCAATTAGCCTACTACATTTTCCATTAGTATTTCAATTGACTCCTAGTAATGTGTCAATTTAATTATATATATAATTAAACCTAAGTTTTCTTTTCCTACATAGCTCCAGGGTTTGACATGAAGCGTTCTGCTAGACACGGTGGAATAAGGGAGCTTTTGTCATTGCCTTCCTTTTTCTAGGTATCTTCTTCATGGCTTGGAAGTTGGTACAATTGCCACTTGATGAGCATATTGGGAAATGCACTGTGAGTTTGTTTCACAGCTCCCACCAAACCTGCATCCTAAGAACTGAAGAACTTGGCAATAATGGCAAGGCGAAGATAGGCAAATACTCACAGCGCGTTCTCAGATCCCAGGCATCATTCCCAATGTTTTGCATAGTTTTGCATATTACAGCCCTGGCGGGGTGGGCTCAGTAATTTTGATTCCTTTTGGAGATGAGGAATGTGAAAGTTATGGGATGAACTAGTGAAGGAGGGATTCTCTCTCACACTGTAGCCGCAGGACTGGTACTTTAATAGCTCACTCCATCCAACACCATCCTCAGCCCTGTGCTCAGGAACATTTTCCTTCATCTTCATGTTTGAGTACATCTCCTGCGTGCCCCCCAAACAGCTTCTTAGACCTAATCTCCCCTATTTCTCATCCCATCCAAATGGAAACCTCAACTCTCAAGTCTCTAACGTGCCATTTAATTGCCGTTCCCTGAGTGTGTCCATTTAGCTTTTTTCTTTTTATGGGAGCCCCTGTCTCTTACTTAGTGTTCTCACTATCCTGGTCCCAGGCATTATCTTACCAGCTCTGTTGAGAGTTCTCTGTAACAAACGCCACATAGATACACAACTGTCATGCTCAGGACAGACATAATCAGTGGTACACAGCTAGAAGCTAGAGGATGCTTCTCCACTTCAATACTTTAGAGCAGTTCTAGGGTCAGAGACTAGTCCTGTGATAGAAACAAACACACCCTCATCCTGGTCACTAGATAAAGGTTCTGATAAGATTCAGTTATTCAACAGATTGAAACTAGCCCACTTTAACAATGGATACAGCCTAATAGGATGCTAGGACTAAATGCCTGAGGTCAAATTGAAGAAGGGTTAGCAGCTGGAGTGGAAGAACACCTGTAGACAATCACATCTGTAACTCCCTATAAGGCAAACTACTTAAATTCATGCAGATATCTGTGTGTTGAGTATGCAACTGCATGTTGTAACTATCCAGTGTGTAAGTGTGAGGGGACAGAAGAGTGGGTGTTCATTGTGTAAGTAAACTAGCCTCCTGCTATGATTCTCAACTTGAGTGCTAACTTGGTAGGCTTTAGAAGCCAGCTTTTGGGTGTGTCTTTAAGAGAGCTTCTAGATTAGGCTAACGGAAGTGCAAAGATTATAGCGAGTACTATTCCATGGGTGGGGGTCCAAATTCAGTAAAAAGAAAAAAGGGAACAGATTCCCCACATTCCTCTTTCTCTGCTTCGTGACTGCAGATCCACTGTGGTCAGCAACCTCTATGCCTTCCTTCTATAATGAACCACCGAAAGAATCCTTCCTCAAGTAGCTCTTGTCAAGGTACATTGTCCCAGCTGTGAGGAGTAATAATCCTAACTCACGAGAATTTTGTCCGAGAAACCCATAAATTCTTCCTATGTCAACATAAAACCATGTCCACATCATACTCCAACCAAAAAGTCTATTGCAAGCCAAGTCCTGAAGGCAGCTAGAGACTTTTGACTTTGCATTACTAAGTTACCTGAGAATGCACTATCCCCTTTTCTGTGACAGGGGATTACATATTAGTGGTAATATGTAATCACAATAATAATAAAAATATAACAACTCTTTCAGGTAAATGAAATGACCTGCTAGCTGTTTCCCCTGTGTAGTATTGTGTAAAACATATACCACTGGGTGCTTTGGAGAAGGCTATTTTATGAATGGGCATAAAACTCAGGTTGGTGATGCAAAATTACTCCAACTGACTTGGTAAGTGGCTACCATTCTATGTGTGGAAATATGTGTGTGTTTGTGTGTTGGTAACTGAGCTCTCAGCTCTAGAAAGGCTAGCGCTGCTGAACAATTCACAACAAATCATCACAACTTAGGAAGAAACTTGAGAGTCAGTCACAACACCCACATTCCAGTCGAGAGAGGACCCACTAATCCAGAAC
Source organism: Mus caroli (assembly GCF_978045245.1). NCBI lineage: Eukaryota > Metazoa > Chordata > Mammalia > Rodentia > Muridae > Mus > Mus caroli. Next base: position 23,654,721 of record NW_028227269.1, on the reverse strand, counting down.
AGGCAAGAAGCCCCAATTAAACACCGAATCATGCCAGCACTCTCTCTTTTTCTTAAAGAAAGAGACTTTTCAGCCTTTCCATGATTTGCTTATTCTCAGAAACAAAGGGGAAGGAATTGCAGAGCTTGGAGCAGCACACAAAGGGCCCCAATCTCCCACCTTCTATTCAATAAAGTGAAGTGGAGAAAGAAAACTATTATTCAACCAATAAGCAGGTATTGTTTTCTTAAGTGAGTGTGCAGAGAACCCCGGAGATGGCGCCTTGTGGCTTCCTCAGCTGGAACCTTGCCTCTTCGCCACCTCATCTGAGACTTGTCCAAATGCATCTGCTGGCCCGACCCTCTCCACCTGCCCCCACGATCTCCACAGCTGTCACTCTCCAAATTCACAGAGATGAACTCAATGTCTGAAAGTTGGAAGAATGCTGACTGCCACAGGGATGACAGGGAGATGACAGGCTTCTGGGGTTGCTGTTTTCTATGTTGCTGTTCCAGGGCACGGCAGCTCACTTGGTGGACATAACAGGCAATCTGGCCTCCATGCAGACATCCAGATGGTTGTTAGGAGAGGAGAGGGGCTGGCCATCAGGAAACCCAATCCAGCTCTTTCATTATGGGAGACTTTCTCCCCATTGCCCGCAGACTACATGGCCTCATGAAAGACAGCAATGTTTCAAACTCCTAACATCCATATTACTGCTCATTTTAAAAATATGTGTTATGAAAGAGAATGAAATACAGCTTGGGCGAGCAGCCTGGCTGAAGCAAAGGATGGAGGAATCTTGAAACACAGAGATATTAATGAAGACCCTGGCCCTGCCCCAGCACATGTGTGAATTCTGATTATTCAGTTCTGTCCCCTGCATTGGAGTCACCTCTAACCAGAAAGGGTCTCAGGTCCCTTCCAACAATGACAGGAAAAGATAAATATCAATCATGTTCCTTCGGTGCCATTCACGGGACTTTGAATGTGTAGCTACTAAATGTCAGAAGCTAGGAAAGGGTTCGTGTCCCCAGGGAGCTCAAAATGAAGCTTTATTATTATTGATGTCATTGTTGTTGTCTGACTCTTAATGCTTTAAGCTTAGATTTCTAAAGGAATAAATAAGGGAAATTGGAACACATTCTCTCAAATACTAATTAATTGGAGGACTCGATCAGCCTCTATAAAAAGTTCTAAAAAGCACAAAGAAGCAAAACAAGCTCAAAGTTCTAAACCTAACCCAGCTAGGCAGACAAGGGTGCCATCTGAAATATGCCACTTGGGATCAGCCCGGGAAGTTTTGAAAACTGAGAGATGAAATCTTTGAGAACCCTTTCCTTTAGGAAGAAAACTTGGATTTTATCCAAGGCAATAGCGTAGGGAATGGAGAAGGAGAATTCCAAAGCACAAACACAAATGAGCTTTTGAGAGTCAAACGTGGAGAAGAGCAAAAATGAAAATCCAAAGATGCAGGGAGTGAGACAAAGAAAAAAAAAAACCTAATCTCCTACTGATGAGAAGACCCCTGTGTTTCATCAGCAGCCTTGGCCTCATGGGGCCTGGGATCTGAAGAAAAAAAAAAATGATGTTACCTTAACATACCCAGAGAGGAAGCAGAGGCCTTTACTCAACCTGCCAGAAGTATACAGGAGGACTTCCCACTTTCCAAGGCCCTGGAGAAAAGCGGTGTGGTGCAGAGAGGAACATCTAAATGGAAAGCAAGCTGTAGCTACAGAGGAAGGGGTGGCCTGGGAAGTGGGATCTCATTTGATGATTTGACTCAGTGATCTAAAGAAGATGGTCCAGAGAAAGATGGGCATGTCAATTTCTCCATTGTATTTTCCAGGCATGGGTTTAAGAGAGTTGCCCTGGGCACGTGCACTCTGCCAGTGCGGAAACCCCTTTGTCTGGATGACTCTGCTCCCAGAGTCTGCATGGTCAGTCTCTAACTCTCAATGCTTGAGGCTGTGAGTGATCCTAAAGATAGGACCTTTAAGAAGACAAAGGGTAGGGTATGGTTCTATTGGGAAAGAGATTCCTTTGCAAGCATGAGAATCAGAGCTCAGTTCTCAGCACTTACTGGTAAAATTGAGACAGCCAGGATGGTAATATCCACTTGTAATACCTACAATCAGGAAATAGGAGGATTCATAGGATCTCCATGACCAGCCAATTTAGCCTAATCAGTCAGCCTCAGTCCAGTAAGAGACCCTGTCTCAAAATATGATGAATGGCACCTGGGGGACAATTTCTGAGCTTGTCCTCTGGTCCCTATATACACACACATACATATACCTGTGTGTGCATGCATTAGTGAACACACATAGAAACATGCCATCATATATAAATTCAGAATTTAAATGAGTAGCCTAGCATACATTTGAATCCTCTGTGCTTGCACTTATTATTGGATGACCTGAGGATGTGGTCTCCCAGAGGGAAGGCCATGTAAAGACGCTGGGTGAGCAGCTGTTAGAAGTCAAGGAGACTAGCTCCAAAAGCAGCCCTGCCCACAGTGGACCATGGACTTCCAGCTTCTAGAAATATGATGAAATCACTGTTTGTTGTTTCTGGCACAAAGTGTAGCCCTTCCCAACAGAACTGAGGCTTTACTCCCATGTCCGTGAAGGATCAAGGTGAAGATGTTATCACGTGCTTGCACTGGCTTGCTAGCCGCAGCAAGCACAGTGCTAGCAACATGTAAAGATGAGGCCGTGGAGGCCAAGGATGATTCAGGTGGGTGCAAAACCAGGATCAGAGCAAATGATGAGAGCCAGAAGATGGCCTGAGGGTGGTGTTAGGCAGTGAGCTGGCAAATGGTTCCCCAATGATGGACTTGTATTTGACGTGTATTTGTGTCTGCTCTGGAACTTTGACATGAGGCTAGACCTCAGATAACAAAGTCCTGAAGATTGAGGCCAACCAAGATTTATTTAAAAATATTCCCTTCATGATTCAAATATGCAACTAGAAACTGACTTACAGAGAGTGTGAGACCTCGTCACAGCACCTCGGCATGGCTACTTCCTCTCCCCATTAGGCCTCTAAAATGTGAACACCACCCAGTGACCTCTGCTTGCTCTGAACTTAGCCTGATGAAGCACACCAAACATGACTGCTTGTGATGGGGAAAAAAAAAATCTCTTGTCATTCTGGCTTAGTTCTTTGTTTCTGGCTGAAGATAAAAGTAAAAAAGGTAGATTAAATGAAATTTCAAACTCAGAATAAATAATATAAGGACGTCAGCAGTATGCAAAAAAAAAAATGACTCGGGGTGGGTGTGGTGGGATCTTATTTGTATGCGTGATTAAATGCATGCTGACTTTAATTCTTTCAGAAGTGACTTTTCACTAGTGTTTTAAATGTCTGTCACCTTTTCTTGTCAGGCTCTTTCAAAATATCCCTAAGTAAATATTAAAAAAAAAATGGCTCTGAAACATCACATGTCATTAAAAGGATGATTGTTGCACACCGCATGGAGATGGGTTATACTGTATCCCTGTATTTGGATTCCTAACAACAACAGGGATTTATGTCCTAGCTTAGCACCCCCTGCTTCACCAAGGCACTGTGCACTTTTTATCTGTAAGAAAATGTCAAAAGGGGGAGCTAGTTAGCTAATTGATTAGAGATTGGGGCTCAATGTTTGCAGGCAGAAGAGGCTTTCAGAGGTCATGGAAAGCCCTGGGCTGTGTTCTCACATTCTGCCCTGGGAAGAATTTTATCCCACCCCCACCCCACCCCGTTTTCCCAGTAAGACAGCCCATTTCAGCCCTCTCCTGCCTCTCCCATCAGCCCCGCACAGGAGCTGATTACTGTTTGACAACAAGACAGAAGTGGATTTTAGCTGCGTAGCTCCCAGAAGCTGAGCCACCAATGGAAAAACCGGTTGCTGAGCTCCACTCCTTGCAGTTTGGAGCCACAAAAGTACAAAGGTGAAAGAAAAGACTGCAGCAGAGGCCTGGGGGCTTCCGTTGAGCAGAAGCAGGTTCCTACTATGTTTCAGAGCAGCTCTGCACTCATGCTAATGCGTGCTAGTTCATGTGATGAGACTCTGTGAGCCAAACACGGGCCAAGTCGTGATGAGAGGTGGGCATTGCCAGGCCCTCCCTCTGCTTCAGATTCTTCTCTAGTGTCTCTGGCCCTCTTCCTCCTCTCCCAGCATCGCTTCAGCCACCCAAGAACCTCACTTTCACCCTCTTCTGCTCAAGCTATTATTTTGGAACCAAGATCAAACAAAGTTGTTTTTCTGATTTTTTTTCCTGTTTGCTTTATCATTTTCTCCCTTAGAAAATCAGTTGCCGCCTACACTCGCACCTGTGTAAGGCAGCCCAGAGACACAGCATGGGCCCAGCCAAGCTCAGACTCTTGAGCAAACATCCCCCAAAGGGACCAGTAGCCTGTGTGCATGTATGTGTGTGACTGTCTGTTTCTATGAAACATTACCAGAATATACTAATGACTTATAATACATTGTATTCCTATCCATCAGAACCCTTAAGAAATGCCAGGTCTTTAATAGGAGGCACATGATATTAGGAATTCTAGGGGATCAGCACTTACTCTTGTGTAGAAATATGTGTGAATTTAGAGACATACTTGATACACATACAGTATTTTTATGATTTAAAAATTATTTCAATGCATTTTCTCATGTGATCTAGAGAAGAAAATAAAATAGATCAGCCATCCCTCCAGCACATGGTTTCCTTCACATAGAATGCTCTCAGACTGTAGGATGGAACATGAGTGCATTGTGTGTGTGTGTGTGTGTGTGTGTGTGTGTGTGTGTGTGGTGTATCTGTGTACATGCGTGCGTGTATGCATGCATGTTTGGTTTGGCACATTGAAAAGTCAAAGGTTAAGACTCTAAACTAACCAGATAGATATAAGAGCTATGTTCATTGACACACACCTGTGATTTCAGCATTCAAAGGACTGAAGCAGGAGGACTATTTCGAATCTAAGGCCAATCTGGTTTACATAGTAAATAGTTCCAGACCAGCCAGGGCATCACAGGAAGACTGCATAAGAGGTTCCTTTCCTTTCCTCTTTTCTCCCCTCCTTTCCTTTCCTTGTTTCTTTCCTTCCTCTCTTTGTTCTTTCTTTCTTCTCATATTTTTTTCCTGAGCAAAGATCTCATATAACCCAGGCTGGCTGTCAACTCAATGATGACCCTAAGCTTCTCACCTTCCTATCTCCATAGCCAATGAACTAGGATTTCAAGCTTACACCACTATGCCCAGTTTTTGTAGTTGTGAGGACCTAACCCAGGGCATTATATATGGTAGGCAAGTACTCTTTGAGTTACATCTCCAGCCCCTCCCCGAAAAAAAAAATCATTCTTACACATATAATAGATTTCAAAGACTTGATGCCACCCTGCTTGACCAATGTATGGCTAGATAGCCACTTGGGGCTTGAGACCTTGGTGGACAGAATTGTAAGGGATATCCTGGTCTACACTGAGTTGGTTCAAGTTCATGTATCTTCTGGAAAGAAGCACATTCATGATTATTCATGTTCAAGTTTAGAGATGGGAAGTATTGAAAGTCTGACCTCTCAAGACAGCCTGGATCCTTTTCCGAAGGGATAACTGAGATTTCTAAGCAGCCAATAAAATAAACTAGGATACCTTGAGCCTTCTTGAAGCTGAACTCTTCCTCTGGCTATCATTTCCTACTCTTCCCATGAATACCATCCCGATGCTATCTATAGCCTTCCTACAACCCACAGACATTCCATGGACTTTCTGAGGCACTTGCCTTGATATGGCCTGTACATGCTAAACAAGTGTTCTACCAACTAAAGAGAGGGGTACCTGCACAGAATCAGAGGAAACTTGAGGACACATCATGAAGGCAGTAAGTAGAGATGGCTGCACCAATATTCACAGCATACCAGGAAGCTGAGAGAACCCTGAGATCATTTTGTATGGTGGCAGTCCCATAGAGGAGTAAAGAATTATTCATATTTTCATGAAGATTTCGGGTGGGATGCATTCCTCACAGCTAGCTGAGTTTGCTCTAGGGTCCTCACACATCTTTCAGCCTATGTAAATTAAATGACGATGAATCAGGGTATCCAGTCCAGTGTCTTCAGGACCTTTAATTGCTGCTTCTGGCTGGCTTGCTCAGTGGTTGCATGATCGTATATCAAACTAGGTTGGTTTCAGAATATCAATAAACTCCATGTTCACTATGAAGACAGGTTACGGAAACTCTACAAGTGTCACCAGAAAAGTGTGCCTAGAAAGGCTCCCTCCTAAGACTGAACAACACCATCACTGTTTAGAAGGAACTCAGGGGTACATGGAAATGAGGACCACACACTGCTTGTCACCTCCTTGATCTCAGCTCGATTGTCACAAGGATGATGCCAGTGTTGTCTGAACTGTTTGAAGGTGCCATGTAATCTGTTGTGGGTGGTAACCCCAAGAGGCATCTAGGAAGTAGACAAATCTTACAGATGAGATAACAAAGGTTTCAGAATGCAGATGGCTTCCCAAAGCCACCCCAGAAGCATACACAAAGGAAATGAATGCATGGAAGCTTGCTTCCAAGACTTCAGCTGAGGCTCACGTCTTTATTTCTGTAACAGATAAAGCTGCTTTTAATAGCAATGGTAGTACCTTCTCCAAGAGGGACTGAAGACAATATATAGAAAAAAGTCCAGCACATGAAAGTGCCCAGGAAAAGATGACCACTGCACACTATTTTTGTATTTAGCAAAATTCCATTAAAGTAGTTTACTCAGCCAAGTGGACTGGCCTGGTTTGGTGTATGACTTTGAGAAATGACTAAAGCCCTGATGGCCTAAATTGGAGAAACTACGATGTCAAAGCAAAACTGTCAGGGTCTCCAATGTGGAACTGAATCACCTCAGAGGCGCTCACAGCTCCCATTACAGTTAATAGGCAGGGCTCATGTGTGAGTGTGCTCTGTGATTCTCTAGGGGTAAGAAGGAACCAAGCTGTCCACATCACCAAGCTCCTGCAGCTGAGTCCCCTGGTGAAGACCCAAAGGCAGAGCACTCTGGTGCTGTCCAGGCAACAGAAGCATGGCAATACAGGGACCACAGACCTCCATGTCCAGCTACAGATAGCTACCTTCTTTAACTCTGCCTAAGGACTGAAGGGAACCAAGAAAGTAGCTGTCAGCATGAGCCGTGCTCACTGAGAACCCAGGCTTGGAAAGCTTGCTGCCTTGGCCATCGCTCAGCCCATAAGCCTTTGTTTAGGTGTGTCATTTATTATGTGGGCACTGATTAGTTTACATTGTCTTCCTTTTGTCTTTGACTCATAATTACTCTATGGAAAATACGATTTTAGAAAATGCAACATTAACTAAATAGAACTGACGTAACAGTAATGAACCCACTCAAGATGGGTTCTGCTATTTGCTCAATGATGCTTCAGCGTCTAAATTAGATTGAACAATGTCCTTGGCCTCTGGGAGCATTTAAGGAAGCCAAAATCCAGAAACGCCTGCGCTGTTCCTGCTCAGATGCCAACACTCAGCCCTACTTCCTGACTTTCTTTTTTTCAGTTCCACCTGACCCTTAGGAGCATCTGTCCCCCCAAAACAAAGAGAATCATTCCCCCTTCCCCAGGAGTCATCCCTGTGTGAATGCTAACTAAGCTGCAGAAGTAGTAGAAGAAGCTCAAGCAGGAGCTATCTTCCTCCTCGGGCAGATCTCCAGCAGACAGCCTGACAGAAAAAGAACCTGCTAGGTTGTTGCAGGGTAACACCTGTGTAGCACAAAGTGGGATGGGAGGTGGTTGCTGCTGCCCTACCATGTGAATGAGATGCCTGAAGTTTATCAAAGTGAAGGACTATCTGAGATAACCATCACAATCCAAGGCAGTTGGCTTCAAAAGCCTGTTCCCTCATTTGTCATCTTTGTTCAGGTGTCCAGAGAGTTTAATGGCTGCAGTGACAGTGACGTAAACCTGAATAGTCTGGGAGGAGCTTGATCTGAGCCTCAGACCCTCCAGAACTTTGCAGACACAAGAGCCTACATCCCAGATCATAGCAGTTGGTTCTATAGATGTGACCCAAAGCCAAGGCAAACAGCATAGTCTTAGTCTTATTAAAATAGCACATGCAATGAACCCTGGGACGGGCTGGTGGCCAACCTCTGACTTCATGGTGGTCTATCTTATAGACATCAGGCCAGCTGCTAAGGGAGGTTTCTGCTGGGACTGCTCATGGCACAGAACCATTCCTGTGATGCACAGGAGTTTAATTTTATTAAGTTACTTCCATCCTTTTTCTGTCGGCTATAGATGTGCCCACCTCACATAAATTATGTGATCTCTCCGTAGTTCATTTTATCCTTATAGAATTTGTAATCATCACTATTTCATAAGATTTTTGTTGTATATATTTTTGGCTGTAAAGTTATAACTGGAAAGCCCATAAAATTGGACTTGAACAGATTAAAAAGAGTAGATTTTTGCCAATTACCAAGAATGCATCTAACAGAAATGAACGTAGCTGACAGTTACATAGAACTTACACCGTCCCTTGTATTCTGGCACATGATACTATATTTAACTTTCTTAAGAAGTATTCATTAAATGTGTTCTCTGTTATTATTCTTAACTACACTGTGATCATTAAACCCTCTCAGCTAACAGGTAAAAGCAAATTTTACCCTTTCTTATTGTTTCTAGCTTAATAATTGTGTACGTGCAGTCTCCGAGAGACAGTGGTGCCCACAGAAGCTTAGTCAGGGAGACTTATGTATATTCCAAATTTGTTAGAGTAAAGAGTATAAAAATGAGAAAAATATCAATAGGCACAGAAATCCTGACCAGTATGTAGATATAACTCACTAGAGCAACATGGTAAGCCAGGCTCCATGACACTTATGGTTACCAAAGCATGAATAAAAAAATAAGCCAGTGGTCCAAGGAGGACTTGGGGAGAGGTACACAGGGCAGGACCCGGCAGAGTTTCAAACATGAAACTGCCAGGTCTCCTTCTCAATGAAATTGTGGGCACAGATGTGGGTTGCTAGTCACTGAGAGAAGGGCTGGCAACCAATATATACTCAGCATTTAGTGTCCTGCGTGTTTATGGAGCTCAACAGCATTACCCTAATTGTCGTGTGAAGAGTTTGGTCTCAGATCTCAGTCTCCATTCCATCCAGAGGTCTCAGTTGACACCACAGAAACTGAAACTCCATCCTCAACCACAATGTTAGGTTCTCTGTGAATGACCCAAAGTCCAGACAAACAAAAATTATTTTATCAGAAATCATACCGTTAGGTTGGATATAATTTCTGATAAAATACTTTTTGTTAGGAGATGGCTTTCCAGGAGCTGAGGGCTGATACCAGACTTCTCTTTGGGTTAAAGTCTCTTCACGACACTGAAAAGTCCTTCTAAAAACCATACAGTACTCTTTAAAAGGTTTACTCCAGACTTGTTCAAATGCACTGTCAGTCTTTCTAACTGTGGTGGTTTGAGTAGTTTTGGCCTCCACAGACTCATGTGTTTGGATGGTTGGCCATAGGGAATGGCACTACTAAGAGATGTGGTCTTGTTGGAGTAGTCGTGGCTTTGTTGGAGGGAGTGTAGCTAAGTTCCACCCAGTGTGGAATTCCATTCTCCTCCTGCCTGCCTTTGGAGAGCTATAAAGCTCTCAGATGTAGTGCTCTCAGGCTCCTCTAGCACCTGTGTCTGTCTGCACTCTGCCATGCTTCCTGCCATGATGATAATGGACTAAACCTCTGAAGCTGTATTTAGCCTCAGGTAAATTTCTACCTTTATAAGAGTTGCCTTGGTCATAGTGTCTCTTCACAGCAATAGAAACCCTAACTAACCAATGGGTCTTTTGAAAATGAAATGCAGGCAGATCATTCACCTATTAACAATTTGATCTGGAATTTCTCATCACTATTAGAAGTGGACCTAAATTCTTTAGCATGGCTTACAGGATCTCAGAGGTAGGGTGTCTAGAATACTTGCAAAAGAAAAAAGAACTAGATCTCCTATAGGAACATTTGACCCTATTGATTTTTAATAAATATCACCTAAAGATTTTCATAGGAAAGTACCCCTCTAAACACAATAGTTTGGTTCATAAATCTAACATGAGGAGAAAATGCCGTTACCATAAGAAATAAATTGTTTCCCACTGAAATTGGCTTGCCTATCTGAACTGCTGGAAGGCCAGTTCTTGTTCCAGGAGCAAGATCCCGTCAGCACCAAATGGGGTGATGCTGGTGCTGAGTATGTTATAGAATCTACTGGTATCTTCATCACAATGGAGAAAACCAGGGACTACTGGAAGGGTGAATCTAAATTAGCCATCTTCTTTGTCCCTTCTACTGATTCCCCTACTAATTCCCCATGTTTGTGATGGGTGTGAACCATGACAGAAGTATGAAAATTTACTCGAGATTGTCAGCAATGCTTCCTGAAGCATCAAGATGGTGTCTCTTATGGCAAACTCATGATGCTAATGACAACTTTAGCATTGTGCACAAATTCATGGCCACAGTCCATGACATCACTGCCACACACAAGACTGTCGATGACCCTTCTGGGAAGCTGTGGAATGATGACTATGAGTGATGGCTTGGGGCTTCCCAGAGCATCATACCTGAATCCACTGGTACCACCAAGGTTGTAGGCAAGGCCATCCCAAAGCTGAACAGGATGCTCACTAGCACAGATTTCTATTTTTCCATCCTCACTATATCTGCTGTGGATTCTATGTGCTGCCTAGAAAAGCTATCAAGTACAATGACATGGAGAGGGTGGTGACAGGCATCCAGGAGCCAATTAAAGGGCAGTCTGGGCTACACTAAGGACCAGGTTGTCTCCTAAAACTTCATAAGTGATGCTGAGGCTGGCATTGCTCTCAATGACAATTCTGTAAAGCTCATCTCATGGTGTGACAATAAATACAGTTACAGCAACAGGGTAGTAAGCCCTGTGAGCTACATGGCCTTCAAGGGGTAAAAAGGTATCGACCAATATCCCCAGTGAGACAATGAGAGGAAGGGAGAGGCTCTCAATCACTAAGGAGTCCATGTCCCAACTCAGTTCCCAATACTGAGCATCTCCTTTCACAGTTTTCAATCCCAGATCCCCAGAAGAATATGAGGGGCTTCAGAAACCCTACTCCTTTGAATACCATTGATAAAGTTCATTGTATTCCCTAAATTAGATAGATAGATAGATAGATAGATAGATAGATAGATAGATAGATAGATAGATAGATAGCTTTAATAAGCCAATGAGCTTTACGAGCTCTCTCATCCTTCAGTGGTATTTGGGTTTGGAAGTGTGAATTTACTGAGTTTTTTTTTAATTTAATTGTATTTTTAATTATGTGTATGTGGTTATGTGCACATGACTGCTGGTGCACAGTCAGATCCCCTGGGAGCTGGAGCTACAGGCGTTGTGAGCCATTTGATGGTGGTATGAGGAATCAGACTTGGATGCTCTAGAAGAACGGTGCAGTGCATGCAGGGCCGTCTTTCCATCCCCAGCTGAGAGATTGTATAGATGACTCTTGCCTTAGGATTGAAATTTAGAAAGCAAGAGCATTTAAGCATTTCTCCCATAGAAGATATAAATGGAAAATGTGGTACTGAAGGAGAACCCACTTTGAGAGGATGTGCTGCTGTGTGCTGTGAATGTATTCCCTGTAACCTGTGTTTAAGAATTAAAGAAGAGGATGCATGAATGTCTTAGAATTAAGGCATAGTGGGTATATGAGTAGCCCAAAGGCAGCTTTACCAAGGCTGTGTGAAGAGGAAGCAGCCATGACCTCTCCAAGTAGGATTGTAGTAAGTGTCCTTTGGGTCAAAATCTGATGAGTTAAAATTGATGTGGATGCCAAGAAGTGCTTGCTGACAGGAGCCTGATTTAGCTGTCTCCTGAGAGGCTCTGCCAGACCCTGACAAATACAGAGGTGGATGCTCACAGCCAACCATTGGACTGAGCATGGGGTCCCCAATGGAGGAGTTAGAGAAAGTACGGAAGGAGCTGAAGGAGTTTGCAAACCATAGGAAGAAAAATAATATCAACAACCAGACCCCCCTACTCAGAGCTCCCAGGGACTAAACCACCAACCAAAGAGTACACACGGAGGAACCCATGGCTCCAGCCGCATATATAGCAGAGGATGGCCTTGTCAGACTCAATGGGAGGAAAGGCCCTTGGTCCTGAGAAGGCTTGATGCCTCAGTGTAGGGGAATTCAAGGGCAGGGAGGTGGGAGTGAGTGGATGGGTGGGGAAGCACCCTCATAGAAGCAACGGAAGGGAGGATGGGATGGGGGTTTCTGGGAAAGGGTTTATTACATTTGAAATGTAAATAAATAAATAAAATATCCAATAAAAAAATGAAAAAGGAAAAAAATATGGAAAGGATCCAGCGGTGACCGTATAGAGCAGCTAAAAGTTAATGGGGTCATTGAAAAAAAAACTTTCATGTGGTCAAGTAAACCATATTCAAAGCAGAACAGAATGGAACTTGGATTTCACTTAGGAATGAACTGTGAGAGCCCAAGAGAAACCACTCCTGAACTCAGTGAAGTTGCCCAATAACTAGGTTTTTGTACCTTCGTAGGCTGACTTTAACTTTGCACCCCATAGAAGGATACATGGTCTTGCTAGAATGTTAATGTCACTGGCATCCAAACTGTGCATGTATCCCAAAACTCATCACTCTTCATGCTTTTGGTAACCAGAGATGCTGTGGTCTAGAACTGTAACTCTGCCAACCTTCATGGCCTCTCATTCAGCGTAGCCCATGGTTTGTCCAAGGCCATGCTTGTCTCATGGTCTCCTTTGACTAGGTTTTTCTAACTAGCTTTTGTCTCTGTTTTGGATGTAGGAAGAAAATAAGTAATGACATTTGAAATTATTCTCCTTAACAATACATTTCAACTGTTTGGTAGCCTAGATAGAGAACCTGATGGTAATCATTCATAAATGGCCAGTTCTTGATCCCTCTACTGTTAATTTCTCCGTTCTTGTTTTGTATGGTCACCAACTTTGCTATTGATTGAACATATTTTTACTTACAGACTTCAGATTCATATCAGTCTTGGAAATTCAGCAGCAGCTGGACTGGTTCTTTCAAATAAAGGACAGGCAACAAGGGAAGAACATGTATAAATTATGTGACAATGGAAAGGGACAATCCTGGGGGTAGAGACCAGGTACAATTACGGAATATAGAAGTGGGCATCAAGATTTGCACAGAACCAGAGAACACTGAAAGAAGGAAACTTTTCAGTATTAATGACCTGCAGGAACTTGCCTCTGTGCACAGAAAATCACGTGGATGTGGAGGAAATGAGCTTGCCCCAGAGCATGTAAGTAATGGTATGAGAAGAGATGAAGCAGAAGAGAAGGCAAGGCTAGAGGCAGATGCTAGGCCAAAGAAGAGCTTGAATATCAACATGAATGATATCAGCTTGATGCTATCTTTGTGGTAACAGAAAACCTGTCACCAGCTTCAGTGAGAGCAGGACCTAGAACAAGTTATAAATTAAGCAAAAGGAAATGCAGAGGTTGGAGAGATGGCTCAAAGATTAAAAGTGCTTGCTACATTTTTGGAGGACCAGAGTTTGGTTCCCAGCACCCACAACAGATAGCTCCCAACCACCTGTAACACTAGTTCCAGGGGTATCTGATACCATCTTCCATCCTCTGAAGGTACCTACAATGTACAGACAGACAGACAGACAGACATGCATACATACAGACAGACAGATACACACACACACAGAGGTATGGTTAGAAAATAAATCTTTAAAGATAAAAAGAACCCAAAGATGAGTACATTCGGTTGGCCTGCTATATCCACAGTTTCCTTACCTGAAGACTCAACCATGAACTGAACAGAACATGTTTTTCAGAAAGTGTCTCTTTCTCCCATTTTTGTTCTCTAAAGAGTCTAGTTTCACAGCAGTTTCACTGTATGGTGTGTTTTAAATAATACTCCGTGATTTAAGAATGTGGGAGATGATGTAGGCTCTGCCCAAATACTGTGTCATTTTACATAAGAGACTTGTGCCTCTGCAGATTCTGCTATCCAGTCCCCACAGAATCCTGGTTGCTACTATGTTGAATGAAGAAAAACATGTTTTCTGAAATTCAAGCTCATTGTTTACTTTTACTTTTGTTTCCACTAATCTCCTCTTGCCACATCGTTATCTCTAAAATGGAAAACGTTGCTCAAGAGGGTCACTTTCCAAATGTAGGGATCTGACAAGGGGCCAGGGTTGATTTCCCATTAAGCCTGAGTATCACGTGTCTTCAGCTCTGAATTGCATGGGCAGCCATGGTTTTTTCTGAGAGCCTGCCACTTACTGCCCCAGCCCAGGTTCCTGAGTAGCAGCTACCTATCTGTGCATGTGACCTCTTTTGTGGCAAAGCCTGAGACACCCTTGGTTCTCTGAGCTATATCCTTGAACATGTCTCCTTAATTTTCATTTGATACCCAAATCCTAGCCTATGACAGAACCACTATTTAAATCAGTAAACAGGGAGGAAAAATCCACCCTCACACATGTGGGTCAGCCAAGGGCCTTGAGAGAAACAACAGGCAGAGCCCAGGTGAATTTGCTCTCTCTCTTTTGAAGCAGACATGTCCTCCTTCAGAACATAGCATTTCAGGTTGTCTGGTCTTTGAACTCCAGAAACCAAATCATTAATCTCTTGGATTTTCTGACTTTCAATCTGTATGCACATGTGTGCATGTGTGTATATGAGATTGCATGCACAAGTTTACAGGCACACAAAGGTCAGAACTGGGTGTCAGGTTTGTCCTCTATAAATCTTCACCTATTCCTTTGATGCATGGTCTGTTAACCTGGGGTTCACATTTCCTTGGTTAGGTTGGAACCAGCAATTTCCAGCAATCCTGGCCTGGCCCTCCTCAGAACTGGACTAAAAGGCATGTGTTGGTTGCCCAATTTGTTACATGGATGCTGAGACCTGAAGCTTAGTTTTCATGATTGTGCAGCAAGCTCTTTTTGCCAATTAGTCAGCCTCATCACTCTAGGTCCAGACATTACATCTCAGAGCAAAAGTGGTTAATCCTTTCCCCTGGTTCAGAGACTCCTGGTCCAAGACAGTCATACTGCTACTTTCCCTGGTTCTCCAACCTATGGTGGGCTTTCTCCTCCACAGCCCATGAGCCAATTCCTAGTAAATCTTTTCATATGACTACATCAGTGCCTGTACCTATATATGTCTTTTGTATTGTTCTCTTTGGAAACTCTTATTAATATAACACCAGTCAATCTGTCTGTCCATTGTAGAGAAGTTTCCATGCCTCCTCACTTCCTTTGTCTGTATTTAGAGGGATTTTATATGATTTTATTTTCCACAGAGCTGTCAGCTTTTCTTATGTATCATAGATGTTTCCCCAAGTGCCAAGAATACACAATGAGTGAAAGACAGCCTCTTCAAGAAAGACATTGAGAAAACTGGATATTCATATGCAAGAGAACAAAGTTGGACCTGTATCTTATACTCAACTCAAAAATACACTCGAAATGCCTTAAAGACAAACTGAAGGCCCAAAGCTTTAAATCTCCAAGAAGAAAACATAGGAAGAAAGCTCCGTGAAGACAGTATTGGCGGTGAATCTCTGGCTATGCCATCAAAAGGACAGACAACAAATGGGAAACCAGACAGGAAGATAAAGAAGCTTATGTGCAGCAAAAGAACCAATCAGAAAGGAGGGAGCCTCAGAACAGGAGAGAGGGTTTGGCAAGCCTAGGCCCACCAAAGGGTTAATGCCTACACTTGTCTTTCCAGTTCCCTCTTCATGGACCACAGCAACCTTCACCTTTACCACCACATTTGCTTGTTTATTGTTTGTTTGTTTGTTTGTTTGTTTGTTTGTTTCAACAAGGATGGGGGAATTTTCCACTGAAAATCCATAGCAGACAGCTCTAAACTCTGGCCCATGTGTCCACAGTCTGATTTTTGGGTCATACATCTTATTTATTACTTTTCTTATTGATGTGGCAAAATAGTTGGCCAACAAAAATGACAAGAAAGGCTTTATTTGGGCTTATGAGTAGAGCACATGGTTCATCATAGTCAGGACTACAGTGTGGTGTTGAGTGGCTGTAGCTATGTCAACTGGAGCTGCAGATAACTGGCCATCTTGGTGAACACTGGTGCTTAGCTCACACTTTCTCCTATTTATTTAGTTGAGGAAGGCAGCCCTTGATGCCATCCCTCCTTACAAACAAAATAGTAAGGATGCACTGAAGAATTTCAATAAACACTGTGGATTCATGCTGGAAGGACAACTCTGTTTTCCTTCTTTATCCAGGGAGCAAATTGTTCCTTTGGAGCCTCTGCTTTCCTTTGGCTCAGGCTTCTTGGCCACCTATCAAGAGGTCAATAGAGGATATCTATCTCAGGGATTAGCCTATTTCTTAGTATGCTCCTCTGTGAAAATGGAGGCTTTGAGCCTCAATTTGAGTCCAGACTGCTAGATCTTTGAAAATGTAACTCCCGAAATCACTTGGTTTCAATAGCCATAATTTTTTTTTTAGATGTGGATTTTGATTTTCCTAGACTTAATTGCTGGTACTTTGAGCTTCATCGATTTCATGGAACAGCCCAGCCAATTCTCTTTTTACCTGAATCATTGTTCCCAATGAGTGTAATTCAGGGAGACTGTAGAAGCTTAACAATGGGTGTAATGACCCCCTTGATTGGGTCCTTGTCACAGGACTGAATTTTAATCAACCTGTGTCTAAAAGGTTGGAGTTTTGGAATCAGTTACATTTTCTAACCCCTTTGCAAGTCAGTGTGTTACGGACCTGTCACCTTCTTCCTTGATTCAAAATTGGACAATTCCCTTCTGAGCTCATCTTTTAGACGTTCATCAGCTGTAACCACTAGCAACAAGCTTATCCCACTAAAGTCTCTATTCCCGGTTATTATCCAAGGCTGTAGTGTTTGTCTTCAGAGTTATCATGGATGGTGGTTTTGCTTTGTTTCATTACACTCATAGAGAGAGCCACATGCTTGCAAAACCCTCTGTTCCTGGATTTCTAGTGCTCCATTCTCATCTCTAAAGTCAAAGCCACATATTTGAAGGTAATTATTTGGAAAAGTTACCTCTTTGGTACCAATCTCTATCAACTAATGATGCACCTCACTACTAAGGCTGTAGTCCATCATGTCTAGATAGCTCCTCTGAGCTCAGCACAAAATGGAGGACTCCCTCTTCTTAGTGGATTTTCCTCTTCTCTGCCAGATCTTGGGAGCCTGACCCCAGTCCTTACCTAAGGAACATCAAATTGTCCTTGGCAACATCTGGATACCCTAAAAGGGAGAAAATGGAGGATGTGGGACCATAGCTAGTCCTTAACATATATACCACAAACTAAGAAGAGCTATTGGGATTGAACAACCCACACATTCAAACAACAACAACAAAAATGATTTTTAAAAGTTTGTTGTTTATACCATATATCCTTTGTCCACAAGATGTTACAGAGGGCCAGGGATCTGCATTAGATTCTGAGCCCATCTTTGAACCCTACATCTGAGATCTTGGAAGATGAAGAGAGTACATGACAAAAGTCTCTGCTCTACACATTCCATTGTAAAAGCAGGTCACATGAATGTTTTCTGAGAAACCATGGGTGCTCCCTGAGATACAATGAATGCTCTCCAAGATACCAATAGGAGAGAAAGTATAGTCTTCAGAGTATAGTTCTAACCACAAAAGAAACAAAAACTAACATGAAGCATTGAGGAACATCTTTGATGGATGTTATTTAACCACTAAAAATATAAGAATAAAGAAATAAAATAATAGGAATAAAATAAAAGTAAAAAGTACATTGAGTAAAGAAACCAGCATGTGCTACATACTTCAGATAGGAAGTCACGTGACCTAGTCCTGAAGAGAAAGGTAGTATGGCCTGGGGTGATGTAGAGATTGGTGGCTGACTCCCATGCGTGGCTAAAGAGCATGTGTTAACAGAACAAGTAGCAACTCTAAGGAGGACAGGTGAGTACTATCTGGATCTGGGCAGCAGGAGATTCTTGGAGAAGTTGGACAATAGATATTGATTACGAGTTTTAAAGTTTAAGAGTTAGCATACCAAAGGCCCAAGCCTAGTTGTACCAGGGCGTGAAAGAAACATCAAAGATAGAGCTAAGGCCTAAGTTCCACTGGGAGTGACCATAGAATCTGCCTTCCCAACAACTTAGTTTTAAGGGTTATTCCTTGTCAGGTTGGCTGTCCAAATCTTAATTATTTGGCACAGGTTTTCATCTATATTGTCAGGATTCAGGCAATATAAATAGATTCACAGAGTTCACAACATCATACTTGAGCAGATAAAATATTGCTGAAAGTAATATGCTTTCCAAGGACCAACTTTCTATATGCTCCTATTATAAAACACACATCATAATTTCATGTGAACCCTGATATGCCCATACATAGAAAGAACTGGAGAGAAAAATCCCTTACCTCCCCGCTGTCAATTCTATAGTCTCTGTGCATGTGGCAAAGCTTTTTCCTGACTATCAGTTACAAGGAGGTGGGCTCATCCTCTTACCAAGTGCCTGTCATTCCACTGGGGGGTTAATGCTCATCACTGTTCCTCTTCCGCAGAATGCCACCTATGCAATGGTTTCCCTATGTAGTATAGCATTTATCTATCAAGTGGGCTGCTCTGAGCAGCCACAATATTGTCTTAGACTACTCCACATTTAGCAAGTATTTTAACCACACAGATCTTCTGGGTTCACATATCATTTCTCCTACTCCCTTCTAGGGTTCCTAAGGGCACAATCTTCATTTTATCTACTCCGATCAATGACATAAGACTGGGGACCCTAATCTGCTTTCAGTATTATGCACTTTCAGGTAGCTTCCTGTCTGATCACTTCTCCAACATCTCCAGCATCAGATATTTCCTTCTACTGCAGGTCTGGAGCATGGAGTATCCCAGATCTCAGGCCATCTCTGTTCTTTCCTTATATCTTTGAGGACCCTTTATGGTTTTCTTACATGTGCTTTAAAAATTGAACTAAACACAGGTTGATTAATTATGTCTTCAAAATACATTCTGAATTCATCCACTGTTTCCTGTCATAAGATCAGCATGATACCATGTTCACGCTGTATCAGACTCTAAAACCCCTAATTTTCTTTTAAATTTACTTTTGTAAGTAGTATCACATTTGTGAATTATTTAATCACATATTACATTTTTTCCTTCATAACCATATGCTTCCTACCATTTCCTCTGGTTATATCCTTCAATTCTACACCATCCTTTTATGTTTCTGTGGCAATGGCCCAGAATAACTGGCATTATCTGAACCTGTAAAATCTGCTGGGACATCTTTGACATATTCTTATTAGGTTACAATTCCCCCAGAATTAGCTCACTTTCTGAACCCCAAACATACTGAGTTTCCTTCCCCTTCCTCTTGGTGTGTAGAACCTTGGTATGAAAACCAGTAATGATGGGTCTTATCTAGCTTACATGTAACTACTTCTATTTTAATGTCTAGACTCTCTGATG
This sequence comes from Mus caroli, assembly GCF_978045245.1. NCBI lineage: Eukaryota > Metazoa > Chordata > Mammalia > Rodentia > Muridae > Mus > Mus caroli. The sequence goes on along the minus strand of NW_028227269.1, from coordinate 23,635,187 downwards.
AAATAGTCCTTAAAGAGGTCTTCCTCATTCCACATGAGAATACTTTTGTGTTCATCTTTTAAAGGTTTGCTTTAGTGTGTTTTGGGAGGTGCACATGAGTGTCCCAGGAGGTTAGAAGAGGGAGTCAGATGCCTTGGAGTTACAGTTAGAATTATAGGTAGTTGTAAGCTTCCCAAAATGAATTCTGACATCTGAAGTCTTGTCCTCTGATAAAACAGCAAGTACTTTAAATCCCTGAACAAACTATCTCTCTAGCCCTATTCTTCATTTTAAAACAAACAAAAAAAAAACCAAATTATTTTATTCCTTCTATCTGAAGTAACTTGTTGATATTTTTAAAATATCAATTGGCTATGGCTATATTGCTTTTGGTTTTGGTTTTTCCTCTCATTAACATATATTCTCCAAATGAGGAACCCCTTTTCACCATTTATCCTAATCATGACTACACAATCTGGCATACAATAAATATTTGTTGAACAAATAGCATCTTGAAGCATAGCCCAAGATCAAGGTTGCTCCAGTGTCACCCTCTGTGTCAATCAAATTAAATTGATACTGCAGATTTCAGACTCAGGAATACACTGACTTTATGTGTAACAAAAGTGACAGTTACTTCTTTTTCTAGTTATTCTTTCTTGCCCTCATGTTTTAGTTTTGAAGAGTATCTGTAAAACTGGGACAATTTTCCCAACAAAATGAAACCCACAAATCAATAGAAAGTCCTACCAATTGTTTCTGTTACTCAATAAACTAAAGACCTCTGCTGAATACAGAAGGTCACTTCTCATTAAAGTTGCCATAAATACATCTTAAAGTACAATCGATCAACAGAGTATATTAAATGTGGAACTGAGACTCAACGAAGGGTGATATTGTGCCCATGTATAATCCGTGTTGTGTGTAGGTACTAAGAAGTGTGTTTTTGGACTAAACATCTCACTTTCTCTCCCACATGTCAAAATAAATAAGATGGCTCCAAAAATGCTAGGAAAACTCTTGAATTTTCAGAGGGATTGCAGACTTGTGCTGACTTCAAAATGAGCCAAGACAATACTAAGCTAAGGAAAGTAAGTAAACAAGCATGAAACAAAGTCCACAGTCCTCCCAAAGAGTCACTTACAGGCACTGAGATGCACATGCCCTGAACTCTGGGAAGAAATGACCTTTTGTACCAAAATGAAGTCTTTCTCAGTTTATTAAATAAGAGGAGGTATTAGTAGAAACTTCTCCCTCACAGACTCAAGCCTATAGACTCCTAGAAACAACAGACAATAGGGCTCTGCACAGTGTTCATACATGATGACCTTAGATTATCATCTGGATGGTGATATACTATGGTTTTCAATTCAAGAATCCAGGCAGTGAGAGAAGATCACATGGGACAGTGTCTATGTTCTGGTAACTGGGCAGTAACACTAGCTCCAAAGGTGTCTACACAGTGTTCTGCCTGTTTATTATAATCAAAGATGCTGACCTGTTGGGAGATAACAAAACAAAGACAGAACACCTTGAACCTGACATAAATTAAGGGAACATTGTGCACCATGATCTGAACTTAGGATTGCATGTGTCCAAGAAGCTGGGAGATGTCAGAAATACCCATGAGAAACACAGTGACAAGGTTATCAATAAAAATAATAATCCAGGAAATTAAAATTATGCTGGAAAGTGGAAACAGTCTACACTATTTTTGGATTGGCAAAAGTTCTCAAATTCAACACCCAAGCAAGGTCTCGTTTTGGTGTATGTCTACTGGTTCTGTCTTTAACTTTATTTTAGAACAAGCAGTGTATTGTCTCAATTCCACATTTCAGTTCATTACAAGTGAAAACTGAACATGAAGTCACCTGTAAAGTGATATAAGTCACGAAGGTTCCTCTACAACTTGGGAGACTGTGGTATGTATTGGAAGGAGTATGAACCTGAAACTCACACAGCAGCCTTGGCAAGTAGTAACTGTGTGGGCACTCTGGCATTAATGATGTTCTCTGTGGCCAAGTTCTTCTAAATGAAAAGTGTGAATGCAAAGGGAAAATGAGGGACATAGCCACGCTGTTAATGGATACTACTCAACTGGATAGTTCTATACAGGGCTGTCCATAACTGCATGTGTCCCCTAGTGGTTCAGTTCCTGTTTCAGGAGAGAATATGTGGTATCGTAGTCAGTGTTCTACTGCTCTGAAAAGACACCATGACCATGACAAGTCTTACAAAGGGAAGCATTTAATTGAACCTTGCTTACAGTTTTAGAGGTTTAGTCTATTGTTATCATGGCAAGAAGCATGGCAGCATGCAGTTAGACATGGTGCTGGAGAAGTAACTGAGAGTTCTGCATCCAGATCAGCAGGAAGGAGAGAGAGAGAGAGAGAGAGAGAGAGAGAGAGAGAGAGAGAGAGAGACTTGGCCTGCCTTGGGCCTTTGAAGTATCAGAGCCGACTCCCAGTGAGACACCAATTCCCACAAAGCCTTATCTATCCCAACAAGAACACACCTCTTAATCCTTCTAAGTAGTGCCACTCCCTGATGCCTAAGCATTCAAGTGTCTGAGCCCATGGGATATCGTCTTATTCAAATGACCACATGTGGCTACATATGTAGAGAAAATTCTAACTGAAAGATGTACAGGCTATCATAGTTATAACCATCCTCATAGGAGCAGGGTGAAAACCAAACAGGAAAGGGCCAGGATTTATCCAGGTTTGAAAAACCTTTTAGTTACACACTCAGGAGCTTGGGAAGCCTTCATCCAGAAGAGAAAAACAGGGATATAGGTCTGATTTCTTGGATAACTATACCTGGGGCCCAGCAGGATTCAGAGCTAGATTTAACTTTTTCCTGCTCAATTATCCCCAAAGAAGGAAAACAGTGAAAAATGTGTACTTAGGAAACTGGAGAAGATGGCTTCAAAGGCATGAAGAACGTGGCTAGTTGGTCCTGAGAGCCAAAAAAGAAACTATTTCCCATCATAAAATAGATACATGCTGCATACTTCTGGCTAGGACTGGATCTGTTGTTTTTCAAAGAGTTCCTCATGATCGACAAAACGCTTTTTGGAAATGTCATGGAGAGGAGAGGGGATCCTGATGCTCACTTCTACCTTATCCACCTTTGATCTTCTCAAGGTGATGTTTTTCAAATTAGAATACTTTAAGATTATTAATAACTTTTAAATAATTTAAAGCTGCAACTATTTGAAATAAAAAAAAATGACTCATTTGCAATTGAAAGTATACTTAGGGAGACCAAACACATGAAGATAAGGCACACACACCTATCCTCCCATGCACACATGAATACATGCAAGAATGCACACACATGCACATGCACACAGACACCCACACATCTGACATACATACACACACACACATGCACAAACACATATCTATCCCCATACACACATGCATACACACAAACACACACACATACACACACACACACCTTCAATAATCAAATTATAATTCAGTATAAGTAGCAACTCAATGACAGAGACTAACCAAGTATTTTTTGTTTTGTTTTGTTTTGTTTTGTTTTTTGTTTTTTGTTTTTTTTAAAGATGCAGAAAACTCAATAAGGGAGATGGGGAAAGACAAGGAGAGGAAAAAACTGGAAAAATGATAGAGAGCATGAATAGAAAGGGTCTAGGACATTGTTTGAAATTACACAATAAAGCAGACACTAATAGTCATACCCTTCACGAATGCTTACTAAAAAGATCAGGGATTATTGAGTTGAAGTTCTTATATCTGTCTCTGTACCTAAAAGTGCTTGGTCATATCCAGATAATCAATCCATAGCAGTGAAATCAGACCCTACAAAAGCTTAGGTGTATGTTCATGGTAACACCCTGCCCTGTGTTGGCCAGGACGATGCCCACCACCCATGGCTCCTGAGCACTGGATACTTAGCTAGTGATGTAAGGAGGCCAATTCCATTTAATTTTAGTACATTTAAATGTAAGTGTTATGGAGCCAGCAGCCTCCAGTGGACAGTAGTTCTCTAATGATACCTACGCACATTAAAGGAATGTATTTGCATTATGAATTTGAAACATCTATGGAAATATCTTTCCCAAGTTAGAGATTCTGCCAGGTAAATAAATATTGAATTCTATTCAGAAAGATCTGAATTATTATGAGCTCATAAACATTCCTTAAAACAATTTGTTCAGTTCATAACCTTGGCCCAGCAACTCCACAAGCTTAAGGCCAATGATGGTCATAGATGGTAATCTGTATATGAAAAATATTGCTGCCTACATCACTTACTGAGTTATAACTTAAATTACACTCAAACACCAACAGAAAGTAATTGCCAAAAAAGGATAAAAAGTAGAGATATGGGTACTTGCAGAAGATGCACTCAGGTAAGATTTAGGAAAACTAATCATTAAACCACAAAACATTTATAAGAAGGCATGCTTTGAAAAAAAATGTAGTTATCTCTATAAATTGTATTATCTATTTAACATGCCACATTCAGTATACCATCAATATAAACATACTATATTACAAACATCAGTATAATAAATCAATATATGTGATTATGGCCTAAGCATTGGCGAAAGACATCTTGGATCCAGGACTCCGCCAAGAGTAGTCTGCACAGGTGAGAGTGTGGACTACAGAAGCTAACAGCTTCTGTGACAGGCCGAAGTAACACAGCTTCTGGGAGAGGTCCTGTTTTGGGCCTTCATCTTCGGCCAGGAGGGAGGTCCGAATGCCAGATATCTGTGCACCTTCCCTGTAAGAGGAGAGATTGATTACAGAGAGTGCTCTGACCACTGAAACTCAGAGGAGAGAGCTAGTCTCCCAGGTCTGCTGATAGAGGCTAACAGAATCAAGAGAGGAACAATCTCTAACCTGAGACAACTATAACAACTAACTCCAGAGATTATAAGATGGCAAAAGGTAAACGTAAGAATCTTACTAACATGAACCAAGACCACTCACCATCATCAGAACCCAGCACTCCCACCTCACCCAGTCCAGGGCACCCCAACATACCCGAAAAGCTAGACCCGGATTTAAAAGCATATCTCATTATGATGGTAGAGGGCATCAAGAAGGACTTTAATAACTCACTTAAAGAAATACAGGAGAACACTGCTAAACAGGTAGAAGACCTTAAAGAGGAAGCACAAAAATCCCTTAAAGAATTGCAGGAAAACATGACCAAACAGGTGATGGAATTGAATAAAACCATCCAAGACCTAAAAAGGGAAGTAGACACAATAAAGAAAACCCAAAGTGAGGCAACACTGGAGATAGAAACCCTAGGAAAGAAATCTGGAACCATAGATGCGAGCATCAGCAACAGAATACAAGAGATGGAAGAGAGAATCTCAGGTGCAGAAGATTCCATAGAGAATATCGGCATAACAATCAAAGAAAATGCAACATGCAAAAAGATCCTAACTCAAAACATCCAGGAAATCCAGGACACAATGAGAAGACCAAACCTACAGATAATAGGAGTAGAGGAGAATAAAGATTTTCAACTCAAAGGGCCAGCAAATATCTTCAACAAAATTATAGAAGAAAACTTCCCAAACTTAAAGAAAGAGATGCCCATGAACATACAAGAAGCCCACAGAACCCCAAATAGACTGGACCAGAAAAGAAATTCCTCCAGACACATAATAATCAGAACAACAAATGCACTAAGTAAAGATAGAATATTAAAAGCAGTAAGGGAAAAAGGTCAAGTAACATATAAAGGCAAGCCTATCAGAATTACACCAAATTTTTCACCAGAGACTATGAAAGCCAGAAGAACCTGGACAGATGTTATACAGACACAAAGAGAACACAAATACCAGCCCAGGCTACTATACCCAGTCAAACTTTCAATTACCTTAGATGGAGAAACAAAAGTATTCCATGACAGAACCAAATTCACATATTATCTTTTCACGAATCCCGCCCTTCAAAGGATAATAACAGAAAAAAAAAATACAAGGACAGAAAACATGTCCTAGAAAAAGCAAGAAGGTAATCTCTCAACAAACCTAAAAGAAGACAGCCACAAGAACATAATGTCAACTTTAACAACAAAAATAATAGGAAGCAACAATTACTTTTCCTTAATATCTCTTAATATCAATGGACTCAACACCCCAATAAAAAGACATAGACTAACAGACTGGCTACACAAACAGGACCCAACATTCTGCTGCTTACAGGAAACTCATCTCAGAGAAAAAGATAGACACTACCTCAGAATGAAAGGCTGGAAAACAATTTTCCAAGCAAATGATCTGAAGAAACAAGCTGGAGTAGCCATTCTAATATCTAATAAACTCGACTTCCAACCCAAAGTCATCAAAAAGACAAGGAGGGGCACTTCATACTCATCAAAGGTAAAGTCCTCCAAGAGGAGCTATCAATTCTGAATATCTATGCTCCAAATACAAGGGCAGCCACATTCATTAAAGAAACCTTAGTAAAGCTCAAAGCAGACATTGCACCTCACACAATAATAGTGGGAGACTTCAACACACCACTTTCACCAATAGATAGATCATGGAAACAGAAACTAAACAGGGACACAGTGAAACTAACAGAAGTTATGAAACAAATGGATCTGACAGATATCTACAGAACATTTTATCCTAAAACAAAAGGATATACCTTCTTCTCAGCACCTCATGGTACCTTCTCAAAAATTGACCCCTTAATTGGTCACAAAACAAGCCTCAACATATACAAAAGTATTGAAATTGTCCCATGCATCCTATCAGATCACCATGGACTAAGGCTGATCTTCAATAACAACATAAATAATGGAAAGCCAACATTCACGTGGAAAATGAACAACACTTTTCACAATGATACCTTGGTCAAGGAAGGAATAAAGAAAGAAATTAAGGACTTTTTGGAGTTTAATGAAAATGAAGCAACAACATACCCAAACTTATGGGACACAATGAAAGCATTTCTAAGAGGAAAACTCATAGCTCTGAGTGTCTCCAAAAAGAAACTAGAGAGAGCACTCATTAGCACCTTAACAACACACCTAAAAGCTCTAGAACAAAAGGAAGCAAATTCACCCAAGAGGAGTAGACAGCAGGAAATAATCAAACTCAGGGGTGAAATCAACCAAGTAGAAACAAGAACTATTCAAAGAATCAACCAATCGAGGAGCTGGTTCTTTGAGAAAATCAACAAGATAGATAAACCCTTAGCCAAACTCACTAGAGGGCACAGGGAAAGCATCCTAATTAACAAAATCAGAAATGAAAAGGGAGACATAACAACAGATCCTGAAGAAATCCAAAGCACCATCAGAGCCTTCTTCAAAAGGCTATACTCAACAAAACTGGAGAACCTGGATGACATGGACATGTTTCTAGACAGATACCAGGTACCAAAGTTAAATCAAGATCAGTTTAATGATCTAAACAGTTCTATATCCCCTAAAGAAATAGAAGCAGTCAGTAATAGTCTCCCAACCAAAAAAGCCCAGGACCAGATCAGTTTAGTGCAGAGTTCTATCAGACCTTCAAAGAAGATCTAATTCCAGTTCTTCACAAACTATTCCACAAAATAGAAACATAAGGTACTCTACCCAACTCATTCTATGAAGCCACAATTACTCTGATACATAAACCACAAAAAGATCCAACAAAGATAGAGAACTTCAGACCAATTTCCCTTATGAATATCAATGCAAAAATCTTCAATAAAGTTCTCGCTAACCGAATCCAAAAACACATCAAAACAAGTGGATGCTCACAGTCAGCTATTGGATGAATCACATGTCCCCCAATGGAGGAGCTAGAGAAAGTACCCAAGGAACGAAAGGGATCTTTAATCCTATAGGTGGAACAACAATATGAACTAACCAGTTCCTCCCCCCACCCCCTCTGGAGCTCGTGTCTCTAGCTGCATATGTATCAGAAGATGGCCTAGTCGGCGAAAGAGAGGCCCATTGGTTGTGCAAACTTTATATGCCTCAGTACAGGGGAACGCCAGGGCCAAGAAGTGAGAGTGGGTGGGTGGGGGAGCGTGTGGGGGACTTTTGGGATAGCATTGGAAATGTAAATGAAATAAATACCCAATTAAAAAAATATATGTGATTATATTATATGCTAATACAAAGATAACTATTATTAGTTATTGGCAGATCATGCTATGAAAATGCTTTTAAAAATAGTTTACTAATATAATATACTATGTATAAAATTTAAAGATAAACTACTAATAGACTTCATTCCCAAATAATAATGAAACTAGCATAACATTGGACCTAGTTGTCCTTTAGAGGGCTACCTAGAAAAAGAAATTAAGTCTTTAACAAAAATTCATTTTTAAATTGTCATTATAGCCTGTGGTAGTTTATTCTCACCCAGTAACTCTCTTTTCCTGAGTAATCTAATGGGGATAAAACTGAGAGCGAGCGTTTAAGGTATTTGACCAAGATTATAATTTTCAACAGCCATGCCAAAAATAATACAGAAGTTGCCTATTCTACAGTTCTGTTGACTGTAGAAGATCTTAGAGGTTCTTTGAGGTCCATGTCTGGTAAGCCTCTGATCTGATAAACTACTGTCATCAATTATATGATCTCAGAAAAGAGCTGCCCTCTGGAGAGCCAGGGCCATTTGGTAACTTGTTCAGTTCCTGTTCTATTGCTGTGACCAAGGCAAGTCTTACAAAAGAAAGCATTTAGATGGGGCCTTGCTTACAGTTTTAGAGAGTTAGTTCATGATCATGATGACAAGAAACCAGCAGGCACAGTGCTGGAACAGTTGCTGAGAGCATCCTCATCCACAGGCAGCAGGTATACAGAGAAACTGGGCCTGATGTGGGCTTTAAAATCTCAAAGCACACCTCCTTCAACAAGGCCACACCTCCTCATGCTTCCCTAACAGTTTCACTAACTGGTGACTAAGCATTCAACCACATGAACCTATGGGAGCAACTCCTATGCCAACCGCGACATAGTGGAAAGTTGTCTCTATTCTTAGGTCTTTGAAGAGATTGTCAGTCACTCACTGCAAGGTGTGGTCTTCTGAAAGATTTCTACTTGGTCTGTCCATCAGCTCTTGGTGAAAATGAAATTAAATAGGTAGAGATATTATTAGCACCTGAATTGCCCTGTGTAAACTGTAACCATACATATCAGATAACCATTTTCTTTAGCCTGACCAACAATTTAACACTCAGTTTTACAGGATTAACTTGAGGTTGTATTCATTAACTAAAGTGCTTCAACCCATGAGGGGTGATTGATGCACTCTGGGGACATAATTTAGCCCTACTGGTTTATGTTTGGATTAACCTTCCAACACAGTAGAAGCATGAGTTGAAAAGAGTGGCGTAAACTGCCTGAGATGAGAACAGTTGTGTTATGCAGGTTACTCCAGAGTTTCCCAAGTCCTAGCATTGAGTCTTCTCTTGAGAGTGAACCCAATGCCAGATGGAAAATTGTTGAAAGACTCAGACAATCCTGGAAATGACTGGTGAATTTGGGGGGATAGTGAAAACGAGATAGTATAATTTTGCCATGTTACAGGAGGCATCTGCCAGAGGTCACATTACCGGTGTCAGAAATGACAGTGGGAACTGGCACTTCTGTTTCATATTTGTTATGAAAATTCATCAACAGGAGCCGAGGCCAGGCAACCATGTTGGCCAAGTCCCAGGGACATGCATCTTCCATCAGCTCTCTCTAACTAGAAACTCTGCTTCCAGGAACACCATTCTCTATGTTGTGGCAGCAGACCTTACACCCCATAGGGAAGACACTGAAAATTAAATGGACTTGCAAATGTCAAATTTCCAAAACTCAGTAAATGACATTAATAGATTGGTGTTCATTCTCACCCGCCATTCACACCAAACAGAGCTTGTGACATCTTCAGATTCAACATCCTCTGAACTAATAATGGCAATATTATTTCTCAATTGTGCTTTCCAGAGTGAGATGAATTATCTCATCTGAGGGTGCTTTGTTCCAAAGAAATAGATGAGTGAAAGAAAAGTGGCCTGGAAATAGACCCTTGCATTCACAGAGCCCTAAAGAGTGGGGTCTTGGCATTAGGCAGGTGCAGCAGTGAAGGCTGACAGCATAGTGAGGAGCTTGCTAGTGGGGTACTAGGTGCTGTGATAACTACATTTGGGGGCTTAAATGATGTCATCTTGTGTGTGTAGTAAAGAATCTGGTGGCAAAACTACTAGAAAATAATCAACAGCTCTACCAGGTTGACCTATAAATATAAAGAAGATTTCTGGTATAATGCCAAATGTTACATGATGTAACACAGAAAGATAAACAGAGGCTAAAGAAAGAACTCTCCACTCTACAAGTTCAACATCTAATCCTGACTTACCCAGGTAGGAAGCAAAACTGTTACATGCTTAGATTGTCTAGCAGGTGAGACTCTCATAACAAGAAAAGCCTTGTAATACAGAGGAAGGAAGGCTGTGGTAACAAGGTCCTTTGGAAGATGCTGCAGTATCCCACTCAGTATACCCTCAGGTGCACAAACACATCTAAATTCACTGCAGCTGTTCACGTGGCCTACAATTCTCTCAAGAAGAATCACAACAGCAAGTATTGGGGCATGGAGGGACTCAGAGAGTAGGACACTCCCGAAATTTGTGAAGGAGTTGCCCAAGTTTGAGCCAGGGCAGGCAGAAACTATTCAGAGTGGAAAAGTGCCCGTAGGGTTTGCTACTTTCTGCACAAAGGCAGGAGGCTTAGGAAGGATGCTAAGAAGAAAACATGACCTACCTCTTATGGGAAAGAAAAGATACTTCAGAAGGAAAAATTCCAGGATGGGTGGATTGAAGAATCACAGAAATCCAGGAATAAGAGGACCATGACTTTAAAGAACAGAACTGGGGTGAATCGAGATAGATTTCCTGTACTACGACACAAGAGGCTAACAGATATGGCCTTCTGAGTTTCAGGATTCCCATGGGCCAGTGACCTCTATGTTCGTTTTGGTCCTTCCTTTTTATAGGTGTCTACTATGGTTCTCCTGTGGCCATTTCATCACCATGTACAGATATATGGAAGATAGAAAAGATGTTTTGTTTTGTTCCATTTGTTTTAAAATTCACACCTCTCCTCGGTGAGCAGAAGTACCCATGGCCTAAAGCATGGATAAACAGAGGTAGATAATGAGGAGATGGATGTTCAGGCTTAGTATTGTCAACTGATGTATTTTTAGAAGTCTTGTTAAGAAATGAAGGTGTTTTCCATATGGAGGGGTATATACCACAGGGGCCAAAAAGGAAATTCTGATATTGTTATACTGAAGCAACCAGTGAGTCACACCTCCCTTTACCTGCATCCTATATAGGCATCTAACTGGTCTTTGCCATGGGCCTGGTTCTGTGTGATACAAATCAACAATTAGGAGCACTGAAAATGTTGGTACACAGCCTCTGCCTCTGTATTTCGCATCTTGCCTTCTGGAATGATGGTGCATTTGTGTGGCAGCCTGGTCCTGCTGACCCTCCTTATGATTGAGACCCTTAAGGAGAGAAGGATCCAGCCACCTCAAGGTGCAGCTACTGAATGGCCTCCCTAGCTATGCCCCATCTGGGCACCACCATGAGAGATGTCTTCTGTGAGCCCAGAGAGGGTGCTGCCAAGCACCTCTATTCCTGTTATGGAGGACAAGTTATGGTTTGTAGCGCAGACATCTAATCTACAACAAATAATTGAAAAACACTTTAAAGCAGCAATAGAAGATGCTAGCAGAAATGAGCAACCTTTTCACCATTTAGGGCAGAAAAGTAGGTTTTCACTTGCAATCCCATGTGTGCTCAAATCCTCCATGACATGGGCGAGCAGCATATTGTCTTAATAGAGACCGTGCCTGAAAATGTCTCCTTCCTATGAAATCTTTGTGAAAAGATGCACTCACCAAATGAGAGCTTTAACTGTGAAAGATGAAGGCAAGGATTCCAGGAAAGAAAGAAAGAAAGAAAGAAAGAAAGAAAGAAAGAAAGAAAGAAAGAAAGAAAGAAAGAAAGAAAGAAAGAAAGAAATAACCCAGAAGGCAAAGCATGTGAGTAAGCAAATCCCCAGGATGGGGGTGAAGCAAACCCCCAGGAGAGCAGCAGTTCACAGGCCCCGCTCATTAGAAGAGGGAGACAGAAGACTCCTAATGGGTGTCTGTGAGAAAATAATATTTCAATATGTTCAGAGGAGATTAACCTTCTGTTGGGAAAGGAAAGCATGCATCAATTAAGAGTTCTTGGAAATCTAAATGAATACAAAGAAATTATGTCAATTTCAGAGGGGAAATTTCTACAAAAGACACAAGAATCATAGTCCATGGAAATAATCACTTTGATACAAGGAAAGAGAAATGTGTGTGTGTGTGTGCGTGCATTCTGGAATATAAATGTATGTCTGAAAAGGGGTGACCATTAAAGAATGCTGCCTCTGTGCCTTATGCATTAGATAATTATATGTTGTTGCCTAAATGAAAATACCAAGAAAGAGATAGGTGTGGGTAAGTTTATGGAGATATGTGGGTAATGACATTTAGGAAAACTGGCTTAAAGGTTGGAGGTGGGTAGAAGAGAGGAGGGACAAACTCCTACTTCTGTTACATCATTGTAGAAGGTCTTAGCACCGAAGGGCATGTAGCTGAACTTCTCTTAATAAATCCAAAGGAAGTGTTACTATCTAAACATCTGTGCTTGGGATTGAGACTCATGGTCACTACAGAAGTTAACCAGCTTTATCATTCTGGATCAGCTAATCAAAGAGAATGCTTTATGTGGATGGATAAGAAATAATAGAGGGGAACACATGACCCAGAAAATGGAAGCTCCAGAAGGGGTGGCAAGCAGTGACTTTAATTTTGCCAAATTATTTATTTTATAGCCAGCCTGAGAAGAGCTCATGGCCAGACACAGACACCACAAGTTCATGTCCATCTCGAGTTGAAAGATTTAAGTGAGAAAGACAGATACAGGTTTTGGGTATAGATTGAGAATGTCCTTGCATGCAGCATTTAGTGATTTACCATGATTTACACATCTATGCCCAAGCTCATTGCTTCCTCTTGTCTTGATGTAATCTATTCTTCACACAGCATTGTGTGTGATCTCAGACAAATGTGAATGACTTGAGCCCTGCACAGGACCTGCATGAGAAGAAAGAATGGAATCTATTGAAGTTATGAAGAATGATTAAGGCTTAAATGTTGTGGAAGAAAAGGAGAGAGAGGAGAGAGAGAGAGAGAGAGAGAGAGAGAGAGAGAGAGAGAGAGAGAGAGAGAGAGAGAGAGAGAGAGAGAGAAATGTATATGAACAGGGGCATATTCAGTCCATGCTGAGTGAACAATCAGAGATATCAGTCATTCCTTCTATATTGTCTAATCTTGTTCATTGTTGCATATGCAAGGCCCACTGGCCTTTGAGGTTCTGGCCCTTCTTCAGTCTCCCATCTCCTCACAGAACCAGGCTTGGATTACAAATGCTTGTTTGATTACATTTAAACTTTACTGGGGTTCTGGTTGTCTAAGCCTAGACTGCCAGGTTTTCATGACAATCACTATACCTACTGAGCCATCTCCACAGCCTAGGAAGATAACTATTCTTGAAGGAAAAGGAGAGGTGGCACAAAGCCAAAAGATCAACTAGAGGCACCCATGGAATCCAGAATCCAGGTGAGAAGCCTACCACAGACCCCGCAGCTGCCACTCAGTGCTCTCTCCTGCTTTGCAATCCCCATCATCAGCTGAGATCATTTCAATTAAATAAGTGTATGTGGCAGCATCATGGGCTGCCACCCCTTCATTTTCTAAATTGCTGTCCCCAGGACAGAGGTCAGAGAACACAAAAAAACATCTGCTGCAGAATAAATCAGAGCGCTAGGGTTCAGTGCTCCCGCACCTGTCAAAATGTGCACTGGCTTCTGCAATCTCCTCTCAGGATGGATGCCTCCCTGCTTCCCAGGAAGGTCAGCCAACTTCTCATGTGTTTGCAGATGATAGGTTTGTTGATGCCCATAACTGACCAGTGTCATTGGTCATCTACCATTTCCAGAAGACTCTCTCTGCTCTCATGGAGATGTTATTTAAGGAGACAGACACACACAATAAATAAAGAACCATCCATTAGTGAGAGATATCATTTAAAATAGTGGTTCTCAACATTCCTAATGCTGGGACCCTTTAATATACAATTCCTCATCATGTTGTGCAGACTCCCAACTCTAGCCGGACTTTGGCTACTTTGTGGGCTCTTCTTTCTTCCATCCTTCTCCACCCTTCTTCTACACTTGCTACCGCTAACCCTAGATAGAAGAGAAAAAGAGAATAGGTAGAAAGGTGGTATCTTAGTCAGGGTTTCTATTCCTGCATAAACATCATGACCAAGAGGCAAGATGGGGAGGAAAGGGTTTATTCAGCTTACACTTCTACATTGCTATTCATCACCAAAGGAAGTCAGGACTGGAACTCAAGCAGGGCAGGAAGCAGGAGCTGATGCAGAAGCCATGGAGGGATGTACTTTACTGCTTGCCTCCCCTGGCTTGCTCAGCCTGCTCTCTTATAGAACCCAAGACTACCAGCCCAGAGATGGTCCCACCCACAAGGGGCCTTTCCCCCTTGATCACTATGGAAAAATGCCTTACAGTTGGATCTCATGGAGGCATTTCCTCAACTGAAGCTCCTTTCTCTGTGATAACTTCAGCTGTGTCAAGTTGACACAAAACTAGCCAGTACAGTCATTGTTTAGACTCTTCTTGCTGGTTAGAGCACTCGAGTTCCTTGGGACAATTTTGATCTTATTGTCAGGATGTCTAATTTCTTGTTGTTGTTTCTTTTTTTGTGCACAACTACTTAAGAACGTGCAATCTACCACAACCAACCAACAATGCACCCCACCTCTCAGGGCCCTAACATTTATATACTTTCTGAAAAGTCCCCAGAATTATGAACATCACACAATCACAGAAACTACCTGCTGCTGGCAAAACCACACCTCTGTTAGATGGAACACAAAGCAAATCACTGTCAACTGCTGTGGACAATCTGAAGCAGCCCTGGAATCCCATATTTCATACCTGGGATTAAAACAAAAACACATTCAAAATATATCTGTGTTTTTAAAAGACATCAAAATGCTAAAATTGTCACTATGTCCAACCATAAAATTGTTTCATTGATACTTCATAACTGTAATTTTGCTATGTTATGAATCATAAATGAATCATGTAAATATCTGCTATGTAGGATACTTGATATGCATATACAAGCCATGTGGAAGTCATGATCCACAATTAGAAAACCACTGATCAAAACTATCAAAGAGTTTCCGAGTTTCAATATTCCCATTGTCTCTGAAACTCTTGATTCTTTGAACCGAGTGGTCCTAACAGCTCTGCGTGAAGAAGACTTTTAACCTAAGAAGTAAATGTCCAGATAGAATCAGCCCAGTCATAATCATGTTTTGAGCTGAAGTTCTTAGATAGAAAACCATTCTATAAGGATAAGGGACTGACTGAAGGTTTGGATGATGAAGAGTTGGAAAGCTATAGGTCCAGAGTCGAAGTTATTGGATTATCTCTAGTCTCCTTGATAGTCATTGGTTATCTGCCTCTGTATATGATCTAACATCTTGTGACTATCAGGCAAAACCTTTTAGACTATACTAACCAACTACTAGCTTCCACATACCCAAAAGCTAAGAATATCACTGGATACCATTTGAGGATGCCTATGCAGAGATTTTTCTGTTTTGCTATAGTTCATATACCCAATGTGCCTTTAAAAAACTACCATGATTTATAGATTTATTTCATTTTGTAACTTAAGAAACTTCACAAAACTGTTTCCATATTGGAACACATTATTGGGCACAAACTGAACCAGTGTTCTTGGCCTATAGTCACATTTGAGTTAAAATATCTGTGTGTGTGTGTGTGTGTGTGTGTGTGTGTGTCTGTCTGTCTGTCTGTCTGTCTGTCTGTCTGCCTGTCTGGGTCTATCTGTTTCTGTGTGCATATGTGTGTTTGTTTGAGGGAAAGCACATTTGATTATGACCTACCTCTCAAGATACAATATCCTGGGTAACAGGATTGCTATAGTTACAGTCACTAGCACTTGAATTTTTTTCTTTAGGGTTTTCTTTTATTTAATCCAACCTTTTCACTATTGTTGTCCTCTAAGAAGGTTTGTTTAAAATCCCTCACTAGCTATTTGTAGAACTGAACCTCTAATGATTTTTATATAAAAGTCATTGTGAGCTCCTCTCATTAGATTTATTCCTTTACGTTTTCTAGTTCTGTCACTGCCATGATCAGTGACTATTTCATATTACTAGCTCTTTTAATCATCATTAAAACATGCTTTAAGCAAACTCATGTACCCAACAACATTGCATTAATTGTGATTAATTTTATACAGTATGTTTCTAGGTTGTTTTGAATTTTGTATGCAGCCAACATTTTTATTTGCAAATAAGATTTCTGTTACAATTTTGTTGGCTCATATTATTTGTTTATATTTTGCTCTTAGTATAAAGCATTTATAGCACCCAAAGGAAAAAATATGAAGAATTCAGACTGGTGGTAATGAGAAGTTTTATTTTTCTTAGACTTGAAGTAACTGATATCGTAACTCATCACAAAGCACAGGTATAGAATGTTCTATGGAATTTCTGGTAAAGAATTTATATTCTGCTCTTGGCTTCTACAGAATGCTTAAGTCAGGGGTGCCCGTGGGGCTCTGAAATCATCAGTGCACCTGCTACGGCGGCTGTCCTCCTTAAATCATGAGCATATCAGATCCCACCAGAGGAAATGTTGGTAGGGAGCCATGAATACCTCATTCAGACACACCCAATTTGATCATATTTTAGGTAGAGTCAGATTGAAGTCATAGAATTTTATACCATTTTTAATAGATGAAATTCATTGCTTCTTTCTGAGCAAAAACAATTTTAAAGACTAACCTAATCACAGGTAAAGCCAGGAGTTCTCCCTTTAGCTACATTTATTGTCAAATTAAGCATTTAATGAAAGCAAATTCTATGTTAAAGAAAAATGGTTAATAATAGAAAAGAGAGAAGAAGAGGAAATGATGTTGAAAGGGCCCAGTCATTGTTAGGAAGCCTCATGTCACCATGTGGATTCCAGGGAAGGGTCAGGTGGAAGCTGCTCTTCAGACTGGAGTCATCTTTTCTCAAGAAGTATGGGTTGCTCCACAGTTATAATTTATACTTAATGTTATGGGTTACATCTTAAATGTTCCACAAAGGAGAATGTACTTGAACGTTTTAGAGGGAGCTTAGAAAAAGCTAGCTCCCAAAAGACGTTGGCACTCTGGTTCCTTCCTCTCTCTCTGTTTGCTCCCCAGACTCCTCTACATCAGAGGCTGCACTCACTGTGATCGTGAATCCTGTTCTGCCCCACAGGCTCAATAACACCTAAGTCAAATAATCTTAAACCTGGTCATTAGCTCTGAGCTAAATAACCTCTTTCTGCTTATGAATCACTCATCTCGAGGATTTTTATCACAGTGTCAGCATTGGAAATGTAATTGAGGAAAATATGTAATAAAAATATTAAAAATTAAAAAAAATATATCACAGTGTCAGAAAATGACTCTACAGAATACTGGCATTTTTTCATTTATTTTTCTATATTTTAATCATCTGTATTTTAATTTTCTAAACTTTACTATTTAAAAAAACTTGCAAATTAAAAAAATAAAAAACAAAAAACAAAAACTGTACACAGCAAAAAATACCCAGACTCACATCTATGCATCCTAATGAAGGGCTTTACTGTTTGAATAGTGATTTTGAAGCCATGGAACTTCACAATGGATTGTATATGTTCAATATTTAATATAGTTTATGCACTTATCCCTCACAAGAAACAAATAAAAAATTACAGAAAAGCAATTTGATTTTCTATCCTGTTTCATAGCTTGTATCCATTACCTGAATTCAGTCCTTCCTTAGCTCCCGATTTTTTCTACATGTTATCTTGTTCCCAGATGTGCATTTGTTCACATGTATACATGTGTCATTGTCTCAATTCTGCACATGAAGAACTTTTGTTTTAAGCTACATGCCCAAATATACCATTATAAATCTTGTGATAAACCTTTTTATAAAAATGTAATGTATAGGGCTGGAGAAATCGCTCAGAGAGTCAAGGGCTTGCAGTGCTAACATAAGGACCTGAGTTTGATTCCCAGCACCATGGATAAAGCCAGACATGATGACCCAACATGTGTCTATAAGCACATGCTAGGGAGAGTGAGACAGACAGATCCCTGGGGCTCACCAGTCTATCCTCCTCAGTAAGGAAAGACCCTGTCCCCAAAACCAAGGTGGGTGGCTTCTGAGAAAAGACACCTTAGGTTGACCTCTGACCTCTACAAATGTGTACCTACATGCACACACATACACACACACACACACACACACAATTCAGTGTGTACTTCAGAAGTATCTGCATCTCAGGAATATTTTTACATTTTAGATTCATATATATGCATATATATATGGTTATGCCTAATTTTTTGTTATTCTTTTAACACATTTTGTTCCTTCTGCATATTTTATATGTGGAAGCTGTAGATTTCCATATTACATAGATTCCATTTAATAACTCATTTTCTTGTTGCCAGTTATATGTCATATGAAAAACATGCTCATATCACCACAAGCATTCACTATTATTGCTTTCTTTAACTCTCTTATGGATTTTCTTCCTCTCATCCAATTTCATTGGCCAGAATTTCAAAAACCATCTAGGTTCTGGCAACCCAAAATGAACTAGAACCCTTGTCCCTGTTCCTCCTGAAGTTAAATCCGTGCAAGGCTGGAGCTTATAGTGAGAGAGCTGACAGAGTTAGCACAGTGACCCTGTACATACAGCAGATGTCTGTATGAGTCACATATCACCGAGGTCGAGTATGGTCGATTTTCTTCTGTAAAATATAACATGTAAATGCATAATTCTAAGTCTGCGTTTGAGATTATCCCTTTATCTTTAGGGACTGGAACACTCAAGAGAACACTCACTGACTAATTGTGATGAGATGAATACAGTCCAAACAGAAGTCCAGTTGTGTAAACTAAGCCCTGTAGGAGCACTGACACTAGCATTGGTCTGTGTATTCTCCATGGCTGCCTGTTCCTGTGGCAGAGGTGAAGGACTGCACAAACCCTGCGTGGGTACACAGCTCACAAAACCCTAACCCCTGTCTCATTATTTATAGAGAATGTTTGCAGCCCTAGATTTAAAAAAAAAAAAAAACTATAAGAAATGAAGATCTAGCAGATCATTGGAATGAGACTTGGTGCTTACCTGGTGCAATTCTCTGATACCTTCTGGTCTAACCAAACCTGCCAGACTGCATTTTGATTGTCTCCCAAAGGAATCTGGTTTGTCTCTGTGTGCCTATTTGCTTTTCCTGGGAACTTTGTCTATGACTTTCCTCAGGGAAAGGCGTGCTGGAGTGGGACTTCACACAGCAAGTGTAGAGGGGCTATAGGCTGAGAATACTCTAATAGAAAGCCTTGGCTCTCTCCATGAGTACCTCTCCCCACCCTCAGAGGCACTTGGAACCACACCAGAATCTTCCTGCCTGGCTGTGTACTCTGTGAGCTGGCTCCAGGTCCAGTCAATGCTGCCCTACAGCACTCCCATGACCAAATTAGTCTCAGTGGTGTCAAGCCTGCCTGGCAGCCCTCACTAGCCAGCTGGCCTTTTGTCTGAAGGGAGTGTTTACCTGAGAAAGTGCAGGCCCAGCCTGAGGAGGCTCCAAAGCAGATCAGTGCACTGCCAAAGGTGTCTGGGACACAGACCCAGGCCACTTGGAAGCTCATAGGCCTGTAGCCAAATCTTACAGATACTTTCTGAAAGGCCTCCAGTCACAGAGGCAAGCCTGACTCCCTGGGCCTTCCACATAAGGAATCTATGAGCCTCTGGACAGACATCACTTCTTCTGCTACTATGCCTGTCCCTGACTGGCCACTGCCTACTATCTCTTTCCTGATTTTAGATCTTAGTTTCTCTAAGCCTAACAGGAAGGTTAGGTAGACTGTGACTTGATTCTCCTTCCTGTTGACCATTTTAGGCTTTTCTTAATGTGAAGATTGAATAGGAACCAAAACAGATTAAATGAATACTCAGATGGAAGAAGGCGACCAAAGGGAGATGGAGCTATGTTCACTGTTTGTATTGTTCATTCAAAGCTGATGGTGGGGTGTATTCAAACGAATCATCAAACATCAAAATCTCTAGTGTTAATTTCCCTGTAAGTATGGGATGAGATGGTTTATGGTCTTGATAAAGAGTTGGTTTGGTGATGGCTGGGAAGGTTTACTTTCACATCTGTCAGTCTTTTTGTTTGCTCCAAGATGGAGAAACAAACCAGATGCCCATTGATTGTGAGGCTAACATGGGCATAATCAATTAGATGAGAACGGGAAATCCATACACTGTAACATCGGTGACTCTGCAGTGAGTGGTCAACAGAACTGAGAATAAACCATCTTGCATTGATAGAATATTTACATTTATCTCACTGGGTAAAGTAAAATGGGAACAGCTTAATTTTAAAATAAGAAATAAGTACAAAGAAAACTACAATGAGCAGCAGAAAAGTCTGTGAAAAACCTGTGACTCCTGTCCCAAGAACCTCCACCTGCCCCCACCCTGGTGCTATAATAAAAAACATTAGAAACGAACCCGAGCAGGTATAAACTATGTCCACCCCCATTTCATATGATTCCAATGACAAACCAAAGACCAACTTCACCCTGGGAGCCAATGAGTTTATTAGGCTTACAAAGTTTTGAGTGAAACAAGAACATAGGAGGACACTGAAGGTACACCCAGCATGGGTGATGGCTTCCCTATATTACATAGATAGATCCATATTCCCTCTATTCTCTGCTTCTTCCCCCCAACCTCCCAAGTGCATTTGAACACAGTTACTTAAGAAAGGCCTGGGTAGTAGTGTCTGGAAACTCAAATGAAACCCAGGTGAGGATCTACCAGCCCTTCCCACCCCCTCTTCTATGAGGAGTGAAATGTCAGCCAGCAATAAGCCTGATTGTGAATGGTTCTTGAAAGAGGGCACAGTTTATCTGCAGAAGGTGATGACTGTTGTTCTTGGAGGACTATGTTCTGAAACAAAGAGAAGCTACTCCATAAATACCCTGGCAGGGGGCTTGTCTGTGAATGTAGAGCTAGCTTTCATGATAGCATGTTCATTTACCATTTGATGGTGGGAATGGTCCATGGACCTACAAATAGCTGACTTTCCTCACCTAGGTGACTCCTACCTGGTTTGAGCTTCCTAGCTATGCTACATGCAGGCAATTTTTCTCACCTTTAAAGGAGGCTTCTGAGATGGGGGAAGACTCTGATTCCAGTGTGACTCTGATGTAAACCTTCTTTCCCATGGGCAGTCTGAGCCCTGACTCAGCTCAACTTTTTGGCAGAGGTGAGACTAGCCTTTCGGTTTGACTTGGCACTAGCTCCCTTCTTACCCTTCAGCACCTACACCTGTTGCCCTTTCAGGGAGAGAGCTGATAACCCTGGTCTAGAGTCACTGCGTACCTCTCAGTCTGGGTTCCAACCCTGCAGTCTCTTTAAATGTCCTGAGCAACTGTGCCAGCTTTGCCTGAGACTTGGCTAGAAATACAAGACTCCTGTTGGGTCAGAAACCCTGTTGGAGGCCCAAAGAGTGTGACTTAACAGGTGTGGGAAAGTGTGAGAACCTTTGCTAAGGCAATGAGGAAACCCAGACAGGTGAGTACAGGGAGCTATAGAGTAAGTCAGTGGATGAACCCTGGCATCAGAGGGAGTGGGCAGGGACCTTCAGCCAGCTCCACCTGGAATATCTGTGTTCTGGAGGACTTTTAGGATCCCAGTATGTCTTCAGGTACCATGTCCAAAAGAACTCCGAAGCTGTTCTCATAAGAGAAACATCAGGAATCAGAGTACACAAGGACCAGGTAACTTGCCAATTCCACTGCAGGCGAGTCAGTCGGGTTAGCTTGATGATTCTAAAAAGTAGCACGCTGAGTTGGAAGGCATCTGAAGGGGGACACACAGCCACCTTTACTAAATGGAGAACCCTGAATGCAAATTACAAGAGGACTTTGACTGTGGCCACAGCAGAGTTAGGACAACAGACCTTCTGTAGATAAAAGCTGGTCACAGCACTCTACATCCATTTGCTTAGAAAAGTCCTTCATTTCAGCTACCTGATCAACTGTCTCCAGCACATTTCTAGTGAACAATGAGTAACTGCTCTCAATTGGCCTTTGGAGAAAGGCCAACCTGAATAGTAACTCCCAAATCCTGGGGGGAGGGGGGCAGCAGCAAAACAAAACAGGACAGAACAAAAACCAGCCATCATTTCTTGCCCTCTACCAGTCCCTCCCTTGGAGAGCCAGGAGCTAAATCCCTGAACACCCTACCTGCCTCATCTCCCATCATCCTGTAGGCTACACCCTCTGTCTATTTCAGACAGATCAGTGGGTCTTAAAGAGGTACTTCCTAGGGATTGACATGGTTGACTTCTCAAGAAAGTAGGAGCAAGCTGGCCTAGCTCTAACAGTCTAAATATGATTTTCACACTTCCTTGTAGCACTATGGGTCTCTCTGTGCTATGGGTTTGGTAACCAGAATCTTGAGGTTCTCCGAGACTCCTGGAACAGAGATGCACTCACCACTAGTGGTGGGGTTGATGTCTCATTCTTTTTTCCCCCTGCCCGTCTGAGTATCCAATCTGCATTCTGTCTCCCAGGATATCTCAAAATATCTGGCTCACTGCTGGCTCCCTTCCTTGTGTTTAAGCACAGTTATGTATCCTCTGCCAATTCAATGGGTGCTTATGGAATGAGAAGCAGTTACAATGTTCAGTCCACTTTCTCCATCCAGAAATCTGGGCAGCTTTCAAAGGCTTTTGCATGCAGTTCTTAAATATTATGCTGAATCAACAAAGAATGTGTCGCCAAACTTAAGATCTTGTGCAGTTGGCTGCTTCTCCACCATAGCTCAGAACAAGGGTATACAATAAAGCAGTATGACATACAGAGGAGCTTTAAATGTTCCTTGAATTGCAACGTAGACTGGGAAGAGTGTGTAGAGTCAGCAGAGCTTAGGTCACGTCATTTCACATCCCGAACCCATCTAAGTATCTGATACTCAGACTGCCAACTATAGTATTACCAGCAGGGGAGGAGGCTAACTCTGGCCTGAGGCCCACATACCTCCTCCCTGAAGTACTCACTCACCCCACTTCCAGCCTGCAGATTTGTGTGTCTGTGCCAATGCAATGGTACAGTGTGTTCTCTTTGTGTTCTCTTGGCTTAACTCATTACTTCTGTAAGATATTTCATGTTTCATGTATGAGCTTGCTCATTTTCATTTCTATTTAGGTTTGAACATACAAATGAACCATAAATCCACCCTGTCTAGTCGCATTTTTATATATCATTTATTCTACTTTGCTTTCTGTTGCTGTGGTAAACACCATGACCCAAAGCAACTTGGGGGAGGAGAGGGTTTATTTCATCAGCTTACAGGCCATCACTGAGGGAAGCCAAGCTAGAATCCAAGGCAGGAGCTGGAAGCAGAAATCATGGAGGAACACTGCTTACTGGCTTTCCCTCTGACGTGTGTTTAGCTAGCTCTCTTGCATAGCCCAGGCACACCTACCCAGTGATGGATGGCATCAGGCACACTCACAAGACTCCCGCACAGACATGGTCACAGACCGACTGATGGAGGTAATTGTTCAATTAGTGTTCCCTCTACCCCAGTGACTCTAGGTTGTGTCATGTTTGCAAGAAAACAAACATGTCACAGTGTTATTGAGCTATGGCTCTCATACCAAAGAATTCACCAATTTCAGGATTTTGAAGGGGTGCATGTTGTAACCTCCCTTAGTTATGTACTTAGAAGTGGGTTAATCTACACATGATAACTTAGTGATGAAGATTTGAGGAATGGTTAAACTGTCGTCCAAAGAGGCTGATCCCAGTGCAGTCCCACTGGCAATATCTAAGAGGTTGGGTTTCTCCACACTGCTAGCCATGCTTGCTATTGTGATTATTTTTAATTAATTGTCTCTCAGCTTGGATTTGATGTGTGTTTCCCTGATGACTCAAGGTGGTGAGAATAGTCTGTGTTTAGTGACTATTTATCCTCTTGAAGAAATATCTGTTAAAATACATCTATTTATTTGTGTTTGTGGGTGCCTGTGTGTGTGGTTGTATGTGCATGTGTGTGCCTGTGTTTGAGGCACACAGTCTTCTCCTATTGTGGAGTTTGTGGGAGATCATTTGTAAATATCATTCCCCCCTGAACCTTCTCACTACCTCCCACCGATCTTATTTTTTAGAGATATCTTTTTATTTTATGTGCATGAATGTTTGCCTGCATGTATGCATGTGTATCACATGTGTGCCTGGTGCCCAGAGCAGCTTGAAAAGGATGCCATGTCCCCTAGAACTAGAGTTACACATAGTGATAAGCCACCATGTGAGTGCTGGAAGCAACTCAGGGCAAGTGCTCTTAAGTGCTGAGCCACACCTCCATCCCCTCTTGCTCATAATCTTAAGAGCCTTGAATTGCAGCATAATGCTGTGCCCGTCATAAATGTTGGTGCTTATTAAACTAGCGATGAATTAATAAATGTCAAGCTACAAGAGGGAAAAATTCTCCTTGTACTGATCATCTGTGTATTTGCTTGGTGGAGCTATTCATATTCATTTAATGCCAAGATCTGGTAGCTGGTGTGACGTACAGTGTGAGCTCTGTGCAATGCTGTGGACAGATAGGTGTGATAAGACCTAGCATTGCTCTGCGTCGCCAACAAAACTGATCTGAATGCACTGTAGCATCCTCTAAGCACCCAGCCAATCCCAGCTCATGTGATCCTCATCTAACCTGAAGTGGCATGTGCTGAGGCACACCTCAGTTTTCTGATAGAGGAATGGGTACAAGACAAGGTATTCAGGGAATCTGTGTTCAGGGTCTACTCCTTCCACAGCTAGGCCAGATTTCTCCCCCTGTGTAGCAATGGCTGGATCTGTCAAAATTGCCAGTTTTCATTTTGTTCTTTTCCTAAAGAAAAAAAGATGAGGACTTAATGAAACAAAAAAAGTCATATTTTTCAAACCTTTTGGGAAGTCTAGAGGAAAACAAGTTCTAAGCTTTATCTATTTGTTTCAGTATAATGAGCAGAAGACTGAAGATCCATTCAGTTAGGACCTAACTCTGGATAAATCTAAGGGTCAATATGGAGGGCTATAAGGCTCTAAATGTCAAAGGCAGTGTTCTCTTCTCTTCTGTGAATCTCTAGTGTCCAGTTAGATGTAGGAGTTGCTCAGTAAAAATAGTCATTTTGTTAAATGATTGAGATACATAGTATGTGACACTTATGGCATTGGCTAAATATGGTTCATTTATGACCCACCCATAGTAGGTGAACATGCATGACTTGATTCCATAAATAAAAAATAGTTCTTAATAGTATTTTCACTCAAACTTTCATATGGCAAGTCATATGAAAATAAAAAGAATTAGAATATGCCTCTAACATGGTGTGTCCACAGTCATTCCACAATGAAGAAAGGTGTATACAGAAAGTAGGAAGGAGAACCATGCTGTCAGTGGATGGAGGAAGGTATCCTATCTCCAGAGAAAGACTAACAAAGACATGGCCCGGTGAGGGGTGAACACAGCATCCAATGTCATAGTCTGAAAATCTAGTCTAGGCAAAGAGGGTGGGAGGGGGCTGTATGAGGGATTCAGGCTCCCCTTCCCAACCCTAACTTTTGAGATCCTCCATTCCAAGCCCTGCAAAGTGTTATTCTGTTCAGTCTTGCTTCCCTGACAACCCGTATGAACACAAAACTTCGTAAATTTGAATAGTCATGAACTTCAAGAGGCTTTGAGCTGGAGACAAAGCATGATTATTTTATTTGAAGCCTTTTCTGGATCAATTTTTCTCAAATTACCAGTGCATAACCACTCAAAATGTTTGAGTTGTTCTTATCAAGATCCAAAGGGTGACTAAGTCAGGCAATTGAGTCTCAGGATTCAGACAATTGTGTCTCAACTCCATGTAGGCTGACTTGTGAACCACCATATGGGATTCAAAAGAATCCTCCCCTGCAGGAACTCCTTACTAAGTCCAGAACAGTCTGCTAGTGCTGCGGTCACCTTATACCCCTCACAACGATAAGTGGTTGTCTGACAATTTCAGATCTACCAGCTCCTTCCTGCCACTCTGTCACTAGCTTCATCCCAATCCTTTCCCACCCTTCCTTAATCCAGAGCCGGAAGGTATAAAAATAACTTTCCCCCAAATGTTTGTCTATTGAATTCAAAGCATGGCAGCATGTTGAGCTCAACAAATATTTAAGTTCGACTTGATTCTCTGATGCTAGGAGCCTGACAAGACGTTCTGGCATGTGGCAATCAGTGGAATGACTATAGATGACAATTTTGGATGTGTACTCCAAATGGATTTTGAGTGCTCTTAACACACACAAAAAGATAATGTCTAAGGAAACAATCAAACAATCTATACATTCATTAAATTTCATACAATATTCCATGAACATACACAATGCTTACATTCATCAAAGAAGGGCATTTTTTTCCCATAAGAACATATAGAAGAACTGTACACACCTAGCCATAGACCAGACACTGTGTAAAGCCTAAGATGATGAAAACACATGCAGAGAAATAAAGACAAGATGAGCAACAAGAATGTGCAAGCTCCTAAAAGAGGGGATCTATAAATCTGTGCCTGTATTCCCATGGCCTAGTCCAGGCATCTTCTTTTCTAGAATTCTAAACATTACTAAGTGATGCTACAGACCTAGTGACTAGACTGTGTCTCCTGCATTGCAAGCAGTGCCTATACATCCATGTGTTCAGCACTTTAATTAACTCAGGAGGATCAGAGATGTTTCTGGAAAGTAGAAGAATTAGCAATGGTGGCCATTAAAACAATGAATAAGAGTTGGGTTATTAATAAAGTCAGTAAGTACCAGACTTGGCGATGAGTGAGGTACTACTGAGTTTCTTTCTCAGAAGCCCTTTTAAAACAGAACAGAGTGGGTGTGGTTTGTGCTTAATCTCAGTATAGAAAGGTGAAGTCTAGTGGGTCCCTGAGGGTCACTTTTCAGTTGGCTCAGGCTACTTAGGGACCTCTGGCCAGTGAGAATGCCTAAATAAAAATGTGGTGGACAGCACCTAAAGAGGAAAACCAAGGCTGTCCCTTAGCCTTGACATGAATATGGCATCACACACACTCAGTTGCAGGTGGGTGGGGGGATTGTTCCAAACAGCATCCACTGTAGAAGCAAAGAGAGAGTAAAGAAAAACCTTAGGAAGGGCTTCCCTTTGCCTGATGCCTTGCAGCTGTATGGAGAGACAACACACACACACACACACACACACGAATCATCCTTCTGCCTTCCCAAGGCTGCTATTTGTCTGCAGGCTGCCGAAGTGGATAGCCAGTTTCTGTTAAGCTTCTTATCTCAGGAGGTTTTCATTTCTTTGTCGCCTGCTCACCTGCTTAGTGTGTTATAGTCAGAGCCACCTGATCATTTTTTTTTAACAAATAAACCCCACTTTGATTTGAGCTCTGACTCCATCACACATTTGCCCAGTGGGCAAGCCACCTAGCTCTGCTGCAAGCCTCTGTCCATGTCCCTGCAGAACGGACCAAATAGCAGATAGTAGTGCTCATGGTTAGGAAGTCAGGCATGGGAGCCCAGGCACGTAGCCGGCACAGAGTAAAGAGATGCTGTGAAGGAATCACTATTGAAACTAACAAATCGTCCTCTCATTTGAATCTTCAGACTCGACCATCTACATGGTACAGTGATGAGCTCATGGCCTTTCCACTGTTGAAGCTCTTTTAAGACACATCAGCCCGGGACAGTGGTGACTCCTTGTGTTCCGATGGCCCCATTCCAAGGCAAATGTTTAGGCTTGGCGGAGGGCTTGACAAGTTGCACTCAGTGAGAGTTCTGTGCTTTAAAGAGAGGTAAACACGGAAGCTTTTTTGTTTGGGGGTTTTGTTTTCTTTTGTTTTTTAATTTGGAGGAGGTGGAAGAGCTATGAGGAGAGGAGCTGCTTTCTCAGCAGGCATATAATAGCCATACAGGTGCACTGCCTCCTGGTGACACAGGGTGAACATTTGACCCACAGAGCCCGGTGAAGCCATCCCTGGGAGAGCCTGGAGCAAGTGCAATGCTGACTGTGTGCAGCCCTGTTTGACTTGGCTGCGGGCCCTGCAAACCTGGCAACGAGTATAGCCCAGAGGAAAACAGCCTTGACATTGACTGTGGTCAGTGCCATGCTCCGGGCCACCTGTGGGTTTCACAACCTCCTTTCTGTTGCCCACAGCATCCTGGCCGGTTAATTTGTGTTCCCAGAAAAGAAAAATCCCATTGCTCTCTTGCTCTGGTGCTCAGTATCTGGTCCAGGTCGATGCCTAAAGGCACTCACCTGTGTACACCTCCTAGTACAGGCGCTGGGCCAGCTGTACCCTCAGAAGTCTTTGTTCATTCCGGTTTCTCTCCTGTTTCCAAGCACCAATAAATATGCAAGTTCTATTGCGATGGGGAAGAAACTAACTAACGTTCAGTAAGCACCTGCCTGGAGCCAGGTGCTGTCACACACAGCACCTTGTTTAATCCTCACAGCAGCGCTATAGGCAAAAAGTTAATACCTATATTCACTTGACAAAGAGGGTGAGCTTCCGAAGGCTTAAGCAATCTGGAGGCAGAGCACATCGGTATGGACCAGATTTGCCTCCAGTCTTCTGAATCTCAGTTTATAGTCTGCATTCACTGCCATGCCTCCTACGATGTTCTGGAAAGAACGGTGCAGGTGGGGTTTGGGGAGCTCTGATATTGTGATTTTCAGATGAATCATTGCTTCACTTAATGGTTATAAAATGAAGGAGTAGACAGGTTGTCTCTCAGAGTGCTTTTGACTTGAATGTATTACACATTACATGCACACATCAACACTAAATATAACATGCATGGAATTACTGCTGGTCTCCAGTCTCTAGTCCTAAAAATGTTGCCCTGCCCATCTGCAGAGATGGGCAGAGCTGTGGTCTTGATGGAGTTCTATTGTGGATTCTGTGGAGGAGGTAACCCTATAGGTATCCAGTAACCTTCCTATACCAAGAGAAGTGGCATAAGCTTCCAGTAATGAGGGCCATTTAATTTATATATTTACAATAGCCCATTGCTCGCAGCTCAGCAGTTCCTCCTCTGGTTTTCCTTTGCCCTGGCTAATGGCTCTAGTCTGATGTGTCACAAATACAAGAATCCACACTGAGGCCTCCAAGGGCAGAGCAAGCTTTACAGCCAAGATACATGACTACACCAAGGGTAGCAATGGGAATGATTGGAGAGGGGACTCTGTGCCATGCACCATGGTATGTGAACACTTTCACCATCCTCACAGTATACACAGAGAAAGCAGAGGCAGCAGCAATGCTGTAGGCAAAAATCTAATACCTATATTCACTTGATAAAGAGGGTGAGCTTCTGAAGGCTTAAGCGATCTGGAGGCAGAGCTCACCGATACAGACCAGACTTTACAGTTGGGGAAACTGAAGTCTAGGAAGTTCACACACTCAGCTCCTGGTGAGGGGAAGCTTGGAGCTTAAGCCCATTGGTTGCTCTAGCCAGGAGTATGCCTGTGGTCTTTCTCTTGTGTCCTCATGCCCTGATCTCAAAAACAGAAGCTGCAGTGGAAAAAAAAATAACAGAAAGAAACCAAAGTTTACTAAATAGGCATGATGTGCTGGCCACGTGATGAGTGTCATTTAAAGTCATTCTTGTAGCAACACCTTGTTTTTTGTGGTATCTCGAGTAAACCATGGCTGAGAAACTAGAACGGGTCTGTTGTGTAGGGAGTAGAGGTTTTGACTCCCTGTGGTCTTTCTGACTATATGTTCTATGTGTTACCTGTCACTGGCTGTTGGAGCAAGTCGGTTTTCCCAGGCTGCTCCTCTCCCCAACCCCCATCTGTAACTGCTTCCCTCTTTGTTTCTGGCATGAGAATGAATCAGTTGCCAGTACAATCTTCAGGTCCTACTTATGTTGGGGAAAACCTCAACTGAATAATGGAAATGAAGAATGCTAAAACATAACTCTACTAAGTAGAACATTTAAATGTGTGCATTTGCTTAATGTCTTCAGATCTATGTTCCCATGGACCAGGGAGGAGTCAAGTATAACATACCAATTATTTCAGCCCTCTGGATCTTAGTGCAGCTCGCTGTAGGGAGCCAAATGCCCAGTGTCTTTCCCTGTTGCCCTGTGAGTGGATGCTGCCCTGTGAGTGGATGCTGCAATTACAGGTGACAGAGCTAAACAGAAACTCATTCTCTGCTCTTGGGCCTTGTGAGGTTCTGTGTGGATTCTTGTACTCGTGACATGTCAGAGTACACCAAAGCAGAGGAAGACCACTCCAGGACCTGCTAAGCTACCGGTATAATAGGCTATTTAAAAATATGTTGAAGTGCCAGAAAGATGGGTACCATAGGCCTCTTAAGAACACATTCAAACAGTCGTCTTGAAATATATTTAATTTATGAAATCTTGCTATTAAAATCCGATTGACTCAACCAGATAGCTATAGTTTTAAGGTAAAACCACCTTCAAGGGAAGGGTAAGGAGTAGGAGAGAGGAAGCCAGAGGGAGAGGAAGCAGAGACAGGCTGTTGCAAATTAAAGAGGCATTTCTCGGCAGGCATTGCGACCCTCTCCCCAGGTGCAGCAGAAGCACTCAGAGGCTGGTGTTTAAACCTCTTTTTACACATGCTTCCTCCCCCCACCCTCATTCCACATGATCACGTGTGTCTCCAACCTCTACTTACTTACCAAAATGCATGACAATCTGTTCATAGGAATGCGAGCTAATCCCATTTTAAAGTTAGGCAATTGTCAAATTGTTTCAAGCTGTGAGAGAACAATGTCAGACAATCGTCTAGGCTGTTTGGAACCCCCTGGAATCCCAAATTTGACCCCCAATCATTCACTTTCTTAAATCGTCAAGAAAAAAATTTTTTTTTACTGTAAAATAGCAAGTGTTAAAGTTGAAATGGAGATCTCACGTTGCTCGCTGATTTAAGAAAGAGCAAGCTTTTGGAAGTTGTTTGAACACAGGTGCATAGGAACCCAGCGGGTTTCACTCACCTTTTGGCTCCATTCCAAGTCCCATGTCAAGAGGGACTGTATATGCCTTACAAACGAGGAAGCTACTAGCAACTGTGAACCAGGCCTCTGAGGGGAGCTCCAGGTAGGTCTGAAGGGCCAAGGCAAGATGTAGTCAGCACAGGTCAGATTAGCAAACATGGCTGTGCCGCCCCGCCCATAGATGAGGAGAGCAGAACATCAAAAAAGAGGAAAAGAGGTGTTCAGAGGTTTCTGAGAGGAGGGGAATAAATAGAAATAAATGCAAGCTAGAAGACCTGGGGGACTGCAGGTGTGTGTGTGTGTGTGTTTATATGTATGTGTGTGTATGTGTGTATAATGTATGTTTATGTATGAGTGTGTGTGTGTGTGTGAGAGAGAGAGAGACAGACAGACACACACACACACACAGAGTGGGGAGGGAGGGAGGGAGGAAGAGAGAGAGAGAGAGAGAGAGACCAGGTGGAGACTCTATCTGGAATTATCAAGTTGAAAGGAATGTTCCAGAAAGGCTTCCAACCCTCCAGTCAGTGACCAAAGAGTGGGTCATCTAGATCCTGATTTGGCTTCTTCATATGTCACATTGGTATGAAACCCTTCCACTCAAAGAATCAGAGTTTCAAAGAAGTCAGTTGACAGTATTTCTAAAGAACACCCCAGATTTTCCTAGTGCCCATTGCAGGTTAGTGACTTCATTTCAACCTCTTGTTTCACAAATGAAAAGCAAAAGATGGGGAGACCTAGAGACATGGGCTGAGGATGCTCAAGGCCAAGCCCACCCCCTGCTAATCAGCTGCACTCCTGAAGAACAGAGGCCTCCAATCCCTGTGAAGCTGTCCCTTCTAGTCTCCTTGTTCCATGGGCAGTCAACTATTCAGCCAGCTGGAGAGGACTCTGTCATTGGCCCTTCTCAGGTTTCACTGTGAAACCTTTTTGTTTAAGAAGAGGGATCTTTTCTCCCTTGGCAGTCTGCCTCCTCTTACACCACAAATAATTCTTTCTTTCTTCCAAACAGAGCTAAGCTTTCCTAATGCCCACAGAATCCATCCTAACCCCAGAGTCATTTCCTCTTGTACATTCTATGAGACACTCAGGTCATTTTCTTCTTGCTGGGTGTTGTGGGACACTTGTAGTCCTGTCCTTGTGATACTGTCACTGGGATCATTCTATGAGCAGAATCCTTTTAACTTATTTGATTTGTCCAAAATCTTAAAGAATGTTTATCCTGGACAAGGGCAAGCTGACAGACTTTTCCTACGATGGTTATGATGGTAACTATATTGTTAGTCACTGGTCCTCAACTCTGCCATCCTCAGGCCAATCTGCATAGCATGCTGGTACATCACTTTTACAAGACAGTTACCCTTTCCTAGTTTGTGACACCCACTCTGCTATTTTCCTATGACCCAATAACTTTAGAACTTCCCAAAACGCCATGAAGTCACCTTTCATTCTCTTAGGGGATAACCCTGGGAGATCTGTTAAAGGACTTGCCAGTGAAAAACTGGTAAGTTCCCTTCTTAATGCCTCACTCGGGGATGGCACAGTCAGATACCATTTATTTTTTTATACCAAATAAAAGAATCCAGAAACCCAATGAAACCTTAAAAAGGTGCGTGACATTTGTCTGAGAAGCCAGCTTGTCACAGGAGGAAAGGAGAGTCCTTTATGGTTGGCACGGAGGCTGCTCTTACACCATAGGTGCCCTTGCCTGGTAAAAGAGTAACAGCACTGAGCAGGGAATCCTACTTTGCTGAATGTTTAGCCACACCTTAAATGATCACACATCGATGTATTTGTACCATGGCCCTGCAGTCTGCCTGGACCAGCCAGCACATGACACTGACCACAGCACTTCCCTGTGCTATGTTCTTAAAGTACAAACATGACTCCTGTTTTATTTTAGACTTTGGCATCAAAATTCATAAGAATACTCTGCTTATCGGTTATTTTGTGTTTGCTATCTCTTATATTCTTAGGCTACTTTCATTTATAAAGTAAAATGACAGTAAGAGATGGAATGAAAGTGAAGTCTATGGTGAGTTAAGGGATTTTCAAAAACTGGTCAGATCTTGGCAAAGATCTGGGTCCTGGGGAAAGTATACAATAGACTAATCATAGTCAGGGAAGACTAAAGTGAAGAATTATTAACTACAGTTAAAGGGTAACAGACAAGGGCACTCCAGTCTTCTAGAACAGAGAGAGAATTCTATAGAAAGGAAAATTTGGAAAGGCCTCAAACCTTGAAGGGAAGGTTCAGTGTAGCCTGGAGCTGGGTGGTCAGTAGCAAGCTGAAATCTAATTTCCAGTGCAGAGGAGAGTGGGTGGTTGGACTAGCTTCAGAGGATCCTGGGCACAAGGGTTTGCTACTGGAAGCCTGCAGAGGAAGAGGAAGAAAGGGATCTGGATCATGGATACCTCGGACCCTCTAGATCAGAGGTTCTCGATGGGGGGGGGGGCAACCCTTTTGGTGGTTCAACAACTTTTTCACAGGGATTGCCTAAGACTATCAACATATCAGATATTTACCTTGTGATTCATAATAGTAGCAAAATTACAGTTATGAAGTAGCAATAAAATTATTTTATGGCTGGGGATCAACATGAAGAACTATATTAAGGGTTCACAGAATTAGGAAGGTTGAGAACCACTGCTCTAGGCAGCAGGCGCTTGGCACGGTTGGCTGTAGTTGCCCTGGCAGTTCCAGACAAGAGGCCCTTAATACAGGTGGTCTCTAATGTCCATGCAGAGGCAGAGGTCACTGCTTCTAAGTCTAAGAGTGTGTAGATTGGACACTTTCAAAGCTAGAGGCTGTGGCAGTCTCCATTTGGTGGGTTCATGGTGGGTGACTGCATGAAGCTCCTGTTCCCTGCACTGATCCTCAATGTCCCTTGAGGTAACTTCCACTACATGCACTTGAAAAGATCACTGGGGGAACTCTGCCTGGTACAGCAAAGCATATATGGACTTGACGCTTAGAGAAAACAAGTCTATAATTACCGCAACCCTAGTTAGGATACCTGCTGGTTTGCCCCATAAAGACCATTCTATTTAGCTTCTGGTGTTTTTAATCAAAAAATTCCATGATGACTCAGAAAAAAATTTGTTTGTATGATTTCTAGAATTATTTTATTACTTAAATTAATTTAATTTTGTGGTTGTGGGTATTGAACCCACAGATTTACATATGATAGATAATCACCTTCCCACTGAGCTATATCTTCAGCACTCTGTTTTATTAACATGATTACTGCTACTCAAGAAGTGACTATTTTGTACACATTACCTTCTCACAAGCTAATTTTTCATTAAGAATCATTGCCATTTTGGAATCTTCGGGATCTCTGGTCTGCCCACAGGCTCTGACTTAGGAGCCTTTGATATCATTCTGCCTAGAATCACCTCTCTGCATTCATATCCAGGATTCCTTACTTTTTTGACATCTCTTTTAATACACAACATAAGCAGAGAAAATATGCTTCCCACCACACCACCCCAGCACCCAACCACTGTCTTCCCCATGCTCACACTTGAATCTTCAGCACTGTTGAGTCTCTGAGTTGAGTCTTATTCAAATACCTCCCACTCAACAGGACAGGCAACAGGGGTCTGGCTCTCTTCTTGTTATTAAACATGTGGGTCACAACATGTATCCCAAGTCAGGTCCAGCTGTCCATCCTCAATAATCTAATTAAAGGAAAAAAATTCCTGCCACCAATGACCCATCATTGTTTGGGCTTTGGTCTCATCCTATAAAGTGTTCTGACAGGTTGGGTGAACTGTGTGAAATCTCTTTCAGGGATACAAGTTCCCTCTGTGGCTGGTGCCCTTCCCTTCTCCCATCATGCAATTCCCGGAGGAAATTCCCATTTCTTTGAAATCCACTGTTTTAACAGTCTGATAGTCAGACGGAGAGACATAAGTGTCTCTTAAGAACATCTTCATTTCTTTTTTTTTTTCCTTTTTTTTTAATATTTTTTTATTACGTATTTTCCTCAATTACATTTCCAATGCTATCCCAAAAGTCCCCCATACCCTCTCCCCCACTTCTCTACCCACCCACTCCCACTTTTTGGCCCTGGCGTTCCCCTGTACTGGGGCATATAAAGTTTGCAAGTCCAATGGGCCTCTCTTTCCAGTGATGGCCGACTAGGCCATCTTTTGATACATATGCAGCTAGAGTCAAGAGCTCCGGGGTACTGGTTAGTTCATAATGTTGTTGCACCTACAGGGTTGCAGATCTCTTTAGCTCCTTGGATACTTTCTCTAGATCCTTCATTGGGGGCCCTGTGATCCATCCAATAGCTGACTGTGAGCATCCACTTCTGTGTTTGCTAGGCTCCGGCCTAGTCTCACAAGAGATAGCTATATCAGGGTCCTTTCAGCAAACGCTTGCTAGTGTATGCAATGGTGTCATCGTTTGGAGGCTAATTATGGGATGGATCCCTGGATATGGCAGTCTCTAGATGGTCCATCCTTTTGTCTCAGCTCCAAACTTTGTCTCTGTAACTCCTTCCATGGATAATTGTTTCCAATTCTAAGAAGGGGCAAAGTGTCCACACTTTGGTCTTCGTTCTTCTTCAGTTTCATGTGTTTTGCAAATTGTATCTTATATCTCGGGTATACTAAGTTTCTGGGCTAATATCCACTTATCAGTGAGTACATATCATTTCTTCCAGATCCATTATCCTCTTATGCATTTCTGTGTCACTGGGGCCTGTGCCAGTGCCTGGAAGGGAGTACAAGTGTCACACATGTTAGTGAGCCAGTACTTTTAGCTGATTCCTGGATGTACTCTGAGAGAACCTACATGGTCGTGTCTAAAGCTGTCCACATGGAAAATTTCATGAAGGATTTCATGAATAAAGATGTTCACATGGGCATGACCCCAATGGCTTTGCTGAAGCCTAAAAAAAAACACAGGGGAAGAGATGTTGCTGCTGGTATCAACCACCTGTTAAGAGTAGGCAATGCATGGTCTAGGAGACCAGAGCATCTTGTCCTGTCAGGATTATATTCTTCCTTCTTTGTCTAAGTATAAGATGTAATGACAAGAGAATCACTATAGAGGCCATCCCTGTCAGACCAACAGCCTAGTTCCTAAATTCCAATTCTCATCCTCCCACTGGCTCTCCAGCCCTCACAATTCCACCTTAGCTTTGATTTTTCTTCCCTTGTCCCTGACTTGTTTACCATAAACTTCAATACAGTCCTAGCTCAAGATAACTGGAGGTCATCTCAAACATTGCAGGAAAGTTATTTGGATCTAGCGTAAATTACTATGGAAAAAACTCAACACGGCGTGATGGTTTGAGGAGGTGGGAGCTGTGAGAAGGAAATAGGGTATGAGGGTGGGGCCCTCATCATAAATATTAGTGCCTTCTTTGAAAGAGACCTCAGGGTAAACCTGCCCTTCCTTTGATCATCTGTAGCCAGGAACATTACCATATCAGTGTTCTGGTATCAACACCTCAAACTCTAAGCTCTGAGCAATAATGTTCTCTTGTCCCTGAGCCATCTTAAAGTTTTGTTACAGCAGCCAAGACAGGTTGAGTGTAGTTATGAAGAAGAAATAAACAGTACACCGTTTCCTGAAATACTTAGAGCCACAAAAGCCGTTGGGATCGCTGCTACTATAACCTCACATCTCTTGGTTTATTCCTGACCTTCAGACACCACAGGACACCCCTACAGCAAGACCTCCCAGTGGGCCTGAAGGGAGAACACTAGTCAGACAAGCTGGGGAATCATCCAAGAGCTGGGAACACAACCTCCCCTGGGCCATATCTCCTGGCCTCCTCTCCTCAACCACTGAGGGCCTCAGCTGATGGGAGTTTGGAAGATGCTCTTATTTTACCATCCAAAACATGAGGGAAAAGGCACAGAACTGACTCGGTGGCTTGCTCTTTTTTTTTCCAAGAGATTCCTCTCTAAAAGCTTACATGTGTTCCATTTTATTGTTTTACTTGCAAAATAGGGAATTTGAACCTATGGAATTATTATAATTGTACATAAAGAAACCTCAAGCCAGGGAGTGATTTCTTTACACATACTAAACTAATTTACTCATGAAAGGTCCTGACCAATGGGCATCCAATATGGCCCAGAGAAAAATTGATTTTTCCCACTTCAATTTCCCTCTCATTATTCCTCTGTTTTCTTCTAAGAGAACATGTCCTAAAGATATGAATATTATCTCTAAAATTTTATTCGCCCAGCATTCTGAGCTTTGCTATGTTCGTTTCCAGCTTTTTTGAAGGATTATAAGGATGTAGGATGGCAGGCTCATAAAACTACGAATTGAATGAAATGTGGTCTAAATTAAGCCTCAACCACGTTACCTCGAAGTCAACTGCAGTGTAGATTTCAGAGTGTTACGGAATTTTAGAATTATATGATGAATACCAGAAGGGGCTTCTAAAAGCATCAGGCTCAGCTCCTTCATTGAATCCAAATACCATCAGACCAGTTATTCTGGAGAAATCGAGACGGGTCCTGCCCTGGACCTCCATCCTGTGGACATGAGGTTGGGCTCTGGTTCTGGATCTGTTGCTGGGACTGAGTCTGGCCAGTGCAGAGCAGTCAAGAAATTGAGAAGAGGGCAGGGAATGAGCTGGCCTGACAGAGAGCTGAAGGTCCTTTGGATCCTAGATGCAGCTGAACAGCCAGGAAAGATGGATGAGGTCCACCTGTTCTAACTCTAGGAGATACTTGGCAGCTAATGCTTTTAGCAAAGCTTCATAGCAAATGACTTCTCCCTGCCCATGCCTAAATAGTCATGGGGTCCATCTCTACAGAATACCCATTCTGATAAAAACATGCATACACATGCCTACACACAGCACCCATGCACACGCACTCACAAACAGACACACACACACACACAAACATGTGCATGCACATACATATACACACTGTTCTCCACTCAGCCCATCCCTGGGACTTGCTTCCCAGACATCTGGAGTTGCTTGAGGGTGAGAATGGGAGTAAGAATCTGTTAGTATAGACATCAGTGAATTGGTGACACATTTCACATTTTGATAACTTTGCCCAGAGTGAGGAACACTGTGGTCACCAGACTCAGAGTGAGAAGCTAATGCAACCAAAGTGGGACCCACATCTTCTGATCTATTCCCCTCAGTCCTATGGCCAAGGAAACTCAGGCCTCCACAGTGTGCCCTCAACAACTCAGTGAGAGCACGCAGGGGTGCTAAAGAAGCTAAAACAAGGCTGGATCTATCAGGGGACACTGATGAGAGTGGGTTTGAAGGCCCTAGGGCCACAAAAGTCCACAGTGTCCAGGTAGAATGGCCATGCTATTGCTGTCATATGCGTGACACCTGGCTTTTCTGAGCCTTTGGCATATTGAGTAATGAAAATCTAGAAGCTTGAATTCACAGCCTCCTGTGGGTGGAATCTGACCACTTGATGCCTAGCTCATGATGGCCCCCCCACCATTTCTCTCCTCTCAGTGGTATGCATTTGTACTTCTCCCTGAGAAGATTTCAAACTGAGGGAATTCACTATTGCAGTCCATTTCACAGCAGCGGTGTTATTTTGCCTCCTTATTCTCTGTCTTCCTCAGGTTCACACCTTGGGCTAGAAACAGCCAGACACTTGTCCTTCTAGTGTGCCAGACAGGCTACAGTCTTCCTGGTCTTTTAAAAATATGCTTGATCATGGTTATGATGAGCTATAAACAGAAGAGAACTGCCATCGCTCCATCCCAGAATGCTTTGTCATGCATTGTACCATCTACTTCATAAACTTTGGGTTTGTCATATTTAATAGACAAATTTTCAGAACTGCTTCTATGGTTTGACAAGTCATTTCCTGAGTGAGTACACTGTATCAGGAGTTAGTCTAGCTACTAGTTAAACTACTAACAATTACTAGTTAGCCTATAAACTAAATTTTAAAAAAGCAGTTAACAGGACTAATAAAAGAATTCCTGATTATTCAGAGGCAAACATTGCTTCAGCGTGGAGTTTATGATTAAACAAAAATATGGTCTTCTTTAGATTTTTTTTTACAATTTATAAAATGAATTCCATTGAATTTTGTATGATATTGTGTATTACCAGTAATTTCATAATGTTTGTATTTGCTGTCATTCAATGCCCATTTATTTAATCAGTAACTAATCCTTCTTCTTCAATGCTGTTATACATATCTTTTTAATGCATCACGCAGTCACTTGCTTGTATGATCCTTTCTGCAAAGAGTCTGCAGATATTCTGCAAATATGTATTGATAAAGTGGGTTTGCCTGAACTTAGAGCCTATATCAGTTAGGATTCAATCACAGAAACAAAATGACAGCAGATACATCTGGATAATATTTGTTATAATATTTGTTGCAAGGAGTTGGCAGGTAGAAATATGTAGGCTGGCTCTCAAGGTAAAAACTCTGCATGAGGGCCTCCAAAAAGGTGGGCTGTCTCACTACCATTAGCGGGCCTAAAGGAAGCTGCTGTTCATGGTGAAAATGGGAAATGCTTCTAGAATGGGTGAGAGTGGCTTAGTTCTGCACTGCACCAGCCTGTTAATTGATGTGCCCAGGCCTTCCCTATCTGTGGGTACCATCTCCATAGCTAATGTTCCACTGGGGTAGGGAGTTCAGATTCCTCTCCCACATTCTTAACTACAATGTATAAATGAGTAAGATTGCCCCACAGGACACTCCATCCTGCATGAACATATGAACCACCCTCCCCTTCATGTCCTCTTTCCTAGTATATTATTTAAAATACCTCAACTGTTTGCACAGGAATCTGTTTGGGATCCAGTTTGATATAGTGTGGGCTGGCCTCAAGCTTGCTATGGCAGGGAGATCTGACCCTCCTGCCTCTCTAAACATGCACCACCACACAGAGCTGGGGATGAACCCAGAGCTTTGTGCATGCCAGACAAGCACTCCCTCAACTGAGCTACATTCCTGGCCCTGTTTTGTTTTTGGGATGGGTCTCACTATGTGGCCTTGGCTGGCTTCCAGCTCACTGTGTAATCCATGCTGGTCTCAAATTCACATCTTCCAGCCTCAGCCTCCACAGTGTGCTGGGATTATAGGTATGCACCATCACAGCCGGCTCATGATTGGAATGCTTTGCTGTATTTTAGCTAGAAGGTTTTCCTTTACATGTTTGCCTTCAGTGTTAGATGTCACCCTGATGCAGAGGCTACTTCTTGAGATGGCATGTACTTTGTTAATGACCAGGAGCAATGCGGAGCATGAGATGTGTCCTCTGCCCAAAGTTACCTTCCTCTGCTCTATACTCCAACTGTAGTCATTGTCATTGCTGACTCTCTGCTATTAAACAAACTTGTGATTGTATTGCTTGATGTCTTTCCATCTCTATCTGATGCTATAATTAGCGGTTGCTAAGGGGAGATCCAAAGGCTTCACCACAGATGAGGCAAACATCAGACTTACTTTTCCTCCTTTAATTGCTATTTCTTAATGACCAGGTAGGCCCTTTGTACTTTTTCTAAAATATATTTTATTTATATGTATATTTGAGTGCTCCTGCACTACATATACACATACACGCACAGAGAGAGGGTGGGGGAGAGGGAGAGGAAGAGGGAGGGGGAGGGGGTGGGGGAGAGGGAGAGGGAGGGGGAGGGGGTGGGGGAGAGGGAGAGGGAGAGGGAGGAGGAGAGAGAGAGAGAGAAACATATATGCAGTTACTCCTGAGGGTCACATGTCACAAGGGGATGTCAGAGTCATGGGGATGGTGAGTTGCCTGATGCAGGTGTTGGGAATAGAACTTGGATCCTCTGAAGAGCAGCAAACGTTCTCAGTCTCTATGCCTTCTTCCCAGCCCCAACTTGGCAATTTCCCCACCTCTGAGCCTTTACAGGCCTCTGTGTCATCTTTACCATCAAAGCAGTCAGTGCCCACCACAGGTTACTGAGTTCCAGGTACCTCTTGTAATCCATCCTTGGTTTGATATTTGAAAGATGAATTGGGCAGATGTGAAGTCACTGGTCCAAGCATTGTCTTTATTTGCTATGTTCCTTCACAGTCCTTTTGTGTTAAAGGGTTTGGGAGTAGAGGGGGCACCTTAGGATAAATTGATTTACTCAGGCTGATGGTAGTGGTAGCTAGGTTCCTTCTTTATTTTTAAAATTACCTAGTTCATTATCTCTGCGTTGACCATGTCACATCAACTTCCTTAACAAAGTGGGGAGATTTCCAATGCACAAATGAATTTTTTTTCCTTTCCTTCCTAACATTAAATACTCGTTGCATTGCCGTGGTTTCCTGCATCTTTAGAGACTCCAATATGCAGTGTCCACTCTGCTGGTCTCTAAGGCACCTTTTAAATCTCTTCCTTCCATACCCCCATTCCTCTGCCTACTTCCAGTCTGATATTTCTCAGCCCTGGCTCTCAGTAGATTTTTGGACTATCTATAACAGTGCTTCTCAACCTTCCTAAAGCCTTGACCCTTTAACACAGGCCCTCATGTTGTAATGACCCCCAACCACAAAATTATTTTCATTGCTACTTCATAACTTTAATTTACTACTGTTATGAATCATAATGTAAATATCTGCTATGCAGATGGTCTTAGGTTACACCCCCCCCCCCAGAGGTCAGGACCCGGAGGTTGAGGACCTTTGGTCTGGACGCCCTGCATCTCATTTGAGCTGGCTTTCCACATCTCTGCTCTTGCTTTTACAGGAGCAAAATTTGTGCCCAAACGCAGTCCACATATTCTGGTCAGCTCTCAGAGTCTTCCATCTAGCCTGGCCTTTCTAAGTGACTGTTTTCCCTCTCATAGGCAAGCATTTTTATGCTTTGTGTACTGTTGTTGTTGTTAAATTTAATGGGGATTCAATTCAGAGTGGTTTTCATTTGCTTCAGACTACGTTTTTTTTATGGTAGGTAATAGAGTGTCAAGTTTCTCATAACCCCTTTCTGATTTTTTTTTATGTTTTTCATTTGTTTGTTTGATTTATGACAGTCCTTGTACAGCATGCTGGCCTAGATCTCACCATGTTGCTCACACTGTCCTTGAACTCTTGATGCACATGGCCCAGCTTCCTGGGTATTAGTGTTCCATGCTCCACTTACTTCTTGACTGTTTGCATTGCTATGACTATGGCTCCTTTTTGACTGCTCAGTGTTGAGCTCATTAGATTGCCTTCCATCCTGTTTATAGAGTTTTCCAGAACTAGGGCAAAAACATGAGGGGGGGGTGTCTTAACTCAAGATCAAAGTGAAAGGCTCAGTAGCACCAGGAGTCCCCGTGAGTCCCTCTTCAGAGATAAACGGTGGTTCTGATCCATCCATCCCTGCTTTGCCTGGCTTCCAGATCCATGATTGGCACAGATGCAGCTGGGAATTTCCTCCTGGGGATTATTCACCCTGCCTTCAGAGGGTTCACTCTGATGCTCTGTTCTCATGTCACCTCCTGGGCCTTCCCCCGGCGGCCTTGTTCCTTTTTTTTCTTTCCCACAGGAGCTTTTCTCCTTGATTCCAGGGTTATAGGCAGACTCCACCTGACTTTCAGAGATCTCTGAAGTGTATGAAGCTTGAAGCTCCCACTCCTCCCCACTCCTTCTTTAGAGTCTAAGAAGGAAGGGGCAGAGCCCCTGGGCTCGCCTGGGAAGCTTCCTAAGAACTATACAATGCGCTGAGGTTTCTTCATTCAAGCAGTCCCTTATATAATGCTCCACCAAACTTCCAGTCTCAATACTCCTGGTCTAGAGCAACCATTTGGAGATGTTTTGATTACTTCTCATAAGCAGGGAGTACCCTGGAAAATAGCTATATTCAAGTATGAGAGTGCATGTACAGCAAGGTAAGAACAATAGTGATTCTCAGCCTGAACAATGAAGGTCAGCGGCACACATACTCTGTTTTCTGTTATTCAAATTGTCTTTTAAGTGCATATTTGGTCCATTAAATTTTGCTCAGGACCCACTAGGATCCATGACCCTCTCTTTGGAAATATCTCATCTAGATGTGTTTATTCATTCTCAGTCTCCCTGACCTGTTTTCCAATCTGTTTATGCTCTCAATTACAACCTGCAAGGTCTATGGCAGGATCTCCATCTTTTGTTTGTCTAAGACCAATGCCTATCCCCAGCCCACACTCACATCCTTGAAAACTTCTAGCTGGTATCCTTGTCCGTCATCAACAACAGTCCAAGGCAGCAAATTGAACCACATCTGCAAACAGAGCCAAGGGGTTGAAAAGAAGAGATTGTAAGGGAGAACAATAAAGCAAAGATTGAAAGGCTCGGCAGACAGAGAGACAGAGAACAAAGGATTGACCCAGGTTGTGTTTTCCTTCGGGCTGTGCAATCACCACTGACTTCAGCAGCCAGGCCCAGATGTAGCTGTGAGAATGCATCCCGATGCAGTTCATGAACCCGCTCACTCTGTCACCTCCGCCACAGCA
This sequence comes from Mus caroli, assembly GCF_978045245.1. Taxonomy (NCBI): domain Eukaryota; kingdom Metazoa; phylum Chordata; class Mammalia; order Rodentia; family Muridae; genus Mus; species Mus caroli. Next base: position 23,591,570 of record NW_028227269.1, on the reverse strand, counting down.
GATGTGACCTGGAGCCAAGCCTTAAACTAGGGCAGTGTTGCTTTCAAGGGAGCCGTTCGACACAGAGTTCCTGGTCACCAGCTTCTGCCAGTGACTCAGCAGTAGCAAGGGACAGTGCTAAAGAAACAGAATGACAGTTTAATGAATATAGTCCAAAAGCTCCGCGTGGAATCCATTCACCCATTTATCCATTCATTTGTAAATTAGTTTGCCCTTCTTCTAAAATGCAATTTCAGTATTATATTCCCAGAGATAGGATCAGAGAGGAGTTTCCCATTGTATGCACCAATCCATATTTTGTTGAGGAAGTGAATAAAGTAACTCAACAGCTTATTGTAAAATTCGTGTGTGAGGCGCAGGCATTTAAAATAAACCTATTCCAGGATAGGACAGTGTGGGCCTGGGAGGCGATTCTGTAAACTGACCACTGCAGAAAGGATGGTCTTTCTTTGCTCGCTTGGGTTCCTGGGTGACATCTAGCTTTTCTTCCCTTATATCTTCAGTTCAAGTGAATTTGCTGTTATTTCTGAGATTTAAAAAAAAAATACAAGTGTAATGCTTTTCTCAAACTGCTTTTTAAAACATTATGAGTGTGTGTGCATGCATGTGTGTGTGTGTGTGTGTGCATCTGCATATGAGTTGAGGTGTCTGCAGACACCAGAGGGTCCCATACAGTTGCAGGTCAAGGCAGATGTGAACCATCTGTCTACTATGAGAGAAAGATGCATACTAACTACTGAGCCACTTATCCAGCCCATATTTCTGATATTTTCACTGTGTATCAAACCTCTAAAAAATTAAACTACATTTTGTGTGTCTGCGTGTGTAAGCATGAGTGGGTGTGCACGCACACATTTGCACCCGAGTGTGTAAATACCATGGTACACTATGGAGATCAGAGCACAGCTTAAAGGTGTTGCTTCTCTCCAAGCATCTTGTGTATCAGGACTTGAACTTGTGTCTTTGGGTTTGATGTCAAGCATCTTTCCCAGGGGAACCATCTCACTGGACCCCTCTAACTCTCTACTGGGTCCCTCAATTTCTGAGTCCAGTAAGCCTACCCATTCCCAGGTAAACCTGAACTTATCTCCTCTCTTCATTCAGCCTTCTTTTATAATTTCTTCCCACTAATAGCTTCCCACACACATTTGTCTCCTGGTTTAGTTAATGCATTTTTTTTCTATTTTTCTCCAGTTATTTATCATTCCCTTCATCTCCATGGCTATAACCTCTGAATTTTGTGGATATGCAAGCTGTGATGGTTAATCTTCATTGCCAAGTTAACGGAATTAGAAATCACCTAGGAGCCATAGCTCTAGGTGTGTCCTTGGGGCTATTTTCAAAGATGTTTAAGTTAGGAGGAAACTTCCATTCTCAACTGGGACAGCAGCAGCCCATGGGCTGATATCCCACACTCAATAAAAGCAGTGTAGAGGGGTCAGCGTTCTCAGCACATGACTCATTCCTCTTCCCAACTGTAGACACAATAGGACTGGCTACCTCAGCCTCCCATCATCATGAGCTCCCTACCATGATAAATTGTATTGCCTTCAACTATGAGCCCCTTTAAGATACTTCTTATTGGGCATTTGGTAACAGCAATGAAAGACGCAATTAAGCAATAATTGAGGGCCAGTAAATCCCAGAGTCCTTCACTTTCAGAGACACTTGGGTTCAGCTTGATCAAAGTTGAGGCTCTTTCCACAATTACTGTGGAGAAAGGCTGTGCACAAGCACTCACCTTTCTCAGGGGACTCTGGTCCCTAAAACTGAGGACATCATGAGAATAGGACCTCACTAGGGAAAAACCAAGAAATTCCAGCTCTGTGCCTGTATAACTAACTGGTTTATACCTAACCATTGGCAGACTCTTGCCATGGGAGAAAGCCTTCTGGTAGCATTTTCTATTTCTGTCTCTGAGTTGTCTCTTTTCATCCTTGGAACATTTCAGAAGGCGCTGCACTCATCAAGGGGGAGTGAAGAAGACATGATTTTTCTCTTTCAGACTTGACCTGGCCCTATGTAGCCCACAGTCCTCCTACTTCCATCTGCTTCAGAACTGAGAAAGGCCATCAAGGGCCTGGCATCTCCATTTGGCATCTCTAGTATGCATACCAGAGTTTCCCAGCTCAGAGGAGACAGAGTTATGGCTCGCTCAGTGCTGAAACAGGAGGCTGAAAACTCTGGGATCTACAAACTGTGCCCAGAGCACATCCTCCAGCTGCGTGGGCCTGGGGGCACAGCAGCAGTGCTGAGGAGACAACAGCATGGTTTCTCAGGAAGATATGCAAGTGGAACTTAGCATGCATGTACAGTGCATGCAAGACAGCTAGAGAAAGTCAACTCAAGCTTGAGCTTAAAATCCTACATTCTATCCGAATAAGGCAGGAAGACACTGACATCTGGGGCTAATGTCATGCCCAGCCCCATCCTCCCATGAAATGTTTTTCTTGTCTGCACGAGAGGTTTGGGTTGACCCACATAAGACCACCTCATTCAAAATCTCTCTCTCTCTCTCTCTCTCTCTCTCTCTCTCTCTCTCTCTCTTTCTCTCTCTCCCTCTCTCCCTGTGTGTGTGTATACTCTTATCCTTCAAAAAATCTTTGAATTTTTATAAAATAGCTATTGATATATATCAATGTATACTGCAATATTAAACATTCTAGGTTTCTTCAGAGTCTCTGCTAAAGAGAAAACAGACAGAAGTCACTAATAGCATTTGTTGAGCCTTAGACAGCCAGGCCAGCTGTCTAAGAGGAAGCCACCTGAACAGGGTGGCTCTATGTAGACCTACATACACAACTCTATGTAGAGATTAGGAGGGAGGTACACTTCCACAATGCAAACTCAGCTATGTAGCCAGGAACAAGGGCATGGGAAAGCAGAGAGATATGGGACAGGGTAAGGTTTAGGTTGAAACAGGCTCAGAGCACAGCCTAGAGAGAGAGCTAAGGCACTGACCAAGGTGGTGGCTGACCCAGTGTCTGCTTTCAAAAAAAAGCACCTTCCTGCTGATGGCTGTGGAAGTGTGAAAAGAACAAAAGTCAAAGAAAAGACACTCCTGTGGCTGTTACAGTCTTAATAACTGACACTAGATAAGCCATCACTAAGCTGAGTGGACACTTGTGCATATACATTTATACATTGCACTACATGTCCACAGGTACACACATGTACAAATGTGCACACACGACGCATGCATGCATATACGTGTACATACAAGCATGCATATTTTCTCACATACAAGAACACCTAAACACACTCACATAAGCCCTTAAGCCCACACATGCATGTGTACACAGAAGTACACACATATGTACATATGCACTTCTACCACATATATTCACAAGTTCACATAAGCACATGTATACACATATATACTTGAACACAAGCAGAGTCTCACATACCACACAGATAGGCACACGTATACTCCACATATATGCTCATATGTACACACAAGTGTACATGCAAGCAAACACACACATACATAATTGCATACATATATGCACCCCTACACCAAATATATATGCATAAATACTTCACACAAATGCTCACATGCACACTCATGTGCACCTATAAGCACACACTTGTACACACACACATACAAGCATATGTATACTTATAAGAGCACACAAATGTACACTTACAGGTAAACATATACATACATATAAGGACATGTGCATACATACTTGCACACACATATTCCCACATACAGGAAAACACACACACATCATACAAACATGCTCACATACACATGCAAGCATTCACATATATTCTTGCATACACACATACCACCAAACTGCACATTGTATATATACACTCTACTGACATGTCCATCCATATTTGTATTCTACTTTACTGGTTGTGAACCAGCTAGTACAAAGAGCTTGAATGGAGGTTTCCTTCTGTTAAGTGCAACATGGTAGTACTGCCACCATGCCACAGACGAGGAAGGCCATGCCCTATCCTGCATAGAAAACAGCTGTTTCTTCCTAGATCTATGTGATTTGGGTCATGTGTATGCAATTGAGTTCTGAGATAATGTTAAAAAAAAACAAGTCATAATCAGCAGTTATTTGGGAAGCTGCATAAAGACATTTCCAGAAATGTACCTAAGCATGTATTTTTAACAACTCCTAGAAAAATGATGAACATGGAGCTTGGAGGTCTGAAGCAACAGGGTTTCTATGAGACATGAATAAATGAAAGGCTTTAGTGCCAGAGACAAGACATGTCAAGGAACAGGAAGACAGCCCTGGGGACATCATGGTCCTTTCACGCTGGATGGACAGATCATGAAGCCCAGGGTGCCTGCAATTCTCAGGTGCTGCCTACAGTGCTCAGCTTTGTGTGAGGATCCAAGACAGCAAACATCCAGGCTTCCCTGAGGCAGACACAAGGCACTGGATTTTACCATCTGGGGTTAAATGGAAAGATGGTGACTTTAAAGGGAGTGAAAATACAGATGGAGATGTTATAGTGTATCCTCATGTTGACCAAAGCTGGCCAGGTATGGTCTCTCCTAGGTTAACTTCTTGCTTGGATAAAATGACTGAAGCTTCATAGCCTCCATTATTTATATCAGCACTGTATCTATAAACTGCCACACCCACTCCAGTAAAGTCTGCGTGGCAAGCCCAAAAGCTTGGCCACAGTCCTGAGGCAAAAAGTTTCTTGGAAACTAGTCTCCTGGAGCCTTGGTGTCCCATAGCATGGATGCTCCAGATATGTTCTTGTGATAGTCGGTGAAGGGTTTAAAGTGCTTTCCTTCAGTATTGTTTTATTATAGGTGCCCCCAAGGAATGATTTGACAAATAGCTAAGTTAGATTAAACTTTGCTTCCTGGCCTTCACCAGTATCCTAGGCAGTCCTTAAGCCAACCCTGGGCTTGGAATTTTGTAAGAAATGTTACTCATTCAGACAAAATGCCTCCAGTGTTGATAGTTAGATATCAGGCGTTGCAGTTTGCTGGGTAGGAGCTAGAAATCTCAGGTCTAGTTCAACAAAGTATACTTAGAATCCTCATTACAGTCAGGAATGGCAGCCTACACTACATAATAGTAGAAAGAAGGTGGGTTGTGGTTTAAGGAGAAACTAGAGTATTGTATTATTCATGAAAGGTTAGCAGAACAGAACTTCCCTAGTGCATATTTTTCACTAGGCCCAGAGGAATAGCATAATTAGGTATTTACTAAGGGACCTCTGTTGGTGGGTTTAACAATAGACTAGTATTGCACCTGGGCATATTAGGCCTTTCACCTGGCTCCTGTGAATAGCTGGCTTTAGATAGGGCTGATCTTATCTCAGTTGTAAACACTGCCTGGTTCCTGTTAGATTTTATGTATGCATTTTCTCTGTTTCATATAAAGAGTCACTATGCATCTCAATGTACCTTGGCTGATGTATCGCCTAACTTCCTTGTTTTTCTTCTGTATTATAAGTCTGATGCTTGGTTTGAAAAATTATACTCAGATTCAACACTCTCTCTGGTGTTTGTGTCTGTTTGTCACCCCGCCAACTCCTTAACCACCTGAGTACCAGGACCCTGATTCTCCTGCAGGATGAGGAACTGACTGAGTCCAGTCTGTGCAATAAGCAAGTTTTTTTTTTTTTTGTTTTTGCAACTAAATTAAAGTAAATATGTTGCACATAATAAAATACCATACAAGTATAAGCAGACATCATATGCCTCTTCTGGTGTCTTAAAAAGGGTGCTGGGTGTATTAGTCAAACAGACCGGTATATGGAAATCCCATAAACAACAAAGTTTACATCTCACAAGCTCAAGGTAATTATTATATCAAGGCTGGCATTTGGTTGGTGCAAACTCTCTTCTAAGCTTGTAAAGGCTTCCTCCTCACCATGTGGTCAGGTGCTGTTGGGGTGAGGGAAGAAAGGAAGGAAAACATATACTTTATCATGGTTTTTATATGGGATATGTGAGCTTCAACAGAGGGGGGAAAAAGACCTAAACATTAACTACTCATTACACATTAATTGGTATTTTTCACATATGTCGTTAATCTTTCACAAGTAGGAATGTCCAACAGGCTCCTGTCAGAACCACTTGTTAGCATCCACAATAGTATCTAGGTTTGGTAATTGTATATGGGATGGATCCCTAGGTGGGGCAGTAGCTGGATGGCCTTTCTTTCAGTCTCTGCTCCACACTTTCTCTCTGTATCTCCTCCATGGGTATTTTGTTCCCCCTTCTAAGAAGGACCGAATTATCCACACTTTGGTCGTCCTTCTTCTTGAGCTTCATGTGCTCTGTGAACTGTATCTTATGTATTCTGAGCTTTGGGGCTAATATCCACTTATCAGTGATTACATACCATGTGTGTTCTTTTGTGATTGGGTTACCTCACTCACGATATTTTCTAGTTCCATCCATTTATCTAAAAATTTCATGAATTCATTGTTTTTAATAGCTGAGTAGTACTCCGTTGTATAAATGTACCACATTTTCTGTTTCCATTCCTCTGTGGAGGGACATGTGGGTTCTTTCCAACTTCTGGCTACTATAAATAAAGCTGCTATGAACATAGTGGAACATGTGTCCTTATTTCATGCTGACAGGAGCCTGATTTTGCTGTCTCTTGAGAGGCTCTGCCAGTGTCTGACAAAAACAGAAGTGGATGCTCACAGCCAATCAATGGACTGAGCACAGGGTCCCCAGTGGAGGAGCTAGAGAAAGGAACCAAGGAGCTGAAGGGTTTTGGAGCCCCATAGTAGGAGCAACAATATGAAGCAACCAATATCCCCAGAGCTCCCAGGGAATAAACCACCAACCAAAGGGTACACATGGAGGGACCCATGGCTCCAGTCACATATGTAGCAGAGGATGGCCTTATTGAACATCAGTGAAGAGAGAGGCCCTGGGTCCTGTGAAGGCTCGATGCTCCAGTGTAAGGGAATGCCAGGGCAGTGAAGTGGGAGTGGGTGGGTTGGTGAGCATGGGGAGGGGAAGTGGGATAGGGGGTTTTCTTTGGAGGCGAAAGAGGAAAGGGGGTAACATTTGAAATGTAAATAAGGAAATATCTAATAAAAAAGTCTATGCATAAGCACAAATAAAAAAATTGAAAGAAAGAAAGAAAGAAAGAAAGAAAGAAAGAAAGAAAGAGAGAAAGAGAGAAAGGAAGGAAGGAAGGAAGGAAGGAAGGAAGGAAGGAAGGAAGGAAGAAAATCTTGTAACAAAAATCAGTTCCTGTCCAAAGGAAGAACAGGGACAAAAAAGAAAAAATAAAATAAAAAAGGAATGTCCAACAGGTAGAGGGATAAAGAGATCAAAAGATCTCAGCTGGCTTCTACAAGTCCAGAATGACTGATATAGCCCCATTTTAACACCCTGGGCTTAAGGGTCAGGTGATAAGAGGTAAAATATGGAAGATTATAAACTCTTTTACCTGAGTATTGCTATCTTTAGGAAAGGAACACTGCTATCTATATCTTACTATTGTTGACCTAAAGGCTACCACTTAGTGGAAGAGCACTTGTCTAGCATGTATAAGACCTTCAGTTTAATCCTTAGCATTAAAAGTAATGATTGTGGAGTTTCTAAAGGGCACATGTGCAGACTTTCTTGGAAATCAGGCTGCAGAGATCATACCAGTGAGCATCATAGCACCTAGTTAATATTATCGATTCAGTACATGCCAATACCATAGACACACTGGTACACACAGAAACACACACACACTCACACACACACACACACACGTGTGAGCACATACAAACACAGACAACAGAACACTGACACTCATGCATACCACACACATATGCATACCAAAAAATAAGATTTGGATGATAGAGTGTGCTGAAAGTCTCATAAAAAAAAATGGCTGTTGTTACAACATGTCCAGTTTTGAACAGCACATTATCATGTTTCCCTTTAGAAAGTAATAAATTTTGAATGGGATATTATTTTTGGCAGTGTTTTCAATTGAGTTCTTGAGCTGCTTTAGACTATCATAACCTTGCATATAGCAAGAAGAACACAGAGATTGTCACAGGATAAGAACTCTGTGAAATAAAACAAGCAGCAGCCTGGCATCGTCTCGCTGGTCCTCCTGAATGAATGCACGTAGAGAAGCACTGCTATGGTAACCAGTGGGGAAACATAGCATCTTGGTTACCAGGAGCTGGGGCCTCTAGCTTTGCAGAAGAATGCCGAAATACCACTCATCCATCTGCATCCCTGGCAGCACAAAGATAGAAAAACCTAGCACCTTGTCCCCAGCTAGCACAGGCTCATGGGAAGCAGCCAAATGGGGTGACAACCCAGCCTGGGCTACTCTCAGACACCAGGATCTAGAGGGTGTCCCTCCCTGCCTAGGGCCAGGCAACACAGCCAGCAATATGGTTACACTGAGAGGTGTCATGGCCAGAATGGCTTTGCACACTGAGACATGATGCTCAGAGTGCTTTCTATGATTTTTGTGTCTCCCATATGACTCTCTATCATCCAGCAGAATGCTAAAAGCCTACTTACGGGCATGACACATTTTTATGAGGAAACCTCCATCACATTAACTCATCTAATCTCTATCAACATGAATCTGGGACCCAACGGAGCAATATTAAAGCACACTTTGACATATATAAAGGTAGGTCACTCACCTAACTGTGACTGCATCAATTCCTCTGAATGAGAAAGTGCCAGTTGGATTCATTGGTGGTTTCTTCTGTTCTGCAGCTTAATGGACTTCTCCCTTTAACTCATTAACCACTCACCCCTTTTCACCCACCCTTACCTCTCACAGGCACTGAGAGAGGCGGAGACCACAGAGCATTTGGACTAGTGTGCTTTCTGTTGCTATGATTAACACTAAGACCAAAAGCAACTTGGAGGAAGAAAAAGTTCATTTCTCTTTATACCACTATGCCACATTCTATCACCAAGGGAAGCCAGAGCAGAAACTCAAGGCAGGAACTGAAGCAGAGACCATAGAATCATGCTGCTTACTGGCTTGATCTGTGGCCTAGCACAGCATGGTTTCTTACACAGTCCAGGACCCTCTGTCTAGGGTAACACTGCCCACGGTGGGCTATATACTCTTATGTTGATTACCAATCAAAAAGATGCTCCACAAACATGGCCACAGGTCAATCCAATTGTGACAGTCCCCCAGTTGAGACACTCTGTTAACTCTGGACTGTATTAGATTGTCAGCTGACACTAACTAGGAATGAAAGCATCCCTTCACTACTGGGTGGGAGGGCTGAGTTCACCTATGCTATGGGGTAAACATGTCTCTCTAAATGCAGATTCTCAAGCTCACTGGCTTGTATGATGGTACTGGGAGGAAGGACCTGTGAGAGAGGATTCAGTTAGGAAGGTCCTCCTTGAAGAATAGAATGACAGCTCTCAATAAAGGGGTGTTGTGTAGGTTTTAGTTTCACAACCATCTCAGGAACACGGCACCTGTCTCCTCAGGAAGTGTTGCAATGAGGCGCCACTGTGAAAACAGAGCATCCCTGACAACGGGATCTGCCAGTGTCCAGTTGTTCACTTAGCAATGGAACATGATACATTTCTTCTTTAAAAATTACCCTGTCTTGGGTACTCTGCAATGATACCCTGTTTCTGATCTCACGATGATTTGGGAAAGATGAGTATCAAAGGAGATAAAAATGGACCTGTGTTCAGGGTACCCACATATCGGGGTGATGTTATACCATGCTCAATATAGGCTGTTTGGAGGACGAAGTATGTTCCCTTCCTCGTCCAGGGTGATCAAGCCCATACAGGTCCCAACTCTCGACTCTCTCTTTATAACTCTCCCTCTCCAACAAGAACATGAAGAAAAGCCACCCACTGGTGTACACATCCCCTATCCAGGAACTGACTTTTCTGTGTGACAGCAAATCATATGCAGAGCACAGTCACACTACACCATGGGCACTTGGCCCTTTGTTCTGAATGTTCTCCATTCTTCAAATGCAGGCTTTTTGGGAAAATGTATTTCCAACAGTAACTAAAACCAAAGTTTCTCAGGAAGCATGATTACATGTAAGCCTCGTTCAGGGACTTTACTTCCCATGGGGATTTTCAAGTTTATCTGTTTTCCTGCAAGAGTCAGGATTCCATTTGCCTTCATGTATTAGCAAACGCTGTTGTAAATATGCACCACGTCTTTATTTATTCACATACTGACAGCCATTGAGACTAATTCCCTATCTTGGCTGTTAATAGGGTGACCATAAGTCCAGGCCTTCCCACCACAAGCAGACTTTGATTTCTTCCAGTGAGTCCCCATGAGTGTCATAGCTGGGTCACAGGACGCTGGTTTCTTTTCTTTTTTCTTTTCTTTTCTTTTCTTTTCTTTTCTTTTCTTGTCTTGTCTTGTCTTTTCTTTTCTTTTATTTAGTTTAGTTTTCAAGGAACCCACATGCTGTTTTCCCAGTGGCTACACCAATTTATATCCCCATTGATGAGATGTGTGAGAGCTCCTTCTTCCCTGCATCCTTGTCACATTCGTTTGACAGCTCCACAAATGGGCATGAGACACAGATTTAACTATTTAGACTGCTGACAAAAACACCAAGCATATATGCTGATTGTTAAGGAATTATCTCTTTATTTCATGTAAATGAGTACAGTCTAGCTGTCTTCGGACACATCAGAAGAAAGTATAAGATCTCATTACAAATGGTTGTGAGCCACCATGTAGTTACTGTGAATTGAACTCAGGACCTCTGGAAGAGCAGTCAGCGTTCTTAACCACTGAACCATCTCTCCAGTCCCAAATTTTTATTTATTTATTTTTTTTAAAGAAAGAAATGTACTTTAACAAACAGTGTTGGGAAAACTAGATATCCATATGTAGAAGATTGAAACTATGTCCCAACTCCATTGCATGCAAAAATTAACAACAACAATGGGTCAGATTTAAAATCTGAATCTTTGAAACTACTAGAAAAAAACACAGGGGAAATGCTTTAAGCTATGAACATCAGAAGGGCTTTTTAAAAGTAGAGAAAGTGAAACTAATAAGAAGAAATAACAAACAGGTTTAGGAGGCTTAGGTGGCAAAATGACACAATTCCCAGAGTGGGTAGACATTGTGGGTAATGGGAGGAAACTTCTGCAAGCTATTCATTTCACAGGAGATTAACAGTCATGATATATAAAGAATTCAAAAACTTAAACACACAGCAAGCAATTAAACAACCGACACACGGATAAACAGAAAAGGAGCCCTGATTTAGATGCCAGTTGAATCCCTCAAAAGTGACAAAAGCTCTTGTGCATCTTGCTCCAGATAACATGATTTTCATACTGTCGTGTTCTAGGAGATATATTCAAGCTAGCTCTTATTTATTTTTGTCCTTCCTTGTTAATTGGGATATTCAGATTGCTGTTGGGATGGGGTATGGCCACCAAAGCATATGCTTGACTGCCCGCTGATGACATCACTTGAGATGAGTGGATCCTGAGGGCTCTAATTAATCAACAGATTGCTCAGTTAATAAGGCTGTAGTTGAATGGTCTATTGGAAGCATGAGTTGGCTTGAAGAAGTGGGTCACTGGGGTGTGCCTTGGAAAGGCACCACGTTCTTAGCCCTGTTTCTCTTTTGGCCTCCTGTCTTCCATGGAGTAAGTATGCGTCCTCTTAAGTGCTCCCCAACATGATATTCCCATGCCTGAGACAGAAGGGAACATGAACTGAAAACTCAGAAACCGTGAACCAAAATGAATTCTTCCTCACCTCAGTTGTTTCTGTCACAGTGATGAAAAGTAGTAAACACATTTGGTATTGCGTCTGTGATTTTTTTTTTAAGATTTTTACTTAATTTAAGTATATGGGTACACTGTCATGTCTTCAAATACACCAGAAGAGGGCAGCAGATCCCATTACAGATGGTGGTGAGCCACCATGTGGTTCCAGGGAATTGAACTCAGGACCTCTAGGAAGAACAGCCAGTGTTCTTAACCACTGAGCCATCTCTCCAGTCCCTCTGTTGGTAATTTTTATTTCTCTAGAAACATAATCAGTTGCTGGCATTCTAGAAGTGTTGTGGGTTAGCTATTTCTCACAGCTAGCTTACTGTCTTCAGAACCCAGTCCCCTTCTTTCACTTCTTAGGTGGACTCTAGGTTAGAGTTTTCCCTGATTTACCCTTTGGCTTTCATCCTTGGCAATTCTAAATATTCTCTCCTTAAAATACTGTGTTTGAACACAAGCACCTTTTACACAATTGGTAAAGTCAACAAAGGATGACTTCCTTCTCCTTATCTGCTTCCTTCTAGTAAACTTTGCTGTGGGAAATAGATGCCTTTTAAATTCAAATATTCTGCTTTTGAACATGAAGCCCCTAGCCCAACGCAACCCACAGTATCATTTATCTCTGCTTTTTACCCTGTCACCTCCTTAATTCCACCAGAGGCACTGCCAACGTCTCCGTTTAATAATTTCCACTAACAACCCAGAACTCGATTAGCATAATAAGCATTTCCCATCTGCCCTAAGCGAGCTCCTCACCATCAGTCTGAAAACTAACTACTGTACAGGAAAAAAAAAGTGGGGAATAATTAGAATTAAAGTGCATGAGCCACTCAACATGGTGCTCTCCCCATCCACTGGGTATAATTAGTAGGTTATATAAACATCATTAATGTCATCTGTACACAAACTACAACATGCGTGTAGAGAGACGGTGTTCTGTCTTATGATAAGAGGTCCTTCAATGGAGGCTTACAAGCAGGGGATGAGCAAGGCTGTGGCTAACAGTCAAGGCTGTACTCACCAAGCCTGGGACCCTGTTCCATCTCTTTCCCTATCTTAGCCTGAAGCTTGGTCTAAGAAAGACTGGCAGTCATTGAGCAAATGCTAACCATAGGCGGCTGTTCAGTACGTTCACAACCATCAAAAGCAAGATGGTTGTTGCATAAATCTGGCATTTGCAATGCTCTCAATACCTAGATGTTCCACATGTCCACCACTCTCAGGTCAGATTTCATCTCTAACTCCATTCTCTATATGTTTCCTCAGCAAAACTGTCAATTTTACCTCCAAACCACTCACATTACCATCATTAACTTTTCTAACCTCCAAACAACAAAACAACAACAACAACAACAACCCTAGACTAGAGATTCTGGCTGGGACAGACCTGGGCTGTCTTCAATCTTGGCCAGAGAAGTTCTTCCTCTTTATACAGAATTCATTGGACATATGCATGATTGGCTAGTATCTAAAAAATAAAAGACTCAGTGACCAGGCCTAAATATGACATCTGTATTAATTCCTCCACCACCAAGGCTCAGGAAACAATACAGCAAAGAGGAAGGGCAGAAAGAATGTAAGAGCTGGAAAACTGGAAGAATCTTGTGAAATGCTGTCTTCTGGGCATAACATGGCTATGGAAATAATGATCTCACAGCAGCTATGGCTACCTGTACAAGATGAACACAATATCAAGTCAGGCATAGTATTGACAGAGAAGGGACAGATGGCCTCCAGGTCCCATTTCTTACTGCAGAGCTTTGACATTTAGTAGTTGCTAGGTGTTTTATCACTGTGAAGAGACGTCATGACCTCAGCAACTCATATAAAGAAAAACATTTACAGGTCCAAAGGTTTATTCCATTATCCTCACGGCAGGAAACATGACATCATGCAGGTAGACACAGTGCTGGAGAAGGAGCTGAGAGTTCTACAACTTGATCTGCAGGCAGCAGAAAGAGCTTGAGCATCTGAGACCGCAAAGCCTGCCCCCAATAGCATACCTCCTCCAACAAGATGACACCTACACCAACAAGGCCACACCTCCTATAATGTCACTCCCTATGAGACTATAGGGCCATTTTCATTCAGACCATCACATTAGGAGAAGCACATAATTTTTATTGAGAATATGGTACGGCTACTGATAGATTTACTATGTTTCAGTGGCTATAACCCTATACATATGCATATATGAACAACACTAACTGGACTTAGTACATTATTTAAAAACAAAAAGAAAGAAGAAAACAAAGATATGTAATTGAGGAGTACTGGGGGGAGGTATGTGAGCAGTTCCAAGGGAAAGAGGAGTTATATATTTCATTATATACATAAATGAAATTCTCAGAAATGAAAAAATGTAAAACTGTTCTAATCTAACCCATGTCCCGTCTTCTGTGACAGACTTCTAACTAGCCTCCCCATACTTATGGCTACTTCCTCTACTCCATTTTTTCAAACCAGAGCTAGAGTGAAGAGTTCATTTTCAGGCTGAGAGTGCAGATCCATGGTAGAATGCCCAACACATCCAAGGCTCTGGGCCCACTCTTCAGAATCAGAGAGCAACTGTGTAAACAGAAAAGACACCTGATTCTTAGTGCACAGGTGAGCCCACTGGAGGTGCCACCAGACTCTTGGGAAGGCTGAGGACATTAGCTCAATGCTTCAGCACTCCCTTTGCTTCTACAGATTGGCTCTTACATTTCTTCATGTCTTTTGTTCTCACACTTACTAGATTTCTTGTGATGTTATACTGTCTTGATAATTAGCCCTTTGATCTGCTCTGATCATTAGCCTCTTTATTCCCTAATGCCACTCCTTGCTTGTAACACTATTCACAGAGGCCCATAATGTTTCACTTAGTTATTATCCCATAAACACTTTAATTCAAACATGATGCTGTCTGAATCTCATTCACTGCCTATATCATTTGATCACCAAGAATTTGCCATCTTATCTATGTGTACTGACAGGCCAAACCTATTTCATCTTGGGACTGGACTCTATCTTAAAAGAAAAGAAAAAAAGAAAAAAAAAGTCTGAGAACTTGACCCTGCAGCTGAACCCAAGCTACACCCAAGTACCAAGGACCCCCATGGTCCTTGGTCCATACCCCAGAGTTTCTCCCTAGCTACTTCCTAGCAACAGTCAATCAAAGATTAGTCTGATTGTTTCAGCTGTACTTTCAGGCCACAAGTTTGTGATTGTTCACGGTCTTGCTTCAGAGCACCCAGGGTACCTGTCAGCTTACAATAGTCATTCTATTAGATGCTTGCCAGGCTAGATACCTAGTCACTTGCTCCCATTTGCCTATAAAACCTTGTCCCAATGAGGGTTCAGAGCTGCTTCACCAAACCATACTACAGGTAGGCAGTGAATAGGTCCAAACTCACGTTTATAATAAAGAGACCCTAATGTGATTACATCAGTTGGCTCCTTGGTGGTCTTCCGGAGTTCATAAATGCTTCTAGGCACAACATACACGATGTTCCGTTAAAGTATCTCTTCCTTAAAGATTCTACAAGGGTGGGAATGTATCTGGTTCTTATTTCCACTGAACTCAAATCTAATAGCTGCTATCCTATTATAGGAATTTAGCATGTATTTGCTGAATAAATGAGTTCTGCTCCCATGTTCAATGACTTTTAAAAGGAATTTAACGTACTTGATTGTTACTGGCCTATGGTATATATAACTTTACACACACACACACACACACACACATTATACTGAAATTAGATCATAGTGAGTATGGCAGGACTTGAGGGCTGGTAGGCACTTGCTGTGCCTGCTAAAATAGGTGCTGGGTGACGCTGTGCATAATGACATTTAAAGACATCCAGCATATTCATCAAATCAGGGACCCAGGGGCTTAACTTAGAAAGACATCTGCCACAGGACAAAGGGATGCCTTCAAGGTGAAAGCTGTTCCCTGGTGGGCTGCTTCCTGCTTTTAGAGGCACCAACTGGCACTTCAAAGTTCTCTATATGTAACTCTTGCTTTGTTTTTCTCCTGACAGCTAGAAAAGATGCTGTGATAGAAAAATGCAAGGACAGGTTTCCTCTTCAAAATCTAAAGTTTGAGTCCTGTAAAAAGTAACTCAAAATATAGGTGAGATAATATCATTTGGGATGGAGGGGGCCAGAAGAAATGCTTACAGGATTCAAAATATATCAAAAGGAGATCATAGTAAGAACCACAGAATCAAAACTAAAGGTACATCAGGTATGCAGATATGCTAAGCCAGGCAAAAGGAGGAATTAGGAAACACCTTTAACTATTAAACAACTTGAAAATTGTAAATGTGCCTAGCCAAAAAAAGTAGCAAAAAACCATAGTAAAATGTAAGCCTCAGTGTTGATATTTTCCACAGGAAGAACAATACATTTTAAGTAAGAAAATATCGTTAAATTGGTTTCCTGCTAGGGTTCCAGGTTCCCTCAGCTATAATCCCCTCCTTCCTTTCTCCTTGCTACACCCCACTGTGGAGAGAATATGCATTAAGTTCCCAATGTGTGAGTCATGTCAGGGTCAGCCTTAGAGGAAATGATCAAGATGTCTGAACTGTCTTGTCAACTAATATTTCAATAATAGAAGGTAGAGGCATAGATCACTGGACAGGGAACATGCAGGGGCTGTGTGTAACAGCACAATGCCTTTCTTAAATTATGGTGCCAAGCAAAACAGAGTACATACCTAAGCAAAACTCAAAGAGGTGTGTGTGTGTGTGTGTGTGTGTGTGTGTGTGTGTGTGTGCGCGCATGAATAGCACAGAAAGCCTGTGGAAATCTGGGGACAATCTGTGAGAGTTGGTTTCTCTTTCTATAAAGTGTGTTCTGCAGATTGAACTCAGGTTATCCAGCTTGGCAGTAACCACTATTTAGTGTGTGTGTGTTAAGCTAATAGGCTTAATAGACTTCTCACCAGCCCAGAAATAGTTTTATGAGTGTGATTTTATGGCTTATGATTCTTATTCCACCCCACTCCCACCCCATCCCCAATCACTAACACTGGGGTTGTAATTTTCTGTTAACCATTTAGTGGGACATTGTTTTTTTCAGGTGAGATGAAATTTATAGATCTGTAGGTCTTACTCTGCATATGAATCAAATGATATTGGATTGTGATAAATAAAATACCATATTCTTATCTCTTCCTCCATCATGATGGACTGAGTATTTGTGCCCTTCTTGACACATGTGTTGACATCTTTAACTCCAGTTGGATGGTGTTAGGATGTGGGACTATTGGGAAAAAAAAAATCAGGTCACATGGTAAAGGCACCATGAATAAGTTTCATTACATACGAGGATGCAATGATTCAGCGATCTGCAAACCCAAAAGAGGGTTTTCACCTGAATCCAACATGAACGGACTGTGATTTCAGACTTCCCTTGCTTTAGAACTATAAGAAAGAAACTTCTGTTGTTTATAAGCCATCCTGTCTCTGGTACTTTGTTATAGCAGCCCAAGGTAAGACAACAGATAATATTAAAATCTTTATTATGGTCTGTGGCTGAAAACAGCCATGTGGGTCTAGGTTACTGTTTCTCCAATATCGTCTGTGGACCATCTGTGGCAGTTACCTGCATAGCAGGAATTGGAAATTCTTGACTCCCTTCCCAGACAGAAGGAAGCAGAATCCATCCAGGTGGGTCCAGAAGTCTACATTGCTAACTAGACTCCCTGCTGGTTCTACATATTAAGCTTCAGTAATTTTATGTATGGCTGAGAACTATTAGTCTATCAGGAAATTGGTATTTACATTGTAAACAGCTATTGGCATATGGATGTGGATTCTGTTTATGAGTCCTATACCTTAAAGATAAAAATTATTAACTGATGCCTTTCTCCAAAGACTATCTCAATAACAATGGATTTCTGGTTGAACAGAAAACCTACTCTACTCTTATAACAGGGTCTTTGTAGGCCTGTTCTGGTGTGCAGAATTCTGATTCAAAAAACATTCTTTTTACAGAGACTTGGGATAGAGGAGGCACCCAGTCAATGGGCATACAGGTGGGTCGAGATATAGGGAAAAGATTCTGACATCCTATAACAGATAGACCTGGGGAAAGGATTCAACATTATCGCCAGTGTTGAGCTTCTTTAGCCCAAGAGTTCTTGGAATGCTGCCATTATTGACAGTTGACACAGGCCTTAATAACTTGGAATGAAGTTCACTGTGCCTACAGAGCAGACAAGAAGGTTGGGAGAGCAGAAATGGTATACTGTGCCTGGACTTGATTAGACATGCAGTCCATTTTTCTCTTTCATTACACTGGCTTTCTCTGAACCATGGTGACACCTCTGTGATAGTCCTATATAAGATTCCCTTGAATCACCCTAGAGGACAGGCACTTATACTTCACAAGCTTTCCCAAGTGAGGAGCCTTCTGTGCATTCAGCTTCTACTTCTCTCTAGGAAAAAACAATGAGATTCTGTCCAAGTCTGACTGAACTTGTCACACCAAGATCACTGGAATTAAATTAGAAAACAGCATGTGTTTTTAGAACAAAACTATAAACAAATAGAGATCAAACTTGCATGTGCTAATCCCTTTTCTCCAAAGCAACTCTATGTGCTGATGAAATCCCACTACCACTACCACCACCACCACCATGCATGACACACAGAGGTCATGATTAAAGAAAAGCAATGAACTTGTTGCCAGAGAGGCTCATGCTGATGCTGTATCATGCTTTGAGGCTTTAGGCACTGACCACAGCCTATAGATAGCCAGTCCCTTCCCCTTATATATAATTGAAGCAAGCACATTCTGTAAGTATCTGTGTATACTTCCTTCCCTTTGGTAGTCCCTACAGCAATTCTGTCAGGTGAGTATACACATTGGCTTTAGGTATTGGGTTGACTGGGTCACAGAGTCTCCAGAGACTTATACAAGCTTTGTTATGGATGTGTCTGTGAGGATCCCTCTGGGTGAGATTAAAGTTTGGGCTGATAGAATGGGATAAACAGATGGCTATCCTCTACTCAGAGCAGAGAGGCTGATTACTCCCAAATCAAGGCCTGAGTTGGAGCACTGGTCATTCTATGTTGTTTTAAATACAGTTCTATTGTTATGAAAGACACCATGACCAAGGCAACCACTATAACGAAAAGCATTTAATTGGGGGCTTGCTTATAGTTTTAGAGGGTTCTGCTGTGCCCATCATCATGGGAAACAGGAAGGCATGGCACTGGGGTAATAGCTGAGAGCTTTACACTCTGATCTGTAGGCAGAGAGTGTGGGGAAGTGGGGACCTGGCATGGGCTTTTGAAACCTCAAAGTTCACCCCCAGTGACATACTTCCTTTAACACATATACTTTGATAAGGCCATATGTCCTAGTCCACCTCAAACAGTTCCACCAACCTGGGACCAAGAATTAAAATTAAAATATACAAGTCATTGAGTATACTTAGACCACCTTTGGACTAAATTGAAAATCCAGTTCTTAGAACTCAAGCTACTCTCAAGTGTGTCATGTCAGTTCTGTCAGGTCATCTGGGTCTCTTGCTTGGTAGGACACAGGCCAGTTCCTTACAGAATTTGTGTGTGTGTGTGTGTGTGTGTGTGTGTGTGTGTGTGTCCCTTTCCATCTACTTACCTGTTTACCTCACCCTCTGTTATCTATTGAATTTGCTTTTCTTAAGAAGCCTGGATAATGCAGAGAATGTTAATCTTCCCATTTCAAAAATCCTCAGAAAGGCTTTATAGATCCCTGAAGACTTTTAGCTTAAGAGAGACAGGCCTAGCATTCAAATTGAGTGCTTTCCTTTCTCCCAGCAGCTGCCCAGGCCACCAGGACATCTCCACATAGTTCTCCACAGGTCAGTCTCTATACGGCCCTCTGAAGATCAAGTATAAATGCCAAGTCCCCTGAAGTCTATCTATAGGGAGACTCTTCATCTCTCTGCAGGTCTCTCCTTGAGAAACATATGTGCCAGGAATGATTCATTTACCACTCCCAGATCTGCATTGTCCTTGAGTCCAGTCCTCATTATAAATCCTTAAATACCTCTGATCACAACAAGAAGGACCCTGTCCTCACCCAGAGGAGCCACATGCATGATTAGGTACAAGCATAAACATACTAACCTTGTGCAGGGTTGACAACATAATTCATTATCCAAAACAAGGTTTTGGAAAGGGGGAAGACTCAATAGGCACTAGCAGTACGGCATCAGGTTTACACGACCGTTCTCCCAGAACACTGGAAATATGACTATACCTTCATTCTTAAATCTCCCCATTTCACACCAAGACATCGTAGCCACTGCTGAAAGCTGCTGAGGCAGAGGATTAGCATGTCTTGATCTCTTCTTTTCTGCCTCAAAAATAGTAGATTAAATTTTATGTTATTGGACTAATTGTTATAAATTCCATAAAAATTCATATTTATCAGAGCACAAATACATTCCTGGCTCTTCAGATTTCCCTCCTTCAGGTTCAAGAACATTGCTGTCAAATAATAGTAACTCAGGAAAGAAGTGTCTAGAGAGTTTAAACTAGTCAAGAAAAGATGTGGAATCCAAAATTCCCATGAAGTTGTAGCTATCACCCAGACCATAGGACCCCTCTAAAGGCTTTAGAAATCCTTTGTCCCAGGAAGAGTTGCAACAATTCATTTTCAGGACACTTTTATGAAAAACTTGTCAGACTTAATGAAATTTCCAACAAAGAATACACCCATGTTTTTCACAGAAGCAAGTGATGTTATGAAAATGAAGAGGAAAAGCACGATATAAAAAGAAAAAACCTTCCAGGCTAGAGACTAGAAAAATCCTTTAAGATTTAATTTGTAGTATTAATAATTAGAATAATATCTAACTGTAGGTCTGTGTGCCTTACGAGTTTCATGGAATACAGTTTTATACTGGCCAAGCTTTGCTATGTACAGTAACTCACTTCAAATTTCATAATGATATGCAAGCTATTATGAGTAGCCATATGTTTTTTAATTGCTATATTTGTGTCTGTGTGTGTGTCTGTGTGTGTGTGTATTCATATGCATGCCATAGCACATGAGAGACTGTCAGAACATTGCTTGTAAGAGTCAGTTCTCTCTTTCCACCATGTTGGTCCCTGAGACTGAACTTAGCTCATCAGTCTTGGCAACTGATCCATATCATTGGCCCATGAGCAGCCATTTTAACACAGAAAAATTATGAAAGTGCTATAGAGTTGGGTGACTGTTGGATACCAGAGCCCACTATTAAATTCTTGGTTTCCATCAACCAACTTTTTATAAATCCTTTGAGAATTTTATAGAATACATTTGTGCTATATCCTCCCTAACTCCTTCCAGATCCACTCCTATTCATTCACCCCAAACTTTGTGACCTTAAGAAAAATATTCAGCCGGGCGTGGTGGCGCACGCCTTTAGTCCCAGCACTCGGGAGGCAGAGGCAGGCGGATTTCTGAGTTCGAGGCCAGCCTGGTCTACAAAGTGAGTGCCAGGACAGCCAGGGCTACACAGAGAAATCCTGTCTCGAAAAACCAAAAAAAAAAAAAAAAAAAGAAAAATATTCATTGGTTCTAATTTGTACTGTCCATATGCCTCTGGGGGTTAGGCTACTGCTAGAGCAAAGTCAACCTACCAGACCTATGCCCTTAAAGAAAATGGACTCTTTCTCTACAGTAAGCCATAAACTGTCCATGTCTTCTTAGGTAGAGGTAGTAGCTCATGAACCCCTTTCCATCCAATGTTGGAATGTTGACTGGCTTGATCTTATACAGATCTTAAGCAAATAATCTCAGCCACTGTGAGTTCATGAATACATCAGGGATCAACTTTTCTATCTATTACCTCAAATCTCTATATCCAGCTAACCGCTTTCTTCTGGGCAGCTCTAAGCCATTTTGCTGTTCTCACCCTGCTTCCTTAACTGCCTCTCAGAACTATGATCAGCTGTATTATTTATAGAGCCTGTCTTTGGGAGATCTAAAATATTTCAATTTTTTGTGGTGGATGCTAGGTCTTCCTACTTATTGGACGAGTAGCCTAGGCCTTTTCAGCTTGGACATCCTATAGAAGACACGTTGCTGAAGCAGGAATACTAACAAAACTTTACAATAGCAGGGTCAGGAGTAATGAGGGAGGTGTCTGACCAAAGGGCAGTATTTTTTAAAGTTTCAGTGAGTCTCATCTTAAAGCAAACTTTCTACATTTTGATTGCACTGCTGTTAGCATAATCACTTATGTGTGTCAACACTAAACAAATTGTATAGTCAAAAATCGATTGATTGCTTGCCAAATATGCTTTACTTAGAAACTACTTAAAACCCTTCCTCTTTGGTTCCTAACACCCTCTGAGTATCTCAAGCATATATCTGTCTCCCTTAAGGCCCCTGCTGGAAGAGAAGGCATAGCCAGATCAGATAACCCTTTTAGATTTAATAAAATATGTTGATTAAGAAGCAGTCTAGATACAGAGGTTATGTGAATAGTTCCCAAAGATGGAAAGCATCAAAACCCTTGGTATTTGCAACTATTGATGCCTCCATGTTATGGTCAGCGGCTCAAGGGCAAACATACGCAGCTTGTCCCTGGACCTGGCAAAGGTATTTGGGATAAAGGGGAATAAACTGCATATTTCACCCTCTTCTTGCTCATCAGAACCAAACTGTTGCTTCTCAATGCCCAAGTTCAATATAATGCCTATGAGTCAGGGTCCTTGGGTGCAGTGAATGGATGCAGAGGCAGCACAGGGATCTAGCAGGTAAACTAGGTATGGCCATCTACTCACTGCAGTCTTTGTTTGTTTGTTTTTTGTTTGGTTGGGTTTTTTGTTTGTTTTTGGTGTTATAGAGCATGGGTAGTTTTCTACCTCTCTGCTTTTCTCTAATTCTGCATTTGATGAATCAGGGAAACAGGATCTAGCTTCCCTGAAAGAATCTGCTTATAGTCTGAAGATGTCATCAAGACAGAGTCATGGACAGGCTCTTGGCTAGGATTCTAGTCCCTTTCTCTGTCTGCTTGGAAGTGACTTCCTGGAAGATGGGGAGGAAAGTGGGTGTATGAGTGAGTACATGAATATGTGAGTGTGTAAGTGGGTGGATGAGTGAGTGAGTTAGTTACTGAGTGAACAAATGAATGACTTCATGAATGAGTGAGTAAGCAAGTGAATGAGTGACAACCACTTTTTAAAGCAAAAGCAAAAACCAAATAAACAACAGATAGATAAATGATAGATGCCAGATAGATAGATAGATAGATAGATAGATAGATAGATAGATAGATAGATAGACAGATGAAAAATGAAGGTACTGGCACTCATGACCCAGCCACTGAAACCTCTAGTGCTTCTATGTAAGAGCCAGAAAATGGCCACAGAGATCTCCCGAGCTCCCACTGCGACTTAAATCCCACCGTTACTCCTCTGTTGCTGTGGCTGCTTTCTGCTCGGTTGCTAAGCATCTGTTGCCCACCTCCATCTATACCATTCTCCACATGGCAGTCAGTGGAATCCTTCTGGAAATCCACTCATATCACTCTGTCCTCAAAGCTTCTTGACTTTCTATTATCTTTCAACACAAGCATATATCCTTACAGTAGTGGCACCTTAGGACCATCCCTGTCTATCACAGGTGAGTATTCCCCCACCCAAGGCTCACCCCTTCTCCCTGCTATCCTTCTCCATCCTCTGGGCTTTGTAAGGAACACTCCTGATTTCTGCTTGTTTGCTCTAACATCAAAGCAAATATGGCTCTTACCCACATTTTCATGCTTTCTCAACTGTTACAGGAGTCAGTGACCTGGAGGATTATATGTTAAATTTAAAAATAAACAAAGAAACAACAACAAAACAAAATCATGACTCCTTTCTCCAAGAAAAATAGGGAAAAGCTTAGGCATCTTATACAGAAACGTGGGTTTCAAGGAGTCTCAGAAACCAACTCTGTACTGTCACCTTGACAATACCTAGAAGAGTGGTTTTAAATCTGTGCACTGTGATCCCACTGGGGCTCAAAGAACCCTTTCACAAGGGCCACCTAAGATAGTGGAAAACACAGATGTTTACATTATGACTTGTAACAATATAAAAATCACATGAAGTAGCAATGAAAATAATTTTATGGTTGGAATTACCACACGAGAAACTGTATCAAAAGTTTGAGAGCTACTGGCTTAGAAAATCTCTACGCATGTCTATATGGGAGTTTCTAGACATGTTGAGTGGAGTGGGAAGATCCAACCTGTCTGTGAGGGCACCATCCCTTGAGTTGAGATCACAGGCTGAATAAAAAGGAGATTAACTGAGCATGGCATGCATCTCTCTCTGCTCCTGACTGCTGAGAAGTGACCAGTGGCCTCATACACCTGCTGCCATGTCCTCCCCACAATAATAGATTACTTCCTTAAACAGTGGATCCTAACCAGCCCTTCACTCCTTAAGTTGCTCATGTCAAATTATGTATTTTATCCCAGCAAGCAACATAACTAATACTTTATGAATTACCATAGTTATCATAGTAAAACCTTATTTAGAAATCATAAATTTATCTATACACACACACACACACACACACACACGTCTCTGCATCTCTCACTTTCTAATAAAAGCAAACATGAATGAGAAAAATCTGACACACCTTACAGAAACTCGATCCAAGCACCATTGAGAAATACATGATTCATAGCAACCTCCTGACTGGGTCATGTTTCTCAGCATACATCCATCTTGGTTCCAGAGAAACTTTCTTTAGAGTGGCTCTCTCAGGCTGACTGAATACTGAAAGCCACAGGGAAAGCTATTACCTGAGGCTAATAGAGTTTGTGGAGAAGCAGGCACCGCTGCTAATATCCTCATTCTGGCCTCTGAGATAAGAGCCCTTTCTGGGCAGAGCTTTGTTAGAAGTGAAATTTTTCATCCCTGCTGCAGATAAGCTGACTGTGGTTGCTGCGAGCTATGCCGAGCTTTCCCTTCACAAGTTATGAATGGAACCCTGCATGTCACAGATTCTGGGGAATCACCTCTTTCCTGACTCTTGGTTTCTGGTTTCTTAATCCTCCTCGGGTCCTGATGCTGAAGGTAGTAATGACTTCTCCATTGACCTTCCCTGTGCCATGCTGTGAGATGGATATTTATCTTAAAGGAGCTTTGTAGGTAGCTATCTAGACTGGGGTCCTTTCTCTTTCTTCACTCAAGAGGTGAACCATTCCCTGTGTCTACATCATACAGGGTTCGGCACAGTGTTTCAGGCTGGACATGTGTGAATTATGGACGACATATCTGCACAGGAAATAGCAGTCAGGAATGACCGCATGAATTCCGCAGAGCACAACTTACCTAAGGACGATAGCAGAACCACATGCTTCTCCACAGGCACTCCGAGCCCACGCTGTCTGAGAATCCCATCCCTGCTTCTCAGAATGTGATCAGCACCATAGCAAGCCAAGCAGGACAAGACTCTGTCTGGTCCATTTATTTCTGCAAAGCATTCCGTCCTGCCCTGTGCTCAAAGACCCTCAGCCTGTCTCTTCTCTCATTTCACCTCCTTCAGAGGCATCTCTGCCTCACCTCGTAGAGAAGGTCCAGCTTGGCATCCTGCTTCCCAGGATGTAAGGGACCTTCCACAGCATGGATTCTTGGGCAGGAAACTCAGCTAAATGCACTGCCATGTCCTCCATCTTTCTCAGCAATGAGGTTAAATAAGGATGCATCAGAACTATAACCTAGTCTGCCATGCTGTATTGTGCTTTATTACTGCCAACCTTAGCATTAGATGGAGACACTCAAGGCCGGAGACTATGTTCATCTTTGTACCCACAAGGCCCACCTTCTCAGGGCAGCAGCATATCAGTAAGTATTTACACTTAAGACAGGGATTCCTCAGTCTATAAAGAGGACTGATTTGGGTGAGGAAACAAATCTAAAAACTTGGTTTCCTATTCTAATCTCTTATGTATGTCCTAGGTAATTTTTTGCAATAATCAAAAAGTCATAGTCAGCGACTTTAATGTTCTAGTATTGTGTGCATGGAACCTTCCAGGTCTGAGACCTAGGGAGAGGAAGGGTCTCTTGTAGTTCTGCTCTGATTGGTCCCACACTCTCCTCCCCCTACATTGTGCTGATCCTGGATGCCTCACTGTCCACACAGGAAGCAGAGCAAGAAGTACAGCCACCCAGACCTACCTCAGTTGCTGGCTTCCATTTTTTTCTCTGGCCACTCTGGATGGGGCCAGAGAGTCTCCTGCAAGAAGAAAGTACATCCTGGATATAACTCACAAGGACTTGGCCTTTTCATACCAGAGAAAACCTGGTATCCTTGGGTATCTGCAAATAGCCTAATATGGCCAGAACAGAGGATTATATAGTAAAGATGAAGGATGGACAAGGAGATCCTAAGAGCAAAAGACACATGAGAAAGAGCTCTGTGACATGCATTAAGGGATCCCTTGGCCTGTGCCCCCTCCCATTCCATGGTTCATCGAGATCTTGTTCCATGTCCCATTTTACCCACCAAAGTTCCCAGTGTAAACATTTCTATGTCTTCTAAACTCTGGAAAAGTTTCATCAGCAGGGCTGGCACCATCCAGGCTTCTGCTTTGTATCTAGCCCGCCAGAAAGTTCCATCAATAGCCAGTGACATATCCCCAGTGTCCCTTGATAGCTGAGCTTTGGTTATGACAACCATATCAAGAGACAGAGAGCAAGGTGAATATGTTTTATGCAATTTGGATATTTGTGATTTCTCCTTCCATTAAAAACAACCCAGTTTACACAGGAAGAGGGCAGCCTCATGCCCAACATCTGGGGGAGAGGGACAAAAAAGGGAGGTAGACAAGATGGGTAGAGGGAGGATGGGGGAGAGGCATGAAAATCGGGATAGAGTGGGAAAGAAGCATAAAAAGAGAAAAGAAAATGGGGGTGGAAGTGAGCTGGAGAAGAAGATGACAGAGCGGTGGAGAGGTGGGTAGAGAGGGATAGGACAATGCCCTTCTGAGACTAAACACTGAAATGCTGTCATCAAAGCTGCACGGGGAAAAGCTGCTGGTTTTTACTAAGTTGAAGAGATTACTCAAAAGATATAATACTGTAAAAACATAGATTTGCTAAAGAGATATATAGATTATTAAAATCCACATTTAAATATTGACTTTTTCTGAGGTTGGGGGAATGGTTTGGCTAGTAAACTCCTTGTACTGCCACCATGAGGGCCTGAGTTTAAACCCACATTTTAAAAATGATGCAAAATATAAAGTTGGTTGGGTGTTATCCCAAAAGTTGGTTTGTACTTATCCCGGTGCTAGGGAAGCAGAGATAAGGGGTTACTGGGATAATGGGCTAGCCTCATCACTCAGCAAGTTCTGAGCCAATGGGAGATACTGTCAACATATAGAAAGCAGATGGCAGCTGAGGAACAACACCCAAAGTTGGCTCCTGGACTTATGGACAAATGTATGCATGTGCACAACTGTATACACATGTGCATCTGCATGCTCCCATGTGCTACTTACACATGAACATAGCTCCCTCTCCACACATACAATATAGAAAATGTCCATTCAGATTTATTGTATGTATTAGCGGGCATAATCTTGTGTTATTTAGTGTTCTATTTATTTTGCATAATTAGAGCTATCATGTATATATCATATATAAATGCATATTATTGTCTTTCTGAGACAACTCCTGATAGTTACTTATTTCATGCTTCATTTTCTAATTTATTAATGGTGCTTTTGTCTTAAGAACCTTTTGTCCCCATTTATAAATTTGGTATTGCTTTCTTAATTAATTGAGTTAATTATCTATCATTGTTAATTAGTTATCATTCTGTCTCAATAATAAAAACAAGGTTGTAACTCAAGCTTGTAAACTGCAAACGACTCTCAAGCGTTCCTGCATAATGTCCTCAGTGCTGGTTTTACACAGTGAGAGATGTTTTGAATTCCCTCTTTGATCCAGACGTTATATAAGGGCCATTTCCATATTTTACAATTTCTAATGATGGAGACATTGCTTTGCTCTTTTGTCATCGCTATTGTAACTTGCTCACATCTGAATTATTCTTGTCTACTTATCGCTTGGCTGACAAGAATACTGTTTTAATTTTCAAGTGTAATTTCTGAGTGACTTCTTTGTGGCTGGTTCTGATGTCTACCATTCTAGCCAGACCTCCCTGCATTGGCTTTCCGAGGGTGCAATATGAAATCACCACAGACTTAGCAAATTAAAACAAGAACCACCAATCATCTCATAGTGGGTCAGAGGCCTGGGATCCAATTCAATCAAGTCCTCTTCTTGGACCTGCAAGACTGAGTCTGGAGTCCCTGAGTGCTATGTGAGGCCCACTGTGCTCACCAAGTCTACTGGGTGCTAAAAGAACAAGTCACCCACAATAACTGCTTTTAAGGCAGCAAACAAACTCCAGGAAGCACCCACCCTCTTTACCTCTGTTGATTAATTAAAAACATCTGATTCAAGAACTTTAACCATTCCTTCCAAACTCCTTCCTCTTTGCCATACATGTGATCTATTTCAGGGCTGACAACTCATCCTAGTTTGAAACCCAAACACCCTCTAGCCTAGGGTTTCACTGATTTTGCCCATTCCATTGCAACAGGTCTTTATCTTTTCACCCGTGCTTTGAAGTGCATTTAATCTATAAAGGTACTTTCTAAAGGTACTGGTGCCAGACTTCTCCATAAACTCTTATTAAGAGATCAGAGACTGCTTCTCCAGCCTAGGCTGACATCATCTTCCCACAGTTTTCCCGATCACCGCCAGACTTAATCTTTCTCACGTGTGCTTCATGGAAAAGAATGTTTCAGGCTTTACCTACTCTTTCCTTATCTCCTCTGACCACTGATGTCTGCCCAAGGATCCCTTCAATACTGTTCCCAGCTTCCAGCTTCAAAATTTGGTCATGTATGAATATGAGTTTCTCTTCTGTGTATGTGGTCACACCTGCCACTTACTATATATATGCACAGAGATTGGAATGTGGCTCCGTGGGAGGACCTTTGTGCTCCATTGATGCCCTGCATTAAGTTTGTAGGTGTAAAAGTGACACAATAACCATGTAAGTGGGTTGACTATCCAAATGGCTCCATGGGGCCAAGCACTTTGCACTGAAGCAAAGGAGCCATTGTTAGTGTTCAAACCCGAGAAAGCTCTAGCCATATAAAGTGTATTCATATAGAAGGGCAGGAATGTATGTAGAAAATCTTACACAATTTAATCATTTTGAGCACAAAATAATTTAAAAAACATCTTTTGACTTTTCTTTCCAGTAATGGAGATTTGGTCATTCAGATGTAACTGGTCCTCATAAAATAAAACATATATGGAAAGGTTTAAAGCAATGGGCTGTTCCCTCTCCTTCTCCTTCCCCTCCTCCTCCTCCTTCTCTTTCTTCTCCTTTTTCTCCTCCTCCTCTTTCTTCTCCTTTTTCTCCTCCCCCTCCTTCTCTTTCTCTTCCTTCTCCTCCTTCTCTTCCTCCTTCTTTTTAAGCTAGTTGAGAATACCAGAAATTTACCAGAAAGTTTAAAAATTAAACACACAAACAAAAAACTATCAGGCCAAGATTATGAACAAAGAGAAACAGGAGATTATGTTCAAAGTTAAGAGGTGTTTTCCTTTGGGATTTTAGTCAAAATTGACAGAAGTAGCTAAAAGTGTCAGGTGTGGCATCACTGATCACCTCAGAGAAACAGTGTAACCAGGCTGGGTATCAGAGGGGACAATGCCCCTCACCAGCCCACAGGAGTGGTGAAACCAGGT
The DNA here is from genome assembly GCF_978045245.1 of Mus caroli. Taxonomy (NCBI): domain Eukaryota; kingdom Metazoa; phylum Chordata; class Mammalia; order Rodentia; family Muridae; genus Mus; species Mus caroli. Next base: position 23,562,101 of record NW_028227269.1, on the reverse strand, counting down.
GGAGCATCAAGACCAGACATGTCAGAGCTCCAGTGAGTTCTCCCAAGAGTAAGGAACCATACATATGTCCTCTGTGCAGGAAGAGAAGGGTCTATTAGTCTAAAATAATTTATATAAACAATATCTCAAATCAGCAGAAAAGGACCGACCAAGCATGAATGCCAAAGCGCCCAGATATTAGAGCAATCAGACACATATTTCAGACTGATTAGGACCATCATGTTGGAGAATGCTAAAGCAAACAAACACACAAAAAAAGACCGAGGGTGTCGGGGAAACTAAAATACCAAGAAAGTGGCATGGCCAATTTTTAATAAAAGAAACAAATAGAAAATATTCAAATTAAAAATATTATTACCAAAATTACAAACTCAATGAGTATGATTAACAGTTGATTAGTCACACAGAGGCGAGAATTAGTCAACATAAAAAAGAAAAAACAAATTAAGCAAAATAAAATTTGGATGAATCCAGGATGTAAGAATCTTCAGAGACAAAAGAGAGAATATGACCAAAACCAATATTTGGAAACATAATTGAAGATAATCCTTTAAAAAACTGACAAAAGCCATTAAGCAAGATTCAAGGATCTCTGAGAACTCAAGCAGAGCACATAAAAAGAATCAAGAGTATGTCCACTGGTGGTCTAACGTATATCAGAAGCACAGAGAAGAAAGCCAAGGGGAAACTCTCCAACGAGAGGTAAAAAGACAAGTTAGAACACTTGGACTGACCACTCAAGAAAAGAAATGGAAATGAGAAGCAGTGGACTGACTGCCTTAAATACAAACAAACAATGAACAAAAAAAACAAAAACAACAACAACAACAACACTCCTTCAACCTGCAGTTCTCTATGGTGTATATCCTCTCTTCCACAATTAGGGTGAAGTGAAGAAACAGCTAGTTTCTAACAGCAACTGTGGACCAGTGCAAGCATTAAAATTGTTTTCCACACAAAAGAAAAAAATCATCCCAGATGGAAGGTTAATGTTTCAGAAAGGCACATAAAGCTACAGGGATTGGAACTCTATAGATAAGTCTTCATGTACATATACAAATGTCATAATAATTAAAGGAACATTTTTTGGAAGAAACAAAACTGGAAGAACACCTCAGTTTGTTTTATATAAGGTCACTGTAACCTGACTTCCAAAACGAAGACAGAACAAGAAAACAACAAGTGGTATGGTGTTTAATATTGATACAATAGACCTAAATAACCATTGGGGGAAAGTCAGGTGATGTTTAAAATTGAGACTATGGTGATATCAAGTCATCTTTATTCAGAATGCAGGGTTGCATTAATACAGAAAATACATACTGATGGTTCATCATAAACTAGAAGCAAAAGGATCCCCTTAAGAGACGGGATAAATGACAGAATACGACATCAGGGAGGAATGAGGAGCATATGCTATCAGTGATATTCTTACTCGGTAATTGGTGGTGTTTGACTTGAGGGAAATTCTAATCAACTTTTTAAATGTAACTTCTCATTTAAATTAAAAGGAAAGAAAAAATGCTCTATTATCTAGAAACAAAACACCACTTTGGAGACAATATCAATACTTATTTAAGAATTCCAACATTCTACAGATCAAGTGTTTAATTGAATAAACAAGTTTGATAGACTATTGGATATAAAGAGAAGACAAGTTCAGTTTTATCTGTGATTATTAGCAATGAGTAACAAAACAAAACTTGTAAGAGCTACAGTTTATGAATGTATCAATTAACACCTGTGAATAAAGTAAAATTATATATCATCCCTGAACACTGAAAACATAAAAAATTTCAAAACACCAGGAAGTTCATGAAGATATATAGCATGCTTGCAGATTAAAAGACCAAATATTTTTAAAGGATAATTATCTCACAAAGATCTGAAAATTAAAGGGGGAAAGGGGGAGGAAGAGGGGGGAAGGGGAGGGAGGGGGAGGGAAGAGGGAGAGGGAGGAGAGGGAGGGGGAGAAGGAGGAGAGGGAGGGGGAGAGGGGGAGGGGGAGAGAAAGTGAGCCAAAGATCCATCAACAAATGAGTGGAAAAAAGAAAGTGTAGTCCATCATAATGTCATGACACTCGCAGAAGGACAGTGGGGGATGACTATAAATAAACTATGTAAGATACGCCCATGAAAATGCCATAATGAGACCCATATCTTTCTATGATAACTTCAAGTATCAATAAAAGTAAAGCACCTTTGGCGATCCAGAAGAAGTATCAGTCAGGAAGAGCTAGGCAGGATGTTTCTCCCACCTGCTCTCAGGAGTTTGCCAAAACTAACAAGAAACCCGTGGACAGATAAAATTCAAGATGCGGGCAGGACTAGTGTGCTGCATGTGCATGCTTGCTTCCATCTGAGATGGACCAAACAAAGCAGAGGACATGGACAGTCTGTCTGCCTGTCAGTAGTATTGGGACCACATCTAAGAACAAGCAAAGTTTAATTATCACACACACACACACACACACACACACACATGTAATGGGAAAAGAAGAGCACCCTTTAATGGATAGGCTAGGAAAATGGCTTCCTGTCCTAAAGATGGAAAACAGAGCCTGAACAGCAACAAAAGCTACAGCTAAAAAGATAAAGATGTTAAGTCAAGCTACATCAACATTAAATTTTGGTTTTGAAAAAAAAAGTCTCTCTCAAGAGCAAGGCAAGGTATTTGCTGCCAACACACAACTATCAAAGGACTCTTATTGTGTGCAGAAAACAAGTATGGAACAGTAAGTCAATGAAAGACAGTGTACTGGCTAATTTTGTGTCAACTTGACACAGCTGGTGTTATCACAGAGAAAGGAGCTTCAGTTGAGGAAATACCTCCATGAGATCCAACTGTAAGGCATTTTCTCAATTAGTGATCAACGGGGAAAGGCCCCTGTGGGTGGGACCATCTCTGGGCTGGTAGTCTTGGGTTCTGTAAGAGAGCAGGCTGAGCAAGCCAGGGGAGGCAAGCCAGTAAAGAACATCCCTCCATGGCCTCTGCATCAGCTCCTGCTCCCTGACCTGCTTGAGTTCCAGTCCTGACTTCCTTTGGTGATGAACAGCAGTATGGAAGTGTAAGCTGAATAAACCCTTTCCTCCCCAACTTGCTTCTTGGTCATGATGTTTGTGCAGGAATAGAAACCCTGACTAAGACAGACAGTGACATGGAAAATGGTCCAGAGAAGAATGAGGTGGACAGCATGCCTCCTACTCTACTCAGTCCTGCACAAGTGTACACTGATAATGAGTTACAAGCATGAACTTTTAGTCACAACTTCCTGTCATCTGAACCTCCCTTTCCAAACCCTTCTAGTCCATCTGGCCTTTTAGTGTTCTCCATGGGAAGCCCCACTTCCTCCAGCTGTTTTCCCCATTCCAGAATGTTTATGTGAGACTTCGGAAGGATGACTTTCACCAGCCAGCTAGACTCCACCCCCACCATTGCCAAATCCAGCCTTCCCACCATTTGGGATCTGAGACATACACATCACTCATATGTGTTTAGACTTGGGATTTGGGAAACTTCAAGGGGAGTCCTGGGATATCTTCCTTTCAATCTGTTAACTAAGGGATAAGTCAACATGAAACTAGTTGCCTGGAATATGATCTGGAAGCTAACTCTGGATGGAGAGGTACTATGCTGCAAAGGTGTCTCAGGTCCACAGAGCCACCAGCCTATTGAGTGCAGCTAGATCTGGCCCACCAGATAGAACCTAATTGCATGTCTAATAAGCTAATTGCTATCTAATAATTAATCAGGACAGAGACACTTCTTCAATGGAGATTCCGTTCTCCCAGATGCTCCAGCTTGCAATAGGCTGACAGAAACTTATGCTTCGGTGACACTGAAGCTTTAAGAAATCCTAGCTAAATATCTTCTTATCCTAGTGTCTTACCACAGACTCCAAATGTCTATCGTAATTCATAGTGAGTTCTGGGTGGTATTTGTCATCTATGGCAAGAAGTTGAGACTTCTGGCTTAGCCATCTTGACAAAATGGCTGGATGACTACTGGGAAGGCCATCTACTGGAAAGGAGAACCAAGGAAGGTTTTCTTACTTGATACTCCACTCTTTTTCCAAGAATACAGCCCTCTGTGCTACTTGGGTTTTTGTCAACCTATTGCAAGCCAGAGCATCTGGGAGAAGGGAATCTCAATTGAAAAAGTGTATCCATCCTGATTAATTATTAGATAGTAACTAGATTATTAGACACGCAATTAGGTTCTATCTGGTAGGCCAGATCTAACCTCACTCACCAGGCTGGTGGCTCTGTGGACCTGAGACACCTTTGCAGCATACTATCACTCCATCTCTCTGCATCTGTATTTAGCTTCCAAATCATATTCCAGTCAACCAGTTTCATGTCAGCTTACCCCTTAGTTAACAGATTGGATAGAAGCTATGATCCAGATTTAATGTATATTTACTTGAGAATAATGACTAACATTCTAAAAATTGCATATCAACCTCATTTGCTGAGGTTAAAGAGAACTATGAAATTTCCCCTCCCACCTCCATGGTTGAGATGTAGTTCTTCTAGCTCTGAAGGCCTTCCACATATGAGGGTTGTTATCTTTTCTGTTCTTTGTTTCCTCTGCCATGCTTGCATACCGTCCTGTAGCATGAACAAGGGAGCCTGGGCTTCTTCCTGCCACAGCTCTTTACCTATCTACACCCAATCATTGTCTTTCTACTTCATGGGTGGATGGCATTTTCATCTCTTTGCTTGCTGAAATCAAACATTCTCAGGTGACTTTAGTATCCTAGAGGGTCACTTGTGTCGTATTCAAAGCAAATAAGCTCCACATTCACTCTGTAATGAAGTTGTCAGTCATCAGTTAGACAATGGCCTTTGGCTCCCTCCTCCTTCTCAAACAATCTATAGTTAGTAGGTTCTTAATAAATTCACCGACTCCCATTCAAGGCAAATAAACGACACTGTAATGAGCTTCTCATAGCAACACAAGTCCTTGATTTCACCTGACCTTGATGCAACTCACAATATGAGCTCCAAACCACAATCAGTGTCTGCTACAAAGACAGCCTAATGCCTTGAAAAAGTTCACCACCCAAGGGAATTGTCCCTACCTTAGCATGTTTGGGTGGGTGTGTGCACATATGTGTATCTCAACCTTGTTAACCTGGGGTTGGGGTTGGAGAAAAATTAGTTCTGTGCGTGTGGTTCAGTCTATTTCTTCAAACATGCCGAATGATAATTAGCTTTGATTTTTACATCTATTCATAATGATAGCGGAGGGCAAGGCACAACAGGAAGGGGGCTGCGAGCTTTCCACTTAGCAATTAATTCTATTATTAAATGCTAAGAAAAAAATAAGTGCCTGCCAGCTGTAGCTTTATTGTGTTTTCCCAGAAATAATAATGAGAAGGCTCTGAAAGTATATGATTTCTTTTTTTTTTTCTCCCCCAACCTGAAGAAGAAAGTCCATGGCTCCTTCTGTATGAAAATGGGAGGACTCCTTTAAGGAAAATTGACTTGGACAGGGTGTTAGAAGGACAGAAGCGGGCTGGGGAATCAGCTTAGCTGGCAGAATGCCTGCCTAGATGCATGAAACCCTAGGTTTGATCCCCATTACCACAGAACAGGGCATGGTACATGATGGTCCATTCCTGTAAACCCAGAGGTAGAGGGGACCTCAAAGAGAAGTTCAAGGTCATCTTCAGCTATTGTGAGGATAACCTGGGCCCTATTAGGTCCTAGCTCAAATGAAACGAAGAAAAGGAGAAGAAGGAGAAAGGAAAGAAGTAATATAAATGAGTGCCTTTTAAATTTAATTATGGGGATGCTTTTTGCTTCCTCTTGGTTGGCTTCATGCACATATACAATGTGTTAAGATCACATTCATTTTTAAAAATTCACATGCATCATGGTCCAGAGTATAACCAAAGTAACATGAAGATTTAAATCTAGGGTGTTTGGAGGGTCCTCCACAGATGTATGCACAATATAGAAAATACTAGAGAAGATACATGAACTGCAGCTTTTGAGGAGAGAAAAAGACAGCTTGATAATACTAGTGTCTGGGCTTGGGTAGAGATGTCAATCATCAGTCAGACAATAGTGATTGGTTGCCTTCTTCTTGTACCTCCCCTGGCCAGTCACAGGTTCTCCATGAATAGTAAGCAAACCTGACCTTGCCTGGGTTTTGTCTTCAGTATTCCCACCAGTACATGATACAGAAGGCTCCTGAGGCTTCTCAGTATATTGCACACCCTTTGCACAGGGCATCAGGCTGTGTCCTTCTCTGTCTCAGAGTATAAGTGAATTTGTATCCCAAGTCAGATCTGGCCACCCATCCTTTGTAAGGGAGTGAAAGAACAAAAGTCTTCTCATTGTGTCCTGAATTTCCTGGATGTTTTGAGTTAGGATCTCTTTGCATTTTCCATTTTCTTTGATTGTTGTGCTGATGTTCTCTATGGAATCTTCTGCACCTGAGATTCTCTCTTCCATTCCTGTATTCTGTTGCTGATGCTCACATCTATGGTTCCAGACTTCTTTCCTAGGGTTTCTATCTCCAGCGTTGCCTCACTTTGGGTTTTCTTTATTGTGTCTACTTCCCTTTTTAGGTCCTGGATGGTTTTATTCAATTCCATCACCTGTTTGGTTGTGTTTTCCTGCAATTCTTTAAGGGATTTTTGTGTTTCCTCTTTAATGTCTTCTACTTGTTTAGCAGTGTTCTCCTGTATTTCTTTAAGTGAGTTATTTAAGTCCTTCTTGATGTCCTCTACTATCATCATGAGATATGCTTTTAAATCCAGGTCTAGCTTTTCAGGTGTGTTGGGGTGCCCTGGACTGGGCGAAGTGGGAGTGCTGGGTTCTGATGATGGTGAGTGGTCCTGGTTTCTGTTAGTAAGATTCTTACGTTTACCTTTCGCCATCTGGTAATCTCTGGAGTTAGTTGTTTTAGTTGTCTCTGTTTAGAGATTGTTCCTCTGGTGATTTTGTTACCCTCTATGAGCAGACCTGGGAGACTAGCTCTCTCCTCTGAGTTTCAGTGGTCAGGGCAGTCTCTGCAGGCAAGGTCTCCTCTTTCAGGGAAGGTGCACAGTTATCTGGTGTTTGGACCTCCTCCTGGCCAAAAATGAAGGCCCAAAACAGGATCTTTCAACAAATGGTGCTGGCACAACTGGCGGTTATCATGTAGAAAAATGCGAATTGATCCATTTCTATCTCCTTGTACTAAGGTCAAATCTAAGTGGATTAAGGAACTCCACATAAAACCAGAGACACTGAAACTTATAGAGGAGAAAGTAGGGAAAAGCCTCGAAGATATGGGTGCAGGGGAAAAATTCCTGAATAGAACAGCAATGGCTTGTGCTGTAAGATCGAGAATCGAAAAATGGGACCTCATAAAATTGCAAAGCTTCTGCAAGGCAAAAGACACCATCAATAAGACAAAAAGGACACCAACATATTGGGAAAGGATCTTTATCTATCCCAAATCGGATAGGGGACTAATATCCAATATATATAAAGAACTCAAGAAGGTGGACTCCAGAAAATCAAATAACCCCATTAAAAAATGGGGCTCAGAGCTGAACAAAGAATTCTCACCTGAGGAATACCGAATGGCTGAGAAGCACCTGAAAAAATGTTCAACATCCTTAATCATCAGGGAAATGCAAATCAAAACAACCCTGAGATTCCACTTCACTCCAGTCAGAATGGCTAAGATCAAAAATTCAGGTGACAGCAGATGCTGGCGAGGATGTGGAGAAAGAGGAACACTCCTCCATTGTTGGTGGGATTGCAAGCTTGTACAAGCACTCTGGAAATCAGTCTGGCGGTTCCTCAGAAAATTGGACATAGTACTACCGGAGGATCCAACAATACCTCTCCTGGGCATATATCCAGAAGATGTCCCAACCGGTAAGAAGGACACATGCTCCACTATGTTCATAGCAGCCTTATTTATAATAGCCAGAAGCTGGAAAGAACCCAGATGCCCCTCAACAGAGGAATGGATACAGAAAATGTGGTACATTTACACAATGGAGTACTACTCAGCTATTAAAAAGAATAAATTTATGAAATTCCTAGGCAAATGGATGGACCTGGAGGGCATCATCCTGAGTGAGGTAACCCAATCACAAAGGAACTCACACAATATGTACTCACTGATAAGTGGATATTAGCCCAGAAACTTAGGATACCCAAGATATAAGATACAATTTGCTAAACCCATGAAATTCAAGAAGAACGAAGACCAAAGTGTGGACACTTTGCCCCCTCTTAGAAATGGGAACAAAACACCCATGGAAGGAGTTACAGAGACAAAATTTGGAGCTGTGACGAAAGGATGGACCATCTAGTAATTGCCATATGCAGGGATCCATCCCATAATCAGCTTCCAAACGCTGACACTATTGCATACATTAGCAAGTTTTTGCTGAAAAGACCCAGATATAGCTCTCTCTTGTGAGACTATGCCGGGGCCTAGCAAACACAGAAGTGGATGATCACAGTCAGCTATTAGATGGATCACACGGCCCCCAATGGAGGAGCTAGAGAAATTACCCAAGGAGCTAAAGGGAACTGCTACCCTATAGGTGGAACAACAATATGAACTAACCAGTACCCCGGAGCTCTTGTCTCTAGCTGCATATGTATCAAAAGATGACCTAGTCAGCCATCACTGCAAAGAGAGGCCCATTGGACTTGCAAACTTTATATGCCCCAGAACAGGGGAACCCCAGGGCCAAAAAGGGGGAGTGGGTGGGTAGGGGATTGGGGGGTAGGTATGGGGGACTTTTGGGATAGCATTGAAAATGTAAACGAGGAAAATACCTAATAAAAAAATAAATTAAAAAAAGAAAGAAAGAACAAAAGTTAAAAATGGAAAACAAACAAACAAAAAAGATTTATTCAGTGTGGCCACATGGAGAGGAGAAACAAAGAGGTCCAGAGAGACCCCCCCAAGTCTATCTTTAGGGTCCTTACCTGAGCTCAAAATTTAAATAGAGGACCAAGGATATGCACAGCCAAGCTGTCTCTGCCAAGTTGTGGTCCCACCCACTAATGACCCCTGATAGTCTGGGCTTCAGTCTCATCCTGTAAGTGCATCTGACAGGCATTCTTAAGGATCTATCATTACAATAGTCTAACATAGTTAGATTGGGAGACACAAGTGTCTCTTTCAGACCAAAGTGTGAACAAGAACCAAGAGTTCATGTGAAATTCAGCCCTCATTCCCAAGGACTTCCATGAACACTCCTTTCTATTTGTCTGGCACAAAAAGAAAATATCAACACAATGACACTAGGGTTGGGCTTAGAGCTAATTGAAACCGTACACCTCGTGTTCACGAACTCTGTGTCCTTGGGGTTATTGCAACATCACCCAAGCCTCTGTTTTCCTTTTGGAGCCTAGTGCAGTAATGCCTCTTTCATGGAGATATTAAGGAAAATCAGTATTGCTTAAAGGGGCATCTTGTTCCCTCCAGGTTACTAACAGTTGTTTACTTGTTTGAGGTCTCATGTTGCCTTCAAGTTTTTTGAAACTAGGAATATGATGAACTAAATTGAACTTCTTTCTTGTTTGGGAGACTGACTTCATGGATGACACTCAAAAGCCATCATCATAGAAGAAGGTTGAGCTGCCACACAAGTCTCCCAACCAATAGTATTTCTTTCTCCAGTTGGCTGGACTCAATGTCAATCAGGACAGCTAATACACGGAATCAGAATTTCATTTCTCAGAGCTAGAGAGATTGCTCTGCAAAAATGAGGAGCTAGATTTAGATTCCCTAGCACCTATGTAAAATTCTAGGTATGTGTGCATCTACCTGTGATCTTAGTATTATGAGGAGAAAGTGGAGGAAAAAAAGGCTGTCTGGGACTTCCTGGACACAAGCCTACCGAAAAACTGTAAACTCTAGCTCAGGAGGATCCCCTTTCTCAAAGGAATAAGGCAGAGAGAGAAAACCTAATGAACTCTCAGGCTTCAGTATGAGCATCCAACACAAACATGGGCATGTCTCACAGACAGAGAGAGAGAGAGAGAGAGAGAGAGAGAGAGAGAGAGAGAGAGAGAGAGAGAGAGAGAGAGAGAGAGAGAGAGAGATCACTCTTTCAGGTACCAGTGAAACCCATGCTCACCCGGCCCCATACCCTCCCCCAATCTCTTGTTCCCATTATATTTGTCACCATATTTGTTCAACAGAATGTATCCTTCTAAGCTGGAGCTGAAGTCCCCAAATTCTCCTCTGGCATCAGGGTAAGTATTTTACATTTTGTTCTTAACTTAATTTGCCTGTCTTTGTGTGGGAGACAGGGGTCACCCTGGATGTTGCTATGAACTCACTGTCCCCTGGACCTCTGCTCTGGGTAATGCACACTAGTGCCACCTTGTCATCTCCATCTAAAACTGACTCTCCTGGGGTCAACCTTAGATAGACCACAGGAGTCTCTCCCAGGATTGTGGAAAACCATTGGTTTAATGTCATGATGGTGTTCTGCAAATGACTGCTGCTGTCCCCACCTTCCTCTCCCTCTAATGCCACTCAGCAGAAGCAACTGGACCTCCAGAAGTGAATCTGTTGATGTTCTCCTTCCCTTTGTGCTGAATCTGTCAGCAGCATCCTAAGTCCCTCCCCCCACAGCCCTGTGCTTTTCTCCAGACTCCTGATTTTTATCAAACTGTCCAAATATTCAGAGCTATGTTTCTTTACAAATAGCTAGCCAGGTGTGGTGGAGAACGCCTGCCTGTAAACCCAGTACTTTGGAGGCAGAAACAGAAAAATCAACTCAGGTATGGGCCAGCCTGATCTTCACAAGGAGTTCTAGGCTAGCCAAAACTACATATTAAGTAAGACCCCGTTCTGTACAAATAGACAAATGAATCAACTAATATGGTTTCAATGTTGGAGCATTTATGCTAGACGTCCTCAAAACAGATCTACTTCCAGGTGCTCACTTATCCTCCAAATAAGCTTCCCTGACTCATCAGTAAAGTTCCTCATGATAGCTTCAGCACTCATTCCATGAGAGAAGACATGTCTGGAGCATCGCCAAACTCAGGTCAAGGTCCCTCCCAGGGCTCAGTGGTTTGTCGCCTGACATCTACCCCAATAGAGCTAGTTAGAGCAAAACTGAGCTTTAGCTGCTAAGATAATATCTAGATCTCTGACCAGCGAAATACAGTTGGAAGCCCTTCATCAGAGGAAAAGGCACCATCTTCCAGATGGAAGTCTTTCCCTTCAGTTTGGATGGTAGTTCCCTATAGATTGATACATCTCACAACACTTAGGGAGAAGGCTGAATGCTGCTTAGGACAGTGGTACAGGGCAACTGGGATTCAAGCTTTGGAACTAAGTAGAATATATATATATATATATATATATATATATATATATACATATATATATACACACACACACATATATATATATATATATATATATATATATATATATATATATATATGGGATTCTTATTTTCTGAGAAAACATACCACACTGTGTGCATGATCCACTGGCACTTGGGTTTTCAGTCATCTGCAGCCATGTGCTCATTCGGTAGGCACAGGATAGTACACCTTCTTCTCAATTGGTATTCCATTACTCACTCAGCAGACATTCAGCAAGCACTTGCTAATCTTGGAGCAGTGAACAAGAGCAAGTCAGACCTCTGGGGACGAGGTGAATAGTGGATCTGAGAATAAATGCATAACACACTAACCTGCAATGTTCCACGGCTGGAGAGAGAGCACAGCAATTAAGAGCACATGCTGATATTTCAGAGGACCTAAGTTCCATTTCCAGCATTCATACCAGGTGACATACTCCAGCGCCAGTCCAATGGCTCTGTAGAGATGGAAGGTGAATGCCCCTGTCTACTCCATTAGACAGAGCTTGTCAGTTGGTCACTTATTCCTTGACAAGAGTATTTGCTGCAGACTGGGGAGAGACAAAGTCAGACTGAAACCCACTGGAATGAAAATGAAAGGCTGTGTATTACCAGCAAGAATGGACAGTATTCTCAGAGAACTGTGCCTCAGAAATAGATGGCAAACAAGGGGTTGAAATTATCTTCTTCATAACAAAAACCATTAGAACTGCCATATACTGATGGGAATGATCAACATCATAGGAAGGGGTGATGATAAAGTAAAGAGGGTGTGGATTCTGGAGCAAAGTCAAAATTAGTGGAATCAGAAGAAACTTAATGAGCAGTCTAAAAAGCTACTCAGTCCTCAGGGTGGGTATTGCGTGGATAAATGTGGGGCTGCATAGATGCCTGGATGGGTGGATGAATGTATGCATAGATGTATGAATGTGTGAATGTGCTCATTAATGTATGGATGACCAGCTGTATGAATTGTGAATACATGTATGACTGCTTGGATGATGCCTAGATGCCTCTATGAACAGAAGACTCCATGAGAAAAATGACTTGATAGATGGATTAATGTGTGCATATGTGGATGCATGCATGAATGCTGTACATAAAGTGAGTGAGTATATGTGTGTGTGTGTATATATATATATATATATATATATATATATATATATATATATACATGTATATATGTGTGTGTGTGTAATTATATGTGATGAATGAATAAACAAATGTTCTAATTACATTTTCATTATATTTTCTAACTCTCAAAAATGTATTATAAGTTGTCACAGTGAATTAAACAGCTTCTTATAAAATGGCAAGTTATCAAGCTACAATTTCAAATGAAGAACTTAGGGGAAAAAAAAAGAATCTTCTTGGAGGATTTCTAAAATGAAATGTGATATGTTTCCCAAGGTGTCCACTTTATCCCTCCTGACAGGGGCTGGAAAAATATAGGTGAGAAAGAATGCTGAAAATAGAACTGTAAACTCAATAAAGCTCCAAGAAAGAAGGAAAAAGAGCCAAGACCAGGGCTAGGTACAAGTTTTGTTGTTGATCTGAATGGGATGCTGTACAATCAGATGCGGCGCCGACGCATCGCCCAACTACAGCTTTGAAAAGAAATCACAGTGAGAAATTGATCAAATTAGCATTTTATGATAATTTCCAAAGAGGAGGAAAATTGTGCTACATGGTTTTAAGGAATACATTTAAAAGTTGTTTATTGAGTTTTAAGATTTGTGTTCCAGAATACCTCCAAGTTCGTGGACGAGTTGTGAAATTAGTTTTTTTCTTCCATTGAATCTATAGCAGGAAGAAGTTGAAGGGAATTTCCCAAACTGTTAATGACTTTGGGAGAAATAAAATCAAGAAGATGAACTTGGAACATCAGGTTGAGAAGTGTCATATGAGTTTATCATAAGTTTAGATCCCAAATCTCTTGTTTGTTCATTAAAGAATCTTCCATTACTCTTTCAACTACAGACTGTTTATTTGCAAAATGGGGTGAATACTGTCACCTATGAAAGCTTGACAGAGTTCACACACATAAAGTACCTGGATGACATTTGTCAGAAACCATTTCCTCGACTCTTTAAAGAAAGTGGCCCTGGCTATCCTGGGCCTCCATCTGTAGACCAGGCTAGCCTCAACTCACAGAGACCCATCTGCTTCTGCCTCCTGAATTCTGGGGTTAAAGGCATGAGCTGCCACCACCACCCCCACATCATTTACTGATATTTTAATGTTTTGCACTGTGGTTGAAACAATCACTCTGGATTAATCCCTACTATGTGTTCAAGAAAAGAGTTCATTTGTGTAGAACTATCCCAGCCTCCAAGCCCAAATCTCTTCTCATTACAACCTTCATCACTTGCTGAGAGCATTGTAAAGTAAGCAAGGTACCTCTACCCACAGAAAATTCCAACCCACCTCCAGTTTTCACTCTTATTTCATTCTCTCATAGACCACTGGGGAAGTGTCCTGCAGTTTGCATGAGAGCAGAGCATGTTCCCATGTGTCCTCCAGTGCTGATGTGTTATTATCTAATGTGCTAATATCTGTAAAATGTCTGAAGAAGGCTGACCATGGAGCTGTGAGAAGGATGCTGGTAACCCCTGTCACAAAAACGCAAATATTCAAATATTCAAGAAGGGCCTATTAAACAAGATAGCAAGTCACTGAGTTCAAAAATTGAAAAATATAATGATTTTCTTTTAATATGTTTTTATAACAAAATATCAATTATTTATTTCTCCTTTTTTGGCAAACATACACGTTTTACAGTTAGGGTGGCAAATTTATTTGAGCATGAAAGTAAGAATGGACAGTTTAGTGTTAAGATAGATTATATATCTGAAAAGTCTCTGTGTCAGCCATTGGGGGCGAAAAATCAGCTTGCCCATGTTAGCTGGTGCAGCTTCCTAAACATCTTGGAAGTGTGTTCCTTAGTTAGATAAGATGTCCTGGATTTCAAGTCAATATTTAGGTCCTTGCCTCCTGACATCACTTATTTGAAACAGCCCATAATAATTGAAAAGTAACTTTACTATTATTAGATATTTATCTTTTAAATAAAAGTACAAATTGGAATGCATACTGTTTGGAGAAAGAAAAAAAAATCTATGACTTGCCTGGGCTGTCTGGACAAAAACATGATTGGCATGAAATTGCCAAATGGTGTTCTCTGATATTAACTAATTAAATATCCGTTCATTCCACTCTGCTGCCATGAGGATTGCACATGTACAGTTTCCTATGACTTCAGCACCCTACTTCTTCTAGACCTTATATTCTAATTTATTTCTGTTGTCCTGATAAACACTATGTCAGGGAGAGAGTGGTATATTTGGCTTACATTTCCAGGTTACAGTTCACCACTGGAACTTTGGGTAGGGACAATGGAGAGTTACTACTGGCTGGCTCTCACTGCCTTTTTCAGATTGCTTTCTTATACAGCTCAGACCTACCCTCCTAGGGGTGGTGCTGCCCACAGTGGGCTCGGACCTCCTACTTCAATTATCAGTCAAGACAATACCCCACAGATATGACCACAGGCCAATCTGATGGAGGTCTTCATTGGGATTCTCTCTTTCCTGGTTACTTTACTTTGTATCACGTTTACAATCAAAACTACCCAGTATCCCTTCCTTCTACAGTGACTACCAGGGGATGCACATACATGCACAGAAGGGATGAAGTTTCTAAAGGACTGTGTGCTGTTACTAACACACAGGCCTCTCCAGTGTTAGCCTCACATTCAACTTCTCACACCATAAGTCTTGCAATTCCTGAAAGTCTCTTGTCAATCCATGGTTTACCTTGCTGCTAGCCGCTACCAGGCAGAGTCAGGCCGATCCAGGGACGTTTGTATGGTCCTTAAGGACACAGGAAGAGCAGAACATCTTCCCAAGGTGTCTGCATTTGGGGACCATGCATGGGAGTTCCTGAGCCAGGGAATAGGGAACTGGCTATACTGGAAACGGGGTTGAGCTGGTCTGCAACTATATTTCCCACTGAGGACTCCCCTAGCTTTTTGAACTTGGCTATGAAAGGCAAGTGGGAAGTAGGGATTGGGGGGATCAGCTACATTTCCACTCAGGGAAGCAGTGGAGACAGCTGATATTTGGGTTTACCTTGAGGGTGTGGGGCTGTGGCCAGCTGGATCCAAGGTGCCCTGGATGCTGTCCTTTCAGCTTCTGTTCATCCTAAGCCAACACAGGTGCAGCTCCACCGTGAAGGGCATGAGCAGATCTGAGCACTTGTCACTGAGATTAGAAGGTGAAGACAGATTTAGGTCCAAGATGTTCCCTGGGAGTTCTGATTTCTCCTCCCAGTTTGTTCTCAAGAGTCCACTTTCCCCACTCTCTCACCTTGCTCACTCCCTTCTCTTCTTCTCAAGTACCAACTGCAACTCCAGGCTCAGAAAGTAGACTAGCAGCTCCCGTGATCCCCTGGGAGTGATAATAAGTCTACATCCCTAGTTATAGCCACAAAGTCACCTACATCAGCTAAGGAATCTGACATAACTCATAGCGACTCCTTTTCTCTTATTAAACTGTAAATGACAAAGAATGGATCACAAGCCAGTGAATTCCATACAGATGGGATGCAGATAGGGATGTAAGCGGTAAGACACTGGGTCATATGTACAAAGCCGAAATTAACACATATGCTCTGTAGGACCCTAAAATACATGCATGAAAATACAACAACCTTGCTATGGATGCATTTGTGGTACTACAACTGAAAAGCAAAACCTGAAGAGTTTTAGTCAAAAGAGGATCTAAAGGTATCATATGCCTGCTAGAGCCATATTGAACTAATGTTATTTTGGCCTAGAATAAATCTATACTGATACTCTCAATGAGCAAGCTTCTCTGGCCCTCAAGGATGAATAAGTGGTCCTTTCTTCACAGTGCTTACCTGGCCTTAGAGCTGGCACACTGGGATAAGATGTATAAGCAAGTTTGGTGATTTGAGTGGATTCCCAGGACTTTAAAGATGAAAGAGAAAATGACTCCTATAGGTTGTCCTCTGACCTCTGAGAGCATGCTGTGTCACTCCCCTATAAATAAACAAACAATCAAACCATCATCCAAATAGATACAATCACACTTGTCCAAAGTGAATTTCCTGTTCCTTTCCACAAGAGAGCAAGCAGCCAGAGAAAAATCACAGTTCCCCCGCTCCAGCCTTCCAACCCCTGGAGTACACTGTAAAGAGAAACTGGCTTGTTGAAGCTGGTTTGCTCTCCACTTAACAGAGTATGTGTTTATCTCAGCACCCTGCAAAGCATGGAAGATATACTGGGGAACAGGTGAGAAAAACCTTGCCCCCAGGAAGTCCCTATGACTGTGGTAGTTGCTGAAAAGCCTTTGATTTCTTTACCCATAATTGAAATGACATCTCTAATGCTTTGCACTTTACCACTCAGGACTGTAATCAGACCACTTAACACACTCACTGCTGACATGCGCAGAGGCTGTCTCTAGCTTTTCAGAGGTGCACAGATGTCCACTGGACTGGCTCTCCCCACCCAGAGTGGTCTGCTAACATGTATGGAAGGTACAAAAGAGCATTAAAAAAACATGTCCTCCGAAATATTCTCTGAGCTTTCTCTATTCTTTCCCCAAGGACTGAAAATTGTTTAATATGCTTTTTCTGGCCAAACACCTGTCAAATTGCTATTTTTACATGATTTTAATTAGGAGCAAGAACTAATGCCCTTTTAATTAATTGTGTATCTTCTCTCTATATTCCTCTGTTATTTCCTTCTTCTCCAGATCACTTCAGAACTGGCCTATTGTAGGACTGGGGAGTCTATTAGTCTGAGTCCAGGGGGATAATAAACATGGGACTTTACAAACACACTTAGATATTCAAATATATTCACAAGTGCTTAATTAGTAATAAATCCAATTTAGTGAGACTTGGCTATCTTGAACAATGCACAGTTTGTATAGCAAATGCCCAGCATGTCTTCCAACAGCTTTCTTCTCCAACACGAATTGTTTAGACAAAGAAGAAGTGTAGCCTCCCTTTATACACACAATTCTTTGCAACTAGGAATGAATCTGTCATGTGCTCCAGGCTCATAGGGTCTTCCACCCAAGCTGCAGACACACACTGTGCTGTATAAGGTCTCATTGCTCCTGAATGTACATGATGTTTAAATCTGATAGTCAGCTTGACTGGATTAAAAAATGCCTAGGTGCCTTATGAAGCAAAACTGTGGGTGTGTTTTTACCTCATTCTCAGAACAAATTAACTAAGTGGTGAAGACCCACCCTAAATGTGGGGAGATGTATGTCATGGACCGGAGTCCAGGACTGGATAAAACATGAAGGAGAAAACTCCTGACCACCACATTTTCCTTTCTCTGCTTTCTGATCTGCTCAAGTTCTCCCCTGCCCCTCAAGCCCTCTACACTAGGCCTTCACTGCCAGGTTAGACCATATCCTTTGAATCCATGAGCTAAAATCAGTACTTCCCACTTCAGTGGCTCCTTGTCACCTGTCTGACACATGTGTAAGCCAATATTGCTTACCCGGTTCTGCAATTCTGTCCCCTTCACTAATCACAGATTGTCTGCCGCTCCTTAATTCTTCTGTCCTCAACTTGATGGTAAAAATATTTGTCTCCCTTCTAGACTTCTTAAGATTTTCAAACTTTATAATAAATACTCAGACATTCTTCTAAAATGCAAACCCATCCATGTTTTCTGTTTATTTTGGTAAAGAATCTAAGTGACCTTACTGCTCTTGGAACAGGCCCACATCCCCCAAGTATGAGACGATCTGTCACTGACCTCTTTCTAACCTGTTTACTCTGCAAAGGCACCTCAGTCACTTGGTTCCTAGTGGCCTTTCTGTCCACAGGATATTGACCTATGGTCCAAACCCCCATTAGCTCTGAAACATCTATTCCCCTGGTTTTTGGGAGAGAAGGTGCCTGACAGTTCTTTTCTTTTCTTTTCTTTTCTTTTTTTCTTTTCTTTTCTTTCCTTTTTTTTAGACAGAACGTCAATCAAATTTATTTAATTTACTTTCATGGAATGTTCCGTGTGTCACCAAAATATGTATTTTGTTCATATCCACATATGTCATGTTATAAATTATGATTATTGTTAATTTAAAACCAAATCTCAGTCCTTTCTAAACAATTTGAAAATACAAAATATGTTTTTGACCACATAGCATTTAATTAGAATAATTTTAAAAATAGATAGCTAGAAATTTTTCAAATATTTAGGACAAAAAATTGTTGAGAAAATAAAAATCATAACTTATTGGAAAATATTTCAAGCTGAATAAAACTGAAAATACAATTCATCAAATTTTAAGAAGCAGTTACTATAGACTTAGATGAAAATTATAGCAATAGTGACTATATTTAAAAAGTCTCAAATCCTTCTATTTAGTAGACAGAAATCTAGACAACAACAACCAAAAACATGTCTTGGAAAATACTAGAAGATAAAAAAGACCAGTGATTAGACTTGTAAGCAATAGAATAATGTAGTCAAATGCTATATTTTGAAGATGATCAATAAAATAGAGATATTCCTGAACACCCTGCTTATTCCAGTTTGGAAATCAATCTGGAGTTTCCTTAGAAAATTGGAAATAGATCTTCCTGAAGACCCAGCTATATCACTCTTGGGAATATACAGCTCTTCTTTAAACCCCTCCTTAGTAAAAGGAAGAGGCCTGCTGCTGTTTTGGTCATATGCCCCAGTACAGGGGAATGCCAGGGCCAGGAAGCAGGAGTGGGTAGGTTGGGGAGCAGGGAGCGGGGAGGGTATAGGGGGCTTTCAGGATAGCATATGAAATGTAAATGGAGAAAATATCTAATAAAAAAAGCAAAAAAAAAAAAAATGCTGAGCATGGTGACAGACACCTGTAAATCCAGTACCAGGGAGACAGAAACTGAAGAATCACAAGGGTTCACTGGCCATATCAGTGTGCGCCAAGTTCACTGAACGATCTTGTCTTAAGCACTAGGAGAAGAAATGATTGACGAAGTAAGTGAGCAAGTCCCAGCCTCACCCTCTAGTCTCTGCACATTCATGGACATTTGTCTGTCAGTTTTCCTTCCTGTCCTAGGCCATAAACTTCCTCAGGACAGATTTGGTTTCTCCTATGTTGGTTGTGCACAGGTCAGTGCTGACCACAGAGCAACTGCTCAGCAAAGATTGTGCAAGTGACTAATGAGTAAGTCAGCCTCTTAGCAGACACCTTCAAGCCGTTGGGAGGTAGAAGACACAGGTTAGGTAACAGCGAAGAACCAGCTGTCTCCTGACAAGATAAGGAGTTGGTTTCAGTGCTGGCTTTGAGGGAAAACCAAATAAGGAAAAAGTTGGTGAGGTCAAGTGTAGCTTTACTTCAGTGGGGTGAAAACCATTCCTCTGTCTTTTAAAAAGCCGGAATAATGGATAGTTGGTTGGTTTCTATTGAAAGTAATTAATTGTTCAGTTGTTGATGTTAGTGATGTTATGTTCCATTTTACATAGGGAGAAGATAAGCCAAATAAAAGGCCTGAGAGTGTGAATTAACTGCACTGTAAAGAAGGCTGAGCAGCAAGGACTGCAGGATGACTAAGGAGTTGATTGGTCTGTTAGACCTGTGACAAAGTCTGATCCAGGCTTTGAAAGGTATGGGACACTGTCTGAGATTCTCTCAGAGATAAATGTTGGGTTAAGTCCTGCATTAAAGGCTGGCAGGTCTGTAGAGTAACTTGGTTTATGTAAGACTGAATGAAGAGCCAAGGTAAAGAGAGGCAACAGGAGTGTGGCAGGTGCTCTGGGACATTGATTGCCTAAACAGTGCTGGAGGACAGGGAGAGCTGGCATGGAAGGGGTGCTTGATGATGGAAGAGCCAGCAGCCTGGCCAAGACTCAAAGCTTTGCTAATGGGAGGAGCCAGCACCCATGAGGCATAAACACCTGCAGATGTTCCACTGTGGCCAGGGGAATCACACAGGGTGGCATTAACCAACCTGGAACTTGTCCACGGGCCATATTGTGTTTATTATCATGCCAAAGTCTTTAGGAATATTGCACCCCAAAACGACATTAAGAGATTCTCAAGTATGTTATACATATGATAAATTGTGAATCACTGGAGTAGAAACATAGAGAACAGAATGTACAGGTACACCGAGAGAGAGAGAGAGAGAGAGAGAGAGAGAGAGAGAGAGAGAGAGAGAGAGAGAGAGAGAGAGAGAGAGAATGGAAAAAGATGAGTGAGGTATGTAAGAGCAGCCATGGTAATGGTAGTTTTGATGAAGGTGGGGGAAAGTCATTAGGGGAAGCTTGCAGGCTGTCAGAATAGAACAAAACTGATTTCAAAGACCATTGTATTAAGTATCAATGAAACAGACTTTAGGCTTCTGTTTAAGACTAGTGTTTGGTCTTCCTAATGTGGCAGTGTAATTACTTTAGTAAGACAATGAAACTTCTAGGAGAGGGTAAATCATCTGACAATGCCTTCCTCAAGTGCAGAGTTTGAAAACACTATTGCCAGACAGAATGCAAATGTGTTTGTGGTTTATTATTCTCTTGCAGTCCTGCCTTCAAACAAAAGGCAGAGGACCATGTTGGCAGGCGCTGTGGGCAAACATGACACGAGGTGCCACAAATCCCCGTTCCCACAAAAGTCTCAGACCTTTCCCTTCCCTGAAAGTTTACAAAGACCAAACAATAACCATAAGCTTGATGAACATGGCCACCACTCCAGGTGGTCACTGGGAAAGCATGGTTAGAAACACACAACACACAAGTACATTCTTCCTCTCCCCCTTTCCCTGGCACTATATTAGGCATTGCCACACAGGGCTGAGGATCAGTGAGGTCCTTGGTTGGTACCTTCTTTTAAAAGATTGTATGACCCAGATATAGCTGTCTCTTGCAAGGCTATGCCAGGGCCTAGCAAACACAGAAGTGGATGCTCACAGTCAGCTATTGGATGGATCACAGGGCCCCTAATAGAGGAGCTAGAGAAAGTACCCAAGGAGCTAAAGGGGTCTGCAATCCTATAGGTGGAACAACAATATGAACTAACCAGTACCCCAGAGCTTGTGTCTCTAGCTGCATATGTATCAGAAGATTGCCTAGTCGGCCATCAGTGGAAAGAGAGGCCCATTGGTCGTGCAAACTTTATATGCCTCAGTACAGGGGAATGCCAGGGTCAAGAAGTGGGAGTGGGGGGGTTGGGGGAGTGGGGACGGAGGGTATGGGGGACTTTTGGGATAGCATTGGAAATGTAAATGAAGAAAATACCTAATAAAATATATATATATACCTACTGAAAAAAAAAAAGAAAAAAAAGATCGTGTGTGTGTGTGTGCATGTGTGTCAGTCAGTCTGCTTGTCTCTGTCTATCCAACTGACTGTCTGTCTGTCACAAGTATGTGGATACCCACAGAAGCCTGGAAAGGGAGTCAGACCCAAAGAGTTAAGAGTTATAAGCAGTAGTGAATCATTCAGTGTGGGTGCTGGAATCCAAGGTTTCTCTGGAAGTGTAGTAAGTCATCTCTCCAACAAAAATGAATCTTTTTCAAAGAGAAACATCTATAGAGCCCAGCCTGTAGAAGGCTGTAGAAGGGCCCTTTTGTTGAGGGAAAAATTGGGAGGTTGACATGGTATTCCTGGCTGTCTGAGCAAAACAAAACAAAACAAAACAAAACAGCAAAAACAAAAACAAAAAGCAAAAAAAAAAAATACACTCCACATACACATATATATGTATGCATAATTTTTTCAACCATAAAGAATATAAAGTTAGGTCATTTATGGGGAAATGAAGGCAATGGAAAATTTTCATATTTAACAAATTAATCTCGTCTGAGAAAAAACAAGCATTGTTAATTTTTCATCCTTAGTGTGTTTACATCTTACATAGTTACTTAAAGTCATATGTGTTTGTAGTAAATGAAAATAGAAATGAAATTATCTAAGGAAACAGAGGAGAATAGTGAAGAGGGGAGAGGAAGGTATTAGGAAAGAATGGGGCAGGAGCATGCTCAGCATGCAGTATAATGCTTTACATAAATATAATAATAATATTTTATTACATTTTTATGCACAAACTCATAAACAAATTTTCATAAAAGAATTTGAAAAACAGTAAATCCAGGTAACGAATGTGCCTACTGCCATTGCTCAGTCACCCTTGCTCAGCTTTCCCAGGTTTGGGGAGAAGCTTCCCTGCTGGTTGGTGTGACAGAGGTGCACAGGGCTGAGCTTCACAGTTCTCTTCAGACTGTAGCCTGAGATGAGACCTTAGGGCTATGGAGAAGCAGCTAATGACTGGAGTTGGACCACCTCTGTGGTTTGTCTGAGGAAGGATTCCTGGTTGTGAAGAAAATGATGGCAATCATGCTCTGATGGTCACTTTTAATCAGTGGTGTTTGTTTGAAAGAAACTCTAGTTTAGCTAGGATAGTTCCTGGAAGGCAGTGGACACATGGCTCTAAAAACTACTTGGTTAATTAAAAACCTTTCCTTTAGTTCCTCTGTCTAGCTTGTGTCACCAAGAGGAAACATTGGACCACTCCAGTTCTATCTTGTATCACACTGTTCCTACTTGTGTAGGCTATTTAGATGCTATGTGTCAACCCATCTTCAAGGACATGGGTATTTGCCTTAGGGTTTCCATTGCTGTTAAGAGACACCATAGCCAAGCAACTTTCTTATAAAGAACAACATTTAACTGGGACTGGCTTACAGGTTCTGAGGTTCAGTCCATTATCATCAAAGCCGGAAGTATGGCAACGTCCAGGCAAACATGGTACTGGAGAAGGAACTGAGTATTCCATATCTTGATTCAACTGCAGCCAAGAAAGGACTGTCTCAAAGACAGCAAGGTGGAGGGTCTCAAAGACTACCACCACAGTAATACACTTCCTCCAAAAAGGCCACACCTAATCCTTTAAGGCTATACCTCCTAATAGTGTTACTCCCAAACCACCACAATGTTCAAAGTCAGAAACAGGCAAGCATGCAAGATGGCAAAGTTAGCCTAGGAAACAACCTGGATGACTAATCCACACACTAATTAAATTATCAAATACAAAGCAGGCCTATGACATAGGTGAAGCTAACCCTGTCAAAGACAGCATCCTCAGTGGCCAAAGCATCACAGCTTCGTTTAGTTCTGTGGGATAATGAAACAGTAGTGATGACAGTATCTCAGAGCATCAGTGAGTCCTGAGCAGCCCTGACAGATCAGGGTAGTGTTAGCTCCAGTTCCACACGGATTTGGATTCCAGTGGCTTGTTTGTTTATTTGTTTGTTGGCTTTTTAAAATCACTGATAATAAAGCCAGAAAAAAAAACTTTATTTTGTTTGTAAAAATTGGATTTTAGTCCTTTTTATTTTTGAACTTTTCAACAAGTTGTCACATTTTAATTTAGAAACTTTCAAAATTTTAAGCTACATGAGATGAGATTATTCAATCAGGTTCATGACTCATCTAGTTACCCATCAGTTCCTCTAGACAATTAAATAACACCCCTCTATCTGTTAAATAAACATTCTTCTATTAGAAAAAGAGAATGCCAAATGTATCCTTGACCACAAAAAGTTGACAACCTTGCTAGGCTCAATATTGAGGGCTGTTTTCTATATGGGATACAGGCTTACATTCTGCTATTCTTAGACATTATGAAACATATCAACTCCTTTTGGTGCCTCTTTAAGAACTGTGGCAGTGAAATCAGCTAGAAGCTACAGCAATACCAAATCTACCTGACATAATGTAATAGCAATTTATCTTAATGTGGAACTTAAAACCATACCAGGAAGTTTTGTAGGGCAGAGCAGGTCGAGACCTAGAGATTTGGTGGGCACACACCTGAGGCTTGGGTGACTCCCAGTTCCCTACCAGACTCCTGACTTGAAACATGTGCCATGCTTTTCACATAAAAGAAATGTGACCTGTGGTCATGTAGGCACAAAACAGAGTTTTCCATACTAATGAGGTACCTAGAAGCCCTCAGGGCTTAGCCAGGCACTTCTCCCTGCAAAAGGTATTTAATCCCGGGCCCACACTGAGAAGTGGCGTAATCAATATTAACTCACCCATTTTCCACCATGGCAATAAACTGTTTAGAACCATGGGCAGTTTCTTTTCACCAAGATTTGCTGGGGGGGGGGGGCTATAGAGCTATAGCCTAATATCCTGTAGAAGGCTTCTCTGCACTCCCAGCCACAACTGCCACCAAGCCTGCCACTTTCAAGCCAAAGACAAGCCAGAGCTACCCTTGTCCTCCAGTCCCAGGCTAGACACTGTCCTCAGCCCATGGCCCCCAACTCTGTTCTCTGCTCTTCTATGACTCCCAATGGCACCTGGATGCCCAAGAGTCTGAGGACCCCATGGCCCTGGCCTTGTCACAGGCCTAATGAACCCCCAAACCAGCTCCAGCTTTCCCATATCTAAGATCACTGGTGGCATGGGATAAGTGCAGTCAAACTCCGTAAGCGCAGTCAACTCATGCCTTGTGGTGAAGCATAATGAGGCCTACAACCCTACATCTTCACATAAAAGTTCCTGTGTCATGTGGTTCTTCTCCATCTGTTACCAGGTCATGCAGAAACCTATGACACAAGTGCTCAAGGACTGAAAAAAGAGTCTGCAGGAAGTAAAGTCCTAGGACTAATAGATATCACCACCTCTTTCTGTTAGCTGTACTTAAGCCATAAACTTCATGTAACTGTACAGATTCCAATAATTATTATATTATCAGGATTCCAGAAGAAGGTACAATGTAGAGGCTCTACCATTGCTGAGATCACTGGCTATCACACAACAGCCCTTTCTCCTCTTACTTTAGCTTCACCTTTAGTGCACAGCATTTGTATTTTCTTAGCTGTTTTCAGTACAATTGTGAAGAAACCTGCCTCATTATCCCAATGCAATATCCCATCTTCTCTACTCTTCATTTCTAGAGTTTGTTAAATACCGAGTATGTTATGAACCAGCTTGCCAACTTCCCCAAACTGCAACTGAGAAGTGACTTCTGAGGGATGACACTGATCTCATAGATGGATTTGAACAGAACAAATCTGTTGTGAACTTGAACTTCTCCTACAGTTGCCAATACTGAAAACGACAAAGTAAAGACACTTGAAAATTCCCTTTTGCAAGAAAGAACTGAAATTGTTATATATATATATATATATATATATATATATATATATATACTAGATGTATATAGAATATATGTATATATTCTAGTGTATATATATATATATATATATATATATATATATACTAGAATCTGCCTTTTCAGAACTCTGACAGTGAATCAGAATTAGAAAGAAACTAACTAGTATTTAATCAAGAGATGTGAGAAGTCTCCATAGTAAGAACAATCCTTGGGGCATATTACCAGCCCAGGCCTTCCTTCTTCCCAGCAAGCCAAAGCCTGGAATGCAATTTCACAGCTATAGGAAAACTCAGCCTCGATTACAGAAAGAAAGAGGCAGAGTTTAGCTGAGCTTATTCAGAATCCCATGACCTTACCATGCAGCATTCAGAACCCCAAGACCTGAACATACATCTGGCAGAACGCTATGACTCAAGCATTCACTTTTCGGAACTCAATGATCTAGTCATCCATCCTCGAGAACTTCTTGACTTGATCATCCATACTTTGAGCTTCATCACCTGAGCATACAGGCTTCTCAATTAGGTCAATAGCTCATTTTACCTGAGAGACCAAAAGGTAAACTCAAAGAACTAAAAAGTATCCCATCCAACCAGAAAACTTTATGCAACCCTCTTTCATTCTCTCTCTCTCTCCCTCTCACTCTCCCTCTCTCTCTCCCCTCCACCTCTCTCCCATCTCTCTCTCTCTCTCTCTCTCTCTCTCTCTCTGTGTGTGTGTGTGTGTGTATGTGTGTGTGTGTGTAGGTATAGGTTCTTGTTTGCAATGTGTATGGAAGTTAGAGGGCAATCTTGGGTAGATGGCAAGGTGGTATTTTGCTTTCTATTGTTGTGATAAAACAACATGACCAAAATCAAAATTCTAAAATATGATAGCAAGATTTTTTTAAGTTTTTTATTAGATATTTTCTTCATTTACATTTCAAATGCTATCCCAAAAGTCCCCTATACCATCCCCCCCCCCCCACGCCCTGCTCCCCTACCCACTCATTCCTACTTCTTGGCCCTGGCATCCCTCTGTACTGGGACATATAAAGTTTGCAAGTCCAAGTGGCCTCTCTTCCCAATGATGGCTGACTAGGCCATCTTCTGCTACATATGCAGCTAGAGACACAAGCTCTGGGGGTACTGATTAGTTCATATTGTTGTTCCACCTATAGCGTTGCAGACCCCTTCAGCTCCTTGAATACTTTCTCTAGCTCCTCCATTGGGGGCCCTGTGTTCCATCCTATAGATGACTGTGAGCATCCACTTCTGTATTTGCCAGGCACTGGCATAGCCTCACAAGAGACATCTATATCAGGGTCCTTTCATACACACACACACACACACACACACACACACACACGTGAGACTACTCAAAAACTTAATATATTTTAAATGGAAAGAATATTGGGGGGTAATAATTACAGCAATGCATATTTAAATCTGTCTTGCAGTACAGAGTAAATTTGCATGCTGCATGCATATGCATTTGTGTGCATGTAATCTTCTCAACTACCCCAATATACTGTGGCTCATCAAGACCAAAATTGATAAGATCATGTATCAGCTCCCATCTGCACTGTCCTTTTCAATAGAATGCCTGCCAAGAAACCAGGTCTTCCAGATGACCATCCAATGCCCATGGTCAGGGGTTTCCATCGTTTGAAATCCTACAAAAAGAAAAATCAAACTGAAAGCAAATGTCTACTTGAACTCATTCACTAGTGTTCACTAAATTAGGACAAATTTTTCTTATCAAAAATTATTACAAACGAAAATGCCATCGTTTAACTGCTAAAATCAATTCTGTATGTGTATTTCTGCGTGAGAATGTGCAGTGGAGTACAGGAGCCCTGGAGCCCAGGAAAGTGTGTCAGATATCTTGTAGGTGGGTGTAAGCTGCCTTGATATAGGTACTAAGAATCAAATAGCAGCCCCATGATTTTAAATTTTGAACAATAGCAAACTACAAAATAACACTTTCCCCATGACTTCAATCACATAAAATTCTTTTTTAGGCGAACCAAGAACAGGCTAAAATAGAAGGGAGGAGAATATATATATATATATATATATATATATATATATATAGAGAGAGAGAGAGAGAGAGAGAGAGAGAGAGCCTGTATATGGTGAAACTAGAAAACATTTAACCCTTAAGAGCACTGTCTGACAACGCCATACCTTTTCAGTATATAAACAAGTCCATTCAGCATTCAGTAGTCATCAAATAGTAGACAAAGTCATCAAATTTACTTGGAGTTGAGCAAGGGGTTTAAAAGGCTGAGAAACGAAGGGTGAAAAACGTTGGAATCAGACATCAAGTTTCACAATATAATACAGATGGCTTCATGGTTGAAGAACAGGAGTCTCTACAAGTAACCAGAAGCCCACCTGGTGCCTTTTACAGGCATTGAGCCAGAATCCTACATGTTCATCAGAGCCACACAAAATTTAGTATGAAACAGAAAAAAAAAAACCAGCCCAATCATATGTTTCCATTGACTACTTAATATATCTATTGCTCAGCCGCTGCAAACTACATGGGGCTTTAAACATGCAGAGTGTAGAAATGACTTAAGAAGATGTGAAAGTATCTGAAGGTTTCTTGTGAGATCTGGATGAGGCTATTTGCATACGACACCCAGAGCAAAACCACAGGAAGCTATCTCCACCTCGTTCACTCTTCCTTCCTTTTGCTCCAGCCCATCTATCCTTCTTCTCTCACCACCAGGGCCCCCTCCCAGTAAACTCCAAGCCACGTGACTGTTTTCAACATCTGCTTCCTTTCTTCTCTTTCATAGAAAGCACGCATGAATAATCAGACCGCTGCTGTTAATTGTAAAAATCATTAGTAAACTTCCAGGTGCTGTTTACTATATATGCATTGTAATTTTCTATCCTAAAACCAGCAACTCCCCCGCATCATTGTCTGCCCTGGGCGTGAGCACTCTGCAGCTTGGAGGCTGTCAAAGGCGGTTGCAGCCCCACTTGCAGGGACTGAAAGGGGTCGATCCACACCTGCAGTGTTTGAGGCAATAATTCCTAATATTAACCAGACCTCATGAGGAGCGGGCCCTTTTGCCAGCCTCCTCATGATCCGACACTTACAATCCACGTGAACTCTTTGAAATAAGCTAAGATTGGCCGGCCCCCTCCCTGAGTTCATTCTTCTCTCTCCCACCATGCCGCCCTATTGTCCAAGGGCTCTGGAATGAGATTCGCGAAGATTAGAAAGGAAACCCAGACAGCATGCCAGTTTACTGCCTATGACAGAGGGGCCTGCGTCTTTTACACCACAGAGGTGGAGCAAGCCGGTGGACCTGAGAAAGCCACAAGGAAAGGAAAGGATGGTTTCTGGAGCTGCACCTGAGAAAGATCAGAGCTCAGAGGAAGTAACTCCCCCGAAGCCACACAAACACAGCCTAATGCTTTGGTTACACAAAACACACCACAGCTTCCATCTGTTTCCTTGAAGGCACCTGTGGTTTTCCTCCAGCATTTCAAGAGACAAGGAAACAAAGCTTGCATTTACATTTCCCAGGTACAACCAGGCACCCCGCGCACCTGCTGCTCCCCGTGGGCTTCCACACAGTCCTAGTTAGCTTCAACTGTCAAAATGACACAGCCTGGAGTTATCTGAGAGGAGAGCAGAACCAGGCTGACCACCGGTTGCATCTGTTAGGCATTGTCTTTAGTGTTAAATGGTGATGGAGGGCCCAGCATACTGTGGGGGGCAGCTGGTCCTGAACTATACAAGAAAGCTAAGTATGAGCCCGTGAGCAATACAGCAAGCCACAGCCCTCCATAGCTTCTGCTTCAAGTTTCTGAATGAGCCCTTACCATGACTTCCTTCAGTGGGACTGTGATATTGAAATGTACACAAAATGAACAATTACTTCTCTAAACCACTTTTGGTTATGGTGTTGCAACAACACAATAGAAATCAAGCAGGTGCTTACCCCGTTCCTGTAGGAGAAGCACTGACAAATTTCTGGGTCCTGTGAAGGAATGCACTTGGGTCCCCAAAGGCTACTCTTTGACCTAGAATGTGCTGCATTTTGTGAGTTTATACCATGGTCAGTTCCTACTGCCAGCTTGTCACTCACTCATACACCTATGTCAAGGCTTCTTGACATGCCTTGAGAAAGACAGCTTTGAATACATGAGTGAGTGAATTAAAACCTACCAAAATGATTTCTATCACCTATACCTCTCATAAATGTTAGCGCTAAGAAGTTCAACACCAAAGTTCAACGGCAACAATGTGTTACTCACTTTTCTGCTGCTGTGGTGAAACACTGTGATCAAGGCAACTTATAGAAGAAAGAGTTTATTTAGGCTCATGATTCCAGGGGGTTTGAGTTCATAATGGTGGGAACAGAATGAAGGAGGTGGAAGGCACGGTGGCTTGAGTGACAAGCTGTGAGGGCACACGTCTTGTAACATAAGCACTAAACATAGATAATGACTGGAAATGACATGGGGCTTTAATCTCAAAGCCCACCTCCTGTGACATACTCCCTCCAGTAAAGCACACATGTCCTAAACCTTCCCAGACAGCTGCACCTTCTGGGAACCAAATGTTCAAACAAGATGATGGGGGACATTCCTCACTGGAACACATATGGTAGGTGCAGGTGGATCTCGGGGTGGGTAGAGTGGGGTTGGGGGGAGAATGGGAGCAGCGTAAGGAGGTGGTGATCTTTCAGCAATTTCCATAAAGCTCGCACCTACCGCCCACTTCAGTGCACCATAGTGACAACTTGACAGTGGCCTCTGCTATAGTCTGAAGGAGACACATCCTCACAGGTCTCATGTGTTTCAACATTTGACAGCTTGAGACACTGTTTGGGAAAGGGTTATGAGATCAATAGGAGGAACCTGCTGAAGAAGGATGTCACTGGGGACCGGTTGCCTCCACTTGTTGACAGATGCAATGGTATCAGCTGTCTTCCTGTTTCTGCTGCCGTGCTCTGCCCCCAGCTAGTGCTCTGCCCCACCACCACCTATTGTGTTCCTCACCACAGTGGACTCTATCCATCTGAAACTCCAAGATTAAATAAACCCCTCTCCGTTTTGTCAGGTTATTATATCACAACCAGGAAAAGAAACTAATACAACTAAGGGGTTTTTGATCATCTAGCTCTTCTGAAAAGTTTCATTTAAATGGCTTAGCCAACCAAAGTTCTGGTCTTCAAGCCTGATGACCCAAGTTAGATCCCTAGAGTCTACATTGTGGAATAAGAGAATTGACTTCCTGTTAAGCTGTCCTGTAATCTCTACATGTGTACAATGACATGCACACTCCACACACATGCACAATAAGTAATGTAGAAATAAAAATGTTTAGTTAGACTATATGTGTGGTGTACATGCATGCATATGGATGTGGATATGCATATACAGATACAAATATAGAGTGGGATAAGAGTCTGAAAATCGCTGAAGGAAGACCCCAGATTAATATAGCATGCAAAAACAAAGGACGTCTATTCTGCAGAAACGTCAAGCATGTGGGAATCGAGCATTTTTCAAAATGGCAACCCCAGACAAAGGGGCACAGGCCTTCTTATAGGCCTTCATATATATATGTCTTCCTGTTTCTGCTGCCGTGCTCTGCCCCCAGCTAGTGCTATGCCCCACCATATATATGTATATATATATATATATATATATATATATCCCTTGATTTGCCTCATACATACACACACACACACACACACACACACACACACACACACACACATATATATATATATATATATATATATATATATATATATATATATATATACACATCCCTTGATTTGCCTCAAATCAAGTGTATGTGTGTATGTGTCCAGGTTGTTTCCTTGAACTGCCTCTAAAAGAGGTGCTTCATTGAATAGAACTGTAACACTTAAATCCTCAGAGAAGGACTTCTTCCTCTGGAATTCGTTGTCAGACTGGGATTCTGCTGACCCACCCTTTCTGGACTTCATTCATCCACGCCTGGTGTGCAACAGTGTCTGGTCACCTCAAGGGAAGAATCAGAAAATGGTACCACACTACACCATTAAAGAGAAGTAGAAAGCAAACCTCAAAATAGGAAATAATATGCTTCAGACATAAGCTTGAAAACTATATATTGAGTACATAAATAACCTTATAAATCATACAACATAAGGCAGACCTCCCCAAAGAGGAGAAAGAACTGAGTAGGCATCTCAAAAATAATAAGTACTCAAAAACATGTTAAAATTTCTCTATTTTATTAACCACCAGATAAATGCAGTTACAAACTGTCATAAGAAAAAATATGTAATTTAAAAGATATGTAAAACCAAGAGCTGATACAGGTGTATCAGGAGCTGATACACTTGCAAGTCTGTAAATCTCCGCAACCATCTTTAGGGTTAGTTGCAAAATATTGCAAAATTGGCATTTTCTGCTAAAAGTAAGCACATATGTGTGTGTGTGTGTGTGTGTGTATACACATATACATACATATGTAACATATTCTAATTGTTTCAACTCTATACATTAATAACATGTATATACAAATAGAAATATACATATTTCAAAAATATATGTACAATAATTTTATACTTTTTACTTTGTATGTATATAGGTGCTTTGCCTAAATGTATGTCTGTGCCCTTATGCCTGTCTGAATCTTAGAGAGGCCAGAAGATGGCATTAGGTCTTCTAAAACTAGAGCTACAGATGATAGTGAGCCATGAAGTGGGGTCTGGGAATAGAAAGCAGGGCCATCTGGAAGAAGTTAGTATACTTAACTGCCAAGGCATCTTAGCAGTCCCAATAGTTTTTCTTTAATTAGAAGTATATATTACAAATCCATTCCAGCTTGGGACACCTAGAGTGGCTGCAGTTTTCCTGACTGCAGAAGAGTTTGTGTAAGGTTCAGGACAAGAATCACAAAAGGAGAATTTTGACAATGACAGGTATAAAGGGAACAGTATCTTGTTCATTAAGAGGCTGACCTTGCACTGACCTGGTGCTTGGCAGGGATAGTCCCCACTTCCCAGTCAGGGAATGGAACATGGCAGATGGGATAAGATAACCCACCTGTTCTCATCAGAGCTAGAAGGGAGGAACAGAACCTGTGGGGTTCTATAAACCTACCTTCTCACTTCAAAGTCGGCTTCATTCAGAACCAGTTTATTTCCCATAAATCCACTAAGCTTGACAATGTTGACTTGCCACAGGGTCCATCACTGAATTCAAGTTGACAACTCTGTGTTTACCAGAACAGCACCTCACGATGTCTATTCCACTGAATACGGTCCATTGACCATTTTTCTGTGGTTATTGCAACCATTCCCATTAAAGTATGAAGCCCAAGAGAAACATACAGATCTTAACCAGCTCCTCAAATCTTTTCTCTTAAGAACCTACCAATATGACTGGAGAAAACAAGGTCTAGATTAGCCTGTAGGACCGACAACTACCTGTATATCTCTTTATACAAAGATGCCTTCCTTCTGAACACCCTCTAAATAAGAGACTGTGGATCGAAAACACTATTCTCTCAATGAAAACAAATGATCCTGTTCATACTCCCTTTAAAATCTATAGAAAGAATTCAGTGAACATATGTTCTAAACACCCACTCCCATTAACACATGGGATCCAAGACAAGGAAGATGCCCTTCTTGTCTTGGGTCTCCTCTGCCCATTAGAAAAGAAAACTGGCAGAATGAAGGACACTGAGCCTTACGAGAGTCAAAAAACTGTGCACTGATTTGATGCATTGCTCTACTAATCCTCTTAGTGGCAGCCTAGTATCCACCTCCACCCTGTTTCCTGCTCCAACTCTTCACCAAGCTCTACTACCTCAGCTCCAGCTCCTACACCAAGGACTGTAAAGCTTATAGACACACTCCATCTCTGCTCCTGTTCCTACAGAGAGACCCACCACTCTCTCCTATCCTTCTGCTGTGGATGTGCAAGAGGACCCAGTCGTTTTATGTAAAATCCTTCCTCTGTGCCTTCAGTCTTCTCCATGTCTTCTCACTGGATCTTTCTAGCGGTTTATGAATAGCCATGTCTCCAGCTCCTAGAGACTGGAATATGGAGACATATTCACTCCATCATGCATCAGTATTGAAGCTTCATCACGCTCTGAACTGGCCCCTCCTTAACTTGCTTCACTGCCTCAATCTCTGCCAGCCTCTCATCCACGCTGACTCCAGCACACTTGGCCAGGATACCTTTACTAACTTTGCTTCCCCTTGCAGTAGCAACACAAGCTTGTATAACTGTTTCCACATGGAAGTCTTTCTTTCCTTACTGGTTAATTCTCTTAACAACTATGACCCAGGAGATGACTCTGTCTTTCTCCCATCTCCTTCTCCATGGACATCAGAGTTTCATTGCTGCCGAAGCTCTCCTTCAACATGGCAGCCGGGTTCATTTCCTGTTGGGAGCTATTAAGACAACTCTTGATCTCTAAATTGGGCCTCTCCCCCACGAGAAGAAAAAGGGGTCAAAAGTGGGCCTCCAACACATGGATTCTGAGAACAACCACGGGATGTTCCAGCCCTAAGTCATCGCTGATGTCCTGACCACACCCTGATACCACCAAGTTCCTGCTTCCCCATGTAGCTGCCAAAAGAAAGAATTTCTATTGCCCCCCTCCCATAAGTACTTCTCCTTTTGCTTGTATTGCCCTACCCCTCCCACTGATAAGTATCTGTACTTCCCCTTTTGCTTGTGCATTTAAGCCTTGGGCCTTTCTCAATACATTTGGGGCTTTGATGCATTCCAGAACGGTTTCCGTGTCGTTATTCGCACAAGGCCTTCGTCTCTCTCTACCCCCCATTTGGTTCTTAGGAGGAGGTCCCCTCATGACCCTCGAATAACTGGACCTGCTGGATGGGTCAAGTGGCGCCCGACTTGGGACACGAGGTATTGCCCTTCGGACAATGGATTAAAGAGGTACCGCGCAGACAGGGAAACAGTGGGACAGTCCACCGACACTTCGCTCGAGTGTCGAGGACGGACGTCGGGAGGTAAGCCTAGGCATTCAGTTGTTGTCCCATTAACCATGGGGAATTTAGGTCAAGAGATAAAGGGTTCTCTTAAGGAGAGAGTGATAAGAGTTAAAAAAAAAGGAATTTAATAAAATATTTTTGTTTTGTGGACGAGAGATGTCCATTGCTGGTATTGAATGGTTCTAAAATACACCCTTTAACTTAGAATAAAGTAGGCAAAGGTATTAATGCTTTGATAAAACAAGGAGAAGATGTCCCTGAGTCCTTTTCTAGCAATTGGGGAATCATCAGAGATCTCCTTAAACAGGCAGAAGAGGGCGGAGAAGGTGCTCGCCTCCTAGCCCTTACTGAAGACTTTTTAGAAAACTCCTGATCGCTGTCTCGCAAAAGTGAAACTAAGCCGCCAGTGCACAGTATCTATATTAGAAGGTTTAGCAGGGGAAGGCTACTTGATACCCAATGAATGAAACAAAGTTGTTCAGTCTGTCCTCACTAGAGGCCAATATTTAACTTGGAAGTCAGAGTTTAGGGCTGCCCTGAAAAGTAAAACCAAAAGTCTAGATATAAATGGTATGATCAAGCTTTGTAATGAGGTAGATGTGTTTTCTCAACAAGTTTCTAAGTCTATTAACCTGGCCATTGGGGCTGCTCTACAACTAAATAAAGGAGAAAAAACTTGCTATAGATGCAACCAACCTGGACATTTTGCTAGAGAATGCCCTACACAAAGACAGAACACCCTAGTAACTGCGGTCCAGGGAAACGGCCAGAGGGCCCCCCTGCGAGGCCTGTCTCCCCTAATAACAACTGCAGACAACCCCCTACCCCCACGGGAGATTGTGCAGGGTTCCAACAGAGAGCACAGCGAGATCGAGAGTGTGGCCTTCTTCGCCACAGCCCCTCATGGCCTCAGCCCGTGCCGAGTGAGCCCGAGGGACCCGGGAGCAGCCTTGGTCCCTACCCTGCAGACTCCAGGAGCCCTCACCCTCGAGGCAGCAGCTAGGCCTAAAGGCCAAGGCTGGGCCTTCGGGGCTTCTGTGGCCTAAGGCGGCGGGTCTGAGCAAGAACACTCTGCCATCGCAGGCCCGCCTGTGGCCGAGCACTCAGACCTAGATGAACTGAGACCTCGATGGGCCTAGACTAAGGTGAACGGGAGGCCCCCTCTTCCACTGATTTACTGTGGTCTACATTGAATGCTTCTGCTTTAGCTTTGTTGGATAAGACACAAAGAGATAATGCGTCAGAATTTGAAGACTGTTGGATGTGCTTTTCTGCTTCCCCACCCTTTTATGAGGACATAGCCTTATTTGAAAATTTTACCCTGCTTTCAGATACTAGGCAGCTTCCCTTCAAGTCAGTTTAGCTTACCTTGACAGAACTCTCTGGGATAAGAAGTTGTGTGTTGGGCCCAGACATGCTTCCGCCGAGGCCCTTGCTAGAGATTTGCAATAACACATTTTAGAGTAAATAAAAATGGGTTTTAAAGAGACTTCATAAAGGTCAAAATATAGCTCAATTCTTACTGTTACCTATTTACAACTCCCCAATCCTACATTGTGTCAAAAAAATTCATAGATTAGGTTTTATTGGAAGTTAAGAAATCATTTCCTAAAAACATATAATTCATTTTGTCAATGGTGTTTTTGTTGGTTGCAAAAAATAGAGAGCGTTCTTGCAGATGGCTATAAAATATTTGACCAAGTGTGGACTGATAATGGTTTCAAAAAAGATTCAGCATGGTAAACTTTTAGGCTATTTGAGACATTTAGTGTATAGAGATTGTGTGTTTTCTCAAAAATTTGCTCTCAGATTAAATAAATTAAAAGTTTTGGATACTTGCCAGAAGCTGTTAGAAAATTTTGGATTTTAATCTTGGTTTGACAAGCTGCCTCTTACAAGCAGTAAAGGAAAGGAAGGGATAGAGGAAAATGGATTTTAGAACTCTCCCAGGGACAAAGAGAAATCGGGGGACGCCCTGTTTTATTCTCTCTGGACCCTACAGGACAAGTCTCTACCCTCTTTCTATTGTCTATGGTTGGTGCACCAATCACGTGTCAATTCATGTATGTTTCTGTTTCGTTGTCTGAATGATTGTTTCGTTGTCTGAATGACTGGCTGTTTTATGTTTCATGTTGAAAAAATAAAAATAAATGGTTAAAACTTTACCTGTTAAATCACTCTCAGTTTGCACAAAGGAGGCTGAGAGAGGCCCCTCCCTTTAGCCAAAAATCAAGCACAGCAGGAGAAGTCCTGCTGAAAAACTGTTTTTAAAGAAAAGAAATCTGCAACCTCTTAGTTCTAAGGCAAATAAGCTGATAGTTGTTTTTTCCTAAAAAATTCTCTACAATTTTGTGATTATTGTGTTTAGCAAATGACAAAGTGTGTTTTTATCTTATAAGTATAGCTATAAAAAGTAAAATTCTTTGATATAAATTTATAAGATTCGTGTAGCCACTTCATTTGGTTTTTGACTGGTCTTAAAGGTATAAATATGATCTGCATATCTTGGTCATAGAGAATTGGCTTATAAGTTATTTGGGTATGATTCAAAAGGTGTAACACTAGTTACAAAGTTAGCTCTAGTAGGAACTCAGGGCTAGAGTCATTTTCAAACAAAAGCACCTGGCATAAACCAGCCCAGAAAACTAGTCCTCTAAAGATACTTCTAAATTGAATTAAAATTTTATGTAATTCTTATCCTAAAAAGTAGACTTATAGAGACAAGATTTTAAAACAATGTCTCTTTAATAGAACATTAAAATTTGCACTGTTTGACAGCCAAACTTTGTAATGTGATAGTGATGTTTCTAGTATTGATTTTAAAGAGAATAAATTGTTTAAAATTGGGTCTTGCTTTCCAAAAGTTATAGATATATTCTAATATTGCAACGGAAACTTAAAAATTATGGTTAAAATTGCCAGTGTTCCATTAACTGAAGCTTGCAGTTTGATTTCAAATTTAAGATCTTTAATTCACCTGTATATTGTAATTAAGATAATTATAAGAGTAATCATCTTTAAGAAAGAGTATCAAAAATTAGAGGCATAGACAGTTAAATTATTCCTCTAAAATCGGTCCTTATTACAGGAAGGCCAAAATGCTCAGATTAAAAAATATTTTACGTTTGAGTTAATGCAGGGCTCAAGGCAGCCCCCCAAAAAGCTTGTAACCTTCTTTTATCTTGCAAACAGTGCCTGAAAAAGTTTCCCCTGTGTTCAAGGCAATTTCTTTTTAGCTTTGTTGCAAATCTATTCAGATGTTTAAAATAATGAGTTTTGCTTTTAAGGAACTGGTGATCACTAGATAATTTTGCCTGTAGGTATGGCTAACATAGCTTTACAATATATAAAAAATTTTATTGTCTGCTTCAATACAAGAAACAAAGTTTAAATCTTTCAGTATATATTGTTTCCTAAGTAAAAAGTATTCTATTAGCCAATGCCTCTAAAGAGAAGTTTAAAGTTCTGGGGAATAGTTGTTGCTTCATAAGATTCAGAGGCAATATATTTTTAATATTTAGGATTTTAGCTACAGAAAATCTAAGAAAGAAAAATTTATTTGCTTCAAAATTTTTATTTTCAAAACCTCCAAGAGATGTTTTGTCAACGATTTGATGTTGCATATGTTCCTGAGATATTTTATGGTTCTCAAAGACAAGGTATTGTAAAACTTTAAAAACTATACCTTCCTTAAAAACAAAGAAAGAGGGGAATTATATCCCCGTGCACATTATTTGGATCACATTTTTGTTTTTGAAAAAACTGGATATAATAGTGTCTAGGGCAGATAAAAAGGATCCACTTATTGGCACATGCCATGATCCTGTTGAGATACTTAATATGGGGGGAAGAGGGAAGGTTTCTGCTTTTTCCACAGAATGCTACAAGAACATGCTAGCTTCCAATGTGACAGGCTGACCTGTGACCTGTGAGTGCCCTGACAGTGGTGACCAGAAAGCTGTGTTGAGGGCACAAAAGAGGAGAAATCGGAGAGCAGCCACTTACAAACAGATAAAGAAACTTCTTATCTCCACCATGGGCTGCAGCAAGGAGTACCAACCTGGTGCCAAGTTAAAATAAAAACAACTAAAAAAGCTGACTCGGGAGGCAAAAAGACTGGTACAGAGAATGTACAAGATGCTTTCGTCAGAGACACTGTTTTTGGCCATTCAGGCCAGCTCCTTATAACTATGAAAGTTTGTGTACCTTACCTATATGCTTATTGTTAGATAATTTTAAGAGTTAAGATCGCCAATCTTGGCAAGTCTTTTTTATATTCATTGTAATTCTTGTCAATTAATGTTTTTGTTAGAGACCTGCTTATGTTTTGCTGCCTATTAGAGTTGGGAAATGATCCTTGGTTTAAAAATCTGGGAATGCAAACTTTAAAAAGGTATCTACCACAGCTTTAGATCAGCAGCTATGTACTGCCCATTTTGTTAATGATAAGCATAGGAATATTTCCATAGCTTTGTCAGAGCAACATATTATATAGATAAAAATTTGGAGGCAAAGGATGTCTTAGAAGTAGTAGTCTTAGTAAGAGGACAGGATATAACACACATTAAGGCTAGAAAGGCGGAAATTTCAGACATAGCCAAGCCTTGACCTGTGTTCCACTGTCCTAGAAAGTCCTTGAGCAGACCAAGGGCTTGGAATTCAGGAAGAGTGTTGCCTATTTAGTGACATTCAGAATTGCCTCTGGCATTACACTATCACTTTAAATAAAAGCTAGGTCACTACCTTACACAGGAATTTACCATCAACTAGGAAAAAGGAAGTTTAAGACCTAAAGAGGAACCAGAGTGGATACTTAGAACTATAGATAGCTGAGTTACACCCATACACACCTATTTGCAATGGCCTAGGGGGAAGGTAGACTACCAAAACTGGTTTTTCAAACTCCCTTTGGAGTTTCGACCTTGTTGCCCTCCCTTTTAGGGCCCCATTGGGACTCCTAATATTGATTTCCTTCGGTCCTTGGGCATTTCAGAAATTGACCCGATTTGTTAAATCTCAAACTGATTCATCTCTTTCAAGCGCATTTGTTTCAGTACTGGAGAAGAGGCAGACGTGGATACCGCTTCATCACCCTCTTCTCGGGGAGAGAGACTCAATTTCCATAAAATGCTTAAGTAAGATCATTCCCCTCCCCCTAAATTCGGCCATCAGTCTCATGCCACAAATCATTCATAGATTGCCGTAGTCTGTGCTTCCGACATGGTAATATACATTCTCGCCACATTGGAAACTAAACAGTCATCCCAGGCTAGACACATCAAAAAAATTGGAACTTGAAGCCGTCACCCGTGAGAGTTGTAAGACTAAGTACTGCACAGAGATTAGTCTGGAAGCTGTTAGACAGTCTCTGAGAGGCATGTCTGATTGCATGAAGGTTGAGTGCCCTAGGGTACTTCCCCCAGGAAAAACAGCACAGGAGCAGGTCAGGGTTACTCTGGGTAGAAGTCTGTGGGCCTAAGAGTCAATCCTGTACATGGCCCCTAACATTGCACAATGGGGATCAGACCTCTACCTCTACCCACGGAGCTTGCTTCGTTCCTAAATCCCTTGACTGGCCCAGGTTATATCCAACCCACTGGGACCATTAATTCAAGCCTCATAGATGACTTGTCCTTGTGTCCTTTGTGGTTTTAAAAATTCACCGGGTGAACAAACAAACGTTTAGGCGATCGTTAAAAACGTGGCTACAAATTTATTATACAATAGGCCTTTATAAAAATATTAAAACGGGGGAGATGTTGGGAGCTATTAAGACAACTCTTGATCTCTAAATTGGGACTCTCCCCCCGAGAAGAAAAAGGGGTCAAAAGCGGGCCACCAACACATGGATTCCGAGAACAACCACGGGATGTTCCAGCCCTAAGTCATCGCTGATGTCCTGACCACACCCTGATACCACCAAGTTACTGCTTCCCCATGTAGCTGCCAAAAGAAAGAATTTCTATTGCCCCCCTCCCATAAGTACTTCTCCTTTTGCTTGTATTGCCCTACCCCTCCCACTGATAAGTATCTGTATTTCCCCTTTTGCTTGTGCATTTAAGCCTTGGGCCTTTCTCATTACATTTGGGGCTTTGATGCATTCCAGAACGGTTTCCGTGTCGTTATTCGCACAAGGCCCGCACAAGGCCCTCGTCTCTCTCTACCCCCCCCCCCATTTGGTTCTTAGGAGGAGGTCCCCTCGTGATCCTCGAATAACTGGATCTGCTGGATGGGTCAATTTCCCTGCAGAGCTTAGATGCTTCCCTTGGCCTGAGTCTTTGCACTTCCTCTTGACCTCCCTCAGCCAGGTCACTAAGATGACCCAAGTCTTTATTTCTCTAAAACATTTGCATTCTATACCTGTCTCTTTGAAAGATATTTTCATTTAAGTATCCAGACCCCATAGATCAATGCAAACCACAGCTTGTGAGAAGAAAAGGGTGACATCCAAGGTACAATTGTATCCCTTCTAATGAGCTTGAAGCAAGTAGTCAAGAAATCCTTATTAAGGAGCTGGAAAGATAGCTGTTGCTGTTAATAGAACTGAATAAAAATAAATAGAACATGCAGAGGACAGGGTTTAGTTCCCAGCACCCACATGGTAGCTCACTACCATCTCCAACTCCAGTTGCAGGCTGGAGACCATCTTCTGGCATTTGTGAGTACTAGTCATGTCTTCCACAGATACACATGTTGACAAATACTAAAGCATATAAAATTCTACAGATAAATACAAGAAAACTACACATTGAATTAATGAGCAAGTAGATGATTGGATGGATAGATAAAAGAATGTCTGAACTCATCAAGCCAATTTAGAAACATCCAGATAATGTCTTTTACAGGGTCATGCTTTATCTAGCTTATGTAGGACAGGTTATCAGGCATACTAGCTCCTTGGATAGAGGACTGAATTAGTGGGTGCCTAAGCCA
Organism: Mus caroli; assembly: GCF_978045245.1. Taxonomy (NCBI): domain Eukaryota; kingdom Metazoa; phylum Chordata; class Mammalia; order Rodentia; family Muridae; genus Mus; species Mus caroli. Next base: position 23,520,660 of record NW_028227269.1, on the reverse strand, counting down.
ATCACTTAGCATACATATACTTTCTAAGATTTTTTTATTATTATTTGTTTTTCCTCTACTTTTAATGAATCCTCTGGCTTTGGAAAGGCCCATATTTCAAAAGATATTGCTGAAGAGACCAGAGTTGCTCAGAAAAGGCCATTCTAACCTAATCCCAGTGGCTGGAGGGTCCCCAGTCTAGAATGTGCTCACAAGCATTTCCTCCTTAATAAGAGCCCACTGAACAGTTGCTGTGCACCATTAGGCGGCTGTTCTGGGTGATGATGAAGAACTTGCTGTATAATGTAGTTTTTAAAAAGATTATTTAAGGCAGTATGTCTGTTTATGGTCTCAAGATAAACTATAATCACCTTTGTTTACCTCATATTCCTTTCTTAATTAACTGACAAACTATTAGCATACATTTTTTTATCCCGGGAGTATTAATTATACATAATTTATATCATAAGCATTTATTTCGTATCAGTGGGATGAATAAAACATTTACCTGCTTAGAGCTACTTGAGGTTAACATTTTTATACAAAAGCCTCACCTGAGACTTCCAATCACATTATCAGATTTTTAATTTTCTGTTCCATAATGATACTGTACCAGTCATCGTAGTGTTTTATTCCACTCTTGGTTAAACAATCATTTAGCAGGATGCCGTGCTTGTAGCATTAATTAACCAATGAGACATGCTTTGCTGCATAATGAGATGTAAAAACCTAGAACTATGAAATTTGGTGCTGTGAGAGCTCAGGTCCTTCCCAGGATTCAAATGATAATCACAGCTTGGGTGAAGATATCAAGACCCCTGAAGCTTCAGATTCACAGCCTGTGAGTCTTGTGGAATCCTAGAGGTCAAAGAGTGCATCCTTTTCTCAGTGTCATGGTGAGGACCCTTGGGCCTTGAGAAAGCAAACATCTGACATCATCCACTTGATGAGCAAGTAAGATCCAGTGCTTGAGGCACAACTTTGCATTGGGACATTCCAGAATGTTCCCACCATCACAGCAATGAGCTTCCTTGAAACATGGTCAAGGTCAAGTGTCCTTTATGCCAAATGGTTGGGGACAGAAGAGTTTCAGATTTTAGGATTCTACAGTTTGGGAATAGAAATTGAGCACCCAAGTATCACAAACCCCAAATGCTCCAAACTCTGTGAGAGGTGTGTGTGTGTGTGTGTGTGTGTGTGTGTGTGTGTGTATGAATGTGTATAAATGTGTGTGTCTGTTTATGTGTGTATGTGTCTGTGTGTGTTGCTCAGAGCCATATACTCACTTGGTTCATGTTTTGCCACTGAGCTAGAGCCCCACTCCTTGCTCAGAAATCCACGTGGACAATTGCTTTGCAAACTATAATCTTTAGATAATAGGTGCTCAGCTATTGAAATTCAAGGTTTAATTCAGGTGGGATCTCAATATACAGTTTGTGCTTTAAAGAAGATAAATCAGACTGTGGTGTAGAAAAGTCCCAGGCATTTCTGGATGGGCTAGTTTGGGTATTATGAAAAGAACTGTTTAATGCTCTGAAACAACCCCTACACTGAGAGAAAAGTTTGAGTAATGCTAAGCCCTGATTCCAGGCTAGCCACTTGAATTTGGGGCTATAACTACCTCGAGTATCCTGTCCCTTCCTGTCTCTCCCCTCAATGCGCATGTCTTACTGTGATGGGACAAATTTTCAATACCACTGAGTCTCTTTTAGTCTCAGAACATTTCTTTCTCAGCAACTATGGTCAACAGAAGCTGGTAGCAAAGTTAATTACAGTAGAAATGGACCATTCATGGGGAAAATATTTTGTTACTTACAGTGAAAAGCAGGGGGGGGGAGGGAGAGAGAGAGAGAGAGAGAGAGAGAGAGAGAGAGAGAGAGAGAGAGAGAGAGAGAGAAGAGAAGAGAAGAGAAGAGAAGAGAAGAGAAGAGAAGAGAAGAGAAGAGAAGAGAAGAGAAGAGAAGAGAAGAGAAGAGAAGAGAAGAGAAGAGAAGAGAAGAGAAAAGAGAATTGTCCAGCTATATCAGGATGTTTGGCTAAGAGAAGGATATAGAGAAGGGAGACCAGGCAAAAGCTATAAGTGTCTTCTGTGTGATAAACCTGCTGAGTATCCCATCTAAAGTTGCCCAGGTCTTTTATTAACTCTAAGAAATAGTACAATTGTTCTCAATTTAGAGATAAGAAACCCTGAATTTACAAAGTTTGGGTCACTTGTCAGTGTTATTTCTATAATGAGGTACAGTGTCATGGTTTTCACCAAAGTCCCTGTCTGTTAAGTCCAGTCTGTTTTCTCACTAATGATGACAGAGATATGGGTGAAGTACATCTTCCTTTGCTGGCTGCTGACTTCTCGGTTTTGGAGGTTCAGATGCTGTTTCTTTCATTTGTTTTCTACTATGCACTACATACAAAGTGGATGTCTCTTGAAAAAAGTCTTTTTAAGTCACTAACAAGTCTCTGTGGAGAAGAAATGGTATAAATGTTGGAATCTAATGATCAGAGCAACTTGGCTTAATTCCTCTCTCAATGTAGAAATGATAACAAAGGTAGAAAAAAAATGGCATGCAACAAAATAGGAAGTATCCCAGAGATGTCATAAATGAAATTGTCGAACTTAACTGACTCACCAAAACAAGTCTCCAAGGTGCTTCTCTCTGCTCAAGCCCAGTTGCACAAGACAAGCAGTCCCCTCTCTGCCCAAAATGCTGCCTGCTTCCATACCCAACTAACAAGATAGTTTTATGAGATCACTATCCTGTGTCCAGGATGACATACTAGAGTTCTCCAAGGTCCTTCTTGACTCCTCTTTTTTTCAACCTTGTCCTCATACAATCTTACACCTGTGCCCAAAACTCCACATTTCATAAGAAGTCCCAGGAAACCTTCAACTTTCATCCCCAACCTATAGCAATGGATAGAACTAATCTGAGTCTAGATTTGTCAGAAGCCACAAAACCATTTGAAGCTCATGACTATCAAACCAAAAATATGCTATCACCTCTCCAATATTAACCCAGTGAATGACACCCTCTATTCTCTTGCTCAAGACAAAGCCTGTCTCCTCTCCCATAGGCATGCACTTCTGTCAATCTTGAGTGTACCCAAGTGTTTCTACATCTCTTGTTCATCTTCCTGTGCTTGGCTGCTTCCAGCCCTTCACAGACCTCAGCAGCTGCTATCTGGGCTTTTCCTATTCAGCTCTACCCCCTCACATCTACTTTCTCACTGTGACCAGACTGATCTTCTCAAGATACAAACCTGGGAGGTCAAGTCAAGGGGCTTGCACCATGACTTTAAGGAAAGCCTGTGAGGACAGACAACGTGATATTGGATTAGATCACTTTAAAGGGTCCTTGAGAGGTCTACGGATGTTGTTGTGAAGGTGAAATCTAAATTACAGTGGAAAACCCAGGATTCTAGAGATGTCAGCATTGTAAAATGTCTCCAAGGAATGCTTCAGGCAGCAAGTGAAGCTGACCCAAGAGAGAAATTGTATTACTTTTCTATTGCTGTGATAAAACACTCTGACCATGTCAAAGGGCTTAGATGGCTCTGCTCTTCCCACTTTGCTTCTTGCAACATATTTCCCTCATAGGCAGTTTCTACTTGCTGTTTGCAGTACTTGGAAATACAAGCACAGATCTAACACATCTAACATTCTGAGGTTTCAAGGACTACCTTGTCTCACATTTTCTGGACTCACTAGCTCTTCTTAACTATGGAGGAAGATTCTGCAACCCCTTGATGCATGTACCTTTTAGGTATCTTAAAACAGTACCTTAAGGACAACTGCCTGCTTGAGATGGAGCCTAGCTCATTGAGTCACAGTTACAGCAACTTTAATTTTTTGCTGTTTTTGGTTTGTTTTGTTTTGTTGAGAATAAAGTCCTTTAGGCCATTCCTTTTGCAAATTGGGAGCTTAGCTGAGTGAGGGTCTCACCCTGAGGGCATCCTTCCCTTTAATCCAATGTAGATTTGGCCTTTCTTCCATTTCCTTATCTCTTTCAGCATAAGCCTTAGACACAACTTTAAGTTTTCTTAAGCTCTTTGTCTCCTCAAATCATACATTTTAGTTCCTTCTGCCCCAATTGCTCCTTTTCATTGTAGATCTGCATAAGAGTGACTACCAATAACCATGTGAAAGAGTCAATATGAGCTTGTCTTAAAATCTTGTCCACCAAGGAAACTAGTCTATCTGTTACTTTTAAATTAAGCCTCAGACAAATTCTTAGGACATGTGTAGAAAGCAGGCACATTCTTTGCCAGAATATCACAAGGATGGTCTCTAGCACAGCTGCTAATCCTGTTGCTCTTGGAAAGTTCTTGAGCTGGCCTTCCATCATCTATTTTTCTTTCAGCAGTACTATTTCAAGCCCCTACTAGGATGACTCATTAAACTCTGCTTATAGTATTCAAACACCTTCCTAATCTAAGGTTCCAAATCCTTCTGCTTTCCTCCCCAAACACCGGTCAGGGTCAGGTTTGTCACAGCAATAGCCCTTTTCCTGGACTTCTGTATTAGCTACTTTCCAATAACTGTAATAAAACATCATGAGGGCAATGGAAGTAAGTGTCTGATTGGGCTTAGAGTTCAAGATGGTTAGAGTCTATGCTAGCAGCGCCAAAGCATGGGGGCAGCAACAGCTGATAGATCACATCTTTCCACACACAGGAAGCAGTGTGTGTGTGTGTTTGCACGTGCGCACGCGATGGTGGGAAGCTTGAGAAATCTCAAGGCTTCCCTTAGTGACATACTTCCTCCACAAAGTCCTCACCCTAGAATCCTCCCCAAACAGCCCCCAACTGGGGACCAAGTATTCCAAATGCTTGAGACATCATGGAGGACATCGTATTCAAAGCACCATAGAAGTCTTATTTGTTGAAAGGGGCGAAACAAAATGGCAGGGCAACCAGAGTTCCTCTGGAGCTCAGACTACAGTTTCTATGCAGTTCAGGATACGAAGTCCTAGCATGTAAGACTTGCTCAGCTTGGATCTTGGTTTGGTCTAATTTTTTTCTTACTGTTCTCTGGCTCCTACTACTTGGAATGAGAATGGAATGTTCACTCTCTGTCATCAAACACTAGAAGTCTGCAGCTTTCATTTTTAATTTTACACAGCTCATGGTTAAGAGTTTTACGAAATCCTCAAAACAAGGCTTTGCATGTTTGATGAGCTTAGAAACTATTAGGACTGTGGGGCCTGTGGAGGTTGGACCTCATGTGCTTTGCTTTGTGTGAGGGCCATGAGCTTATGGGGACTGAAGTGGGATGTGTTATACATTTGAACTGAAATGTGCCCTATTTAAACCTTAAACTACTCCTCTGGGCAATGAGTGAGCCTAGAGTCTCCAATTTCATAGATGAAAAAGATGTGCTTTTGCACCCTCATCCTGCACCATGGCTCTGTAACAACGTCTTTCATGTTCACTGCACTCTGAATGGCATTGTCCTGACATCATCTCAATTCCCTGAAGTGACTTGCATAGGGCCAACATGTCCTGCTCCACCCACTCCCATGGGCCTGCTACTGGAACTCATAAGATTTACATTTCTATAATGAACAAATCCAAGTCTTTATTGAGTTTAGTTTTGTTACACATTCTCATTTACCCCACAAGATCTTAGGCATCTTCCTTTCAGAAGCCACACATTATAGGCATATATGGACCTAGGACTTGTGTCTGTGGATGGATCATGAAAGCTCTGCCTGTGCCTAAGCAGTTTCTGAGAACTAACCCATGAGCTCTGTGGGGACATGAAAGCTATGTCATTGCCTATAGCTGTTTCTCTGGTACCTTGCTCAGTGTCTGGCCATTTATAGTCTCAATAAACAGTAATTCAGTAAGAGCTACTCCACTAGAGATTTCCTTAAGAACACACTCAGGAGGTCAGTATGTTGACTCTGTAAGAACCATACTAAGCTCACTGGCAGCCATACTAAGCATGCTGGCGTTAAAAAACCGACACAAAATCCTCGAGTTTGGAGATTAGTTTTCTCTTTCCATAAACCCCTGTTCTCTAGTCAAATGGTCAACTTCCATGAACTACACATTGGATGGCTCTTCAGCCAGTAATAAAAAGCAATCTCCAAGCTCATTTCTAAATGGGAAATGAAAGAGCCAAAGGAAAGAGCTAATGATCAGCCTGGCCAGATGGCTGCCAAATGCTTAGACTGGCCTTAGAGCCCCCAGGACCAGCATTTCACCCTAAAGCAAGTTTTATTATGTCACTTTGGCCTCTTTGAAGGCCATTAGCACCATATTATAATTAGCACTAGCTATCTAACATGTGTTCTTATGGGCAAGGCAAACCCACCTGAAGAGATAAAGGTGTATTAATGAAATCGGAGTCAGAATTTGGCTTAAGAAAAAGCCATGAGACATGATTTATAATTGACTTTAATCTGATTTCATGTGCACTTCTGCACACTTTAGGTTCTTCCACTCATTGAGCAAACCGAACAGAAGCCATTGTCCTTTATATAACAAAAGCTAAAACAATTCTCACAGAACGGTTTAAATGTACCTCTACACTCTGTGCTGTTTTCCCCTCAATTAGGATTCCACCATCCTATTAAAGCTGAAAGAAGGTCTGAAGCCAGAACTGGCAGTTGCACCAAGAACTTCCTTATGGTAAACATTTGAGAACATAATGTAATATGTTGCTAAGTTGGAATGGAGACAAGACAAAGCAGAGTTTCTGGAAGTATAAGGAAAACAACATAGAAGAACATACAGACTTTCAAAGCAGACTGCCTATGTCCCTGTCTCTGCCCAACATGGGTAAGCTCATGCTGTTGCCCTTTCTCGTTTGTTAAATGGAAACAACCATAGCACTTACCTACAAGAGCTCTATGAAAAGATAGGTGAGTGCATGAATATCACACATGGGAGAAGGCCAGAGGGTGTTTGCTTTACCGTGAGCATCAGCTCTGTCATGAATGTAATGACTGGCTTCTCAGGGAGTCAACCACTGGTTAAGGTAGTAGAGACTCTGAGTTGAAAATCCATAGTCCTTAACCCAGCTCTCACTCGACTGCTGGAAGGTATTGGTCATGTCTCTCCCCTTTGGACATCAGTGCTTCCAACCCCTTATACTGAGAAAGCTAACTTGAAACCTGCAAGTCTGTCTGGTATATTGCATGCTTTATTTTAGAAGTAAAGGGCTAATTTTCCCAAGTTAGCAAAAGATTTCAAGGAGTCTCAGTTTTTTAATTCTCAAAGTAAAGAGGACCTGCTGATCAGTCTCTTTTGTCCAAACATCATACAAAGTCAATAAGGCCAATAGCTTACTATCTCATGTTAAAGTATATGCCCCTCGACAGGTAAAAGGATGGAAGCAAAGAAACTGGGGCTGCTTCCTGGACCACTGATGGTCTTGTTGGTAACGTGGTAACAAGCTGTCTTTGGCCTCTTTGCTAAATTCACTAATCCCATCAAATAAGGGCTTCGACTTCCTGGGTTAGGTAATGCCTTCACATCTTCATGTGGACACTGTAGTGCCATAGAACTTTAGCATATACGGATATTTATTTATTTATTTATTTATTTATTTATTTATTTATAATTTACTTGTATGCATGTGCCCATGAGCATGATGCTCATGTACTATGTGGAAGTCCCTCTGGTTCTTTTAGGGGCTCAAATATTCAGGCCACAGTAATACATGTGCCCCTGAAGAGGTCTCAAATTCATGTCAAAATGTTTTTCAATTCTATCAAACAACTATGGATCTGTCTTTACAGAATATTCTGTGGCACAAGAAGTGGGGGTAGGCTGGTCGGTTCTGAGGATGCCCAGAGCCCAGCTTCCCTTAAGTCAACCTGACACTGAAATAGAAGAGAAAGAAAGGATAGCAACAAAGGAAGAAAAGAAAGAGGGGCACACAGTGAAAGGAAACAAGATGTCTCCATTTGGAGAAGGTGCTTTCCTAGGCTTCCAACTTTGCTGTTGGATTCCTCACCATCTAGCCCTCTACCATTGCTTCTGAATTCTCTTCTCCAGGTCCCTTCTGCACTGGGTAAACCATTCAGACTATCTTTGGACGATACAATATGAACATAAGGGAACCAAGCAGCTTCTCCCGAGTAGGCACTCAGAGCCATCCAGTCCTTTAGTCTCATCCGGGGGGGCACTGTCAGGAAATACATTGGCCTCTGTGCAGCTGGGAGATGGTGGATGCTTTTGACCCAGGCTCTCCTGGCAAGAGGGTAGAACTGAGCCGGATCTGCCTTCTGGGTGTTGGTAAGAGTGGGCAGGAAAGCAGCGCTCTGTGTGAACACTGAGAATCTCAGTTTATTATTGCTGTCATGCAGCCTTTTCAGTGCTGAGTGATACAAAGGGTCTAAAATCTCCAGTGGGTGGGAAATGGCAAACCAGGAAAAGTACTGAAAAACCGCCTTTGTGTGGTGTGCATGTGTGTGCATGCTTAGGTCAGAGGTCCAAGGGAGGTGTCTGCTTACTTTCACCTTATATTTTCCAACAGGGTCCCCTTACTGAATCTGGAGCAAGCCCTAGGGATCTTCCTCTTCATCTCCCAGCACTGGGATTATAGGCACATGCTACTGAGCAGGGGTGGACACAACGTGTTTTTTTCTTCAACAATGTGCCACCATTTTTTTTTCTTTTTGTGAGTCCGGATTGCTTTCTGAACACAGAGCTAGTCCATTTGGCTAGACTGGCTGGCCAGAAAGCCCTGGAGATCTAGATGTTTCTGCCTCCCTGGCACTGTGGTTACAGACATAAAACACCACCCTGGGCTGTACTGTGGGCTGTACTGTAGGGGCTGGGGATAAAACTTCTGATTCTCACTCACCGTTGTACAGCAAACACTTTATCCACAAAGCCCCAAATGTAGCCTTTTACTATTTATGATCTCCATAGATGAAAAGAAATAAAGCTATTTACATTCCATGTAATGTTTATCATGGAATTAAAAGATGTTAGTTAAAATATCAGTTGAAGAGAAAGCAGCGCTCAAACCTCTGTTGAGTGTACTCTTTGCATGCGTGCATGCCCCTTTTTTCTTTGTTATTACTAGTTCTCAATATTGAAATATTTTTCACAATAATATGTTGACATATTATTTCTTTTGACATGACACAATTTATATTCCTACCCAAACACTACCTTGTCTATCCCCACTTAGCTTCTGAGATCTGACAAGATCATATGATTTCAGGGTGCTATGACTACAGACAGACTTTGATTCTCAAACTGATTTGATACATTTTATGCCATTACAGGAATGAAAGAGAAGCACCAAGCTAAATTCAAAAGAGTTGCTATGGTTTAAATTGTGCAAGTAAATAATACATTATGTAATGCAAATATGACAATCCTAAATAGTTCAAAAGTAAATGTTAAAAGATGGGTTTTCTGGTGAGTAGCAAGGAGATGTTAAGTCACACAAAGGGTGTGCGCAGTTTGCTATCAATACTGAGTCCTTTATGTCAATAAGATGAATTTCATTGAGTCTTACAAATTCAGCTCCATTATAGCACCAATGTGTGGTTTAAAAATTTGAACTATGCTCTTTGACACTGAGAAGGACTGGGAAACACTTACTATTGTGTAAGAATTCAATCCTATTATAGGCTTCCTTTTACATGCTGGGAATTGAACCCAGGGTACCATGCATGCCACGAGGCTAACAGTCCAGAACTAAGCTAGAGCCCCCGCTCAGCAAATACACTTTTGCTTCAGGGTGATTTCTGAGGCTCTTTGCACAGTCAGCAATTTTGAATGTATCTGTTTATATCTGTGACACTACTACCAGGATGAATGACAACAGTCAAGTTCACAATGACATTCACCCAAGAAGCATCCAGCAGTATCACAAATTAGGTCTTTGCACTAAATTTGCACTGTCTTGATGTTCAAGAAGTTTTCTGCTACCTGATGCATGTTCATAGCCACGTTGACCAAAAGGGGTGTTTTAGGAAGTTGGCTGATAGCATGCATTCTGTTAGAGGACTCTCTCCCAGCTCAGGTACAATTGTCTGAGCCAGTTATAGAAATTGCTTCTATGAGAGAGCACAAAAATACCCTCTGCACACATTCTCTCTTTCAAGTCTATATAATTCCCATCCCACGGTGAAGAATTGCCAACATGCTGGCACATGGCACAGATGCTGCACCGAGGAACTCACAGCACCTGGGGTCACCTTCACAGAAGCTGCACAGGACCGGTCCCTCAACATTCCCTGATGGGCAAGGGAAGGAGTCACAAGGCCCATCTATCCCTGAGGAGATAGGTTGCTGGGTGAGGTAAGGTTAAGACATACGCCTCAGCCATGTTGTCTCTGGAAAATTGCCTTGGATCAAGTAAATAATCCTCAACCCATGTACATGCAAACAGCACTAATTAAATACAACCCCCCCCACACACACACATACACACCAAAAGGCATTAAAGGCAATAAGAAGAAGGGTGTTTTCTCTGTGTGTGTGTATGTGTGTTTGTTAGTGTGTATGTATGTGTAAATATGTGTGAACATACATTTACATGTGTGTGTGTGTGTGTGTGTGTGCATGCACATGTTGCATGTCTCTGCTAAAAGCCAGGAGATACCAAAGTGACCTGGAAATCCTGCTGCCATTCACCCTTGGTTTCTTTTCCAGTCCCGTTTCTTCCTCTTCACTGCTCCATACTATCCACACTCCACAGACCACCCATCATACCCTCTAAGGCTGTGGTTCTCAACCTTCCTAGTGCTGAGACCCTTTAATGCAGTCCCTCATGGTGTGGTGACCCACAACCATACAATTATTTCCTTGTTGCTTCATAACTGTAATTTTGCCACTGTTGTGAATTGTAGTATAAACATCTGATATGCAGGAAGTCTGGCTTGTGGCCCCCAGAGGGGTTGCAATCCACAGGTTGAGAACTCCTGCTCTCCAGGCTCTGCTTCCATTTCAGTGTTTATTCTAAAGCCATCCATTGATCCACCACAGTGGTAGATACACAGTGCCTTTGAAATACTCATCTAGATTAAGAACAGAAATGTCACATGCCTAGTCGTGATGTTTATTAGTGTCCAGTTAACAGCATAGAGAATTTCTCAGGAGACAAACCTCTGGGCATATCTGTGAGAAAGTTTCTAGAATAGATTAGTTGATGTTGGAAGGCCCACCCTACATTGGCTATCACCATTCTGTGTACTGGGGTCCTGGTTGAATAAAAAGGAGAAAGTGAGATGTCTTATCACTCTCTGATTTCTGACTACAAATGTAATGTGAGCAGTCACCCCACACTCCTGTCTCCATAGCTCCCCACAATACCAGGTTTAAGTTCCCTTGAATTGGGAGCCAGAATAAACCCTTCCATCGCAGAGTTGCCTTGGTTGGATGTTCTATTTCTGGCAACTGGACAAGTTACTGACATATAAGACTTCCCAGAAAACACATTATGCAGACTTGTCATCCACATTTACATTTCAGCACCCCTTCAAAGTTCCCTGGAAGTCTCCAATATGACCTTGGTCAACAGTCTAAACACTTCTTGGTCTCTGTGTGTGTTTAAACTGGCTCCTGAGCTTCTATATTCAGGACCTAGGTTTCTGCCATCATTTCAGGATCCTTCCTTCCTTCCTGTAGTGAGCAGGAACCACAGCCAGCCTTAGCCCAGCCCAGCTCTCAAATCAGCAGCAGCCTGATGCACTGACCTGCTGTTTAATTGTGCCATGTGGTCCTTAAAAGGCTTTTTTTTTTTCTTCTTTTCTTTTGAACAGTCAAGATGAAATTGGCTTCTGGTCAGTAACTTGTTTTCTTCCTCCCTCCCTTGAGGTAGAGTCGCCAAAAAGGATTTTTGTTTTGTTCCATTTTGCCTGCAAAGCTATGGGTAGCCAAATATGACTACAAATTATCTACATTGTTTTTATAAAGAAAAAAATATATTTATTTTCCTAGTACTTGGAAACATCGCTTTCTGGGGGCCAGGGAACTGATGTCTTTTGCTGATTCCTGTCCCACTCTAACCCTAATTGGAGAGAACTGAACGCAGCAGAGGATGTTTGCGGCTAAATTGGGGTATTATGAAAATAGTTCACAAAGCAAGTGGAAAGCTATATATAAAAATGATATTTACTTCTCATTTTAAATGAAGCTCAAGACAAAAGGCATATAGGTAAACACAGCTGCAACATTTTAGGCATGTAATCAAAGGCAAAAAAAATAATATTGGAAAACTATGTTAATTATTGTAATTAAATTGTGAACAGTATTGATAGAAAAATGTCTTTAAAACATATAAAATAAAAATGGAGCTCATCGCATTATCAGAGTTTGAGATGTGTTGTGTATGAGCTACCTGGGTACGTGGATCTTTTAACTGTCTCCCAATACTGTTCAGCAAGGAGGCAGAGGAAGGGACTGGCCAAGAGGAACAGGTCTGACAGCTGTGTGTCCAATGCCAAGGTTTGGGAAAATACATGTGCCTGACCCAACTCTCTAAAGTTTGGGGGGACCAACAAAAGGATGGCAATGTTTTCATGGGTGGATATGTTAAACCTTATCCCTCAGCAGGTTTTCTAATCTGAGAGGTGCCAAAAACCCAGGAGGAAAAGTAGGCCACTGGAGGGTGTCTTTAAGGGTGAGAACTTGGCTTGACCCCTTTCTTGTTTTAAATATTTTTTTTTTTTTTTTTTTTTTTGGTTTTTTCGAGACAGGGTTTCTCTGTGTAGCCCTGGCTGTCCTGGCACTCACTTTGTAGACCAGGCTGGCCTCGAACTCAGAAATCCGCCTGCCTCTGCCTCCCGAGTGCTGGGATTAAAGGCGTGCGCCACCACGCCCGGCTTTTTTTTAAAATATTTTTTTCCCTTTCTTGTTTTAATTCTTTCTTTTTAAATGATTTGTTTATTCTTGTTTTATGAGCTTTGATGTTTTGTCTTCATGTATGCCTGTGAGATGGTGTCAGATCTGGATCTGGAGTCACAGACAGTTGTGAGCTGCCATGCAGGTTCTGGGAATTGAACCTGGGTCCTCGGGAAGAGAGCAGTCAGTCCTCTTAACCACTGAGCTAACTCTTCATCCCAGACCCCTTTCTGTTTGCTGTCTCTGAAGCTGTCGTGTGTTTTGAGATCTCTTCTGTCACAGAATCATGGTCATGGTGCTTCACTCTCCTCAGCCCAGAAATGATGGCTGAAGCTAGACTGAAGTCCCTGAAGCTAGGAGCCAAAACAAACCATTCTTCTCTTTAACCATTCCTCTCAGATATACGTCATAGCACCAAAATGCTAACCCACACAGCAGAGTGTGGTGCAAATGCTCTATATATGAATCACAACTCAGTCACCTAGTCCAGTGACCTCATGGTACTTCATATGCAGAGAGCCAAGGTGCTCAAGAGCATAAGTCAGAGAGGACATGTCATGGAACCTGTGTTTCTTCCTGGATTCTAAAGTCATTTGATGAGTGAGAACCTCTCATCCTTGCTTCTAGGTGCTTGAGTGTCTGAATAGGGATTGAGAACCTGTCTCAGCTCTAAATCCAACCATGTTTCCAGGGTCTAGAAGAATGCCTATGGCTGACCTTACCTGGTGACCCACTGGCGTCCCCGCGTTCAGAGGCTTCATCCCAGGAGAAGCCCTTTGAGTAGGACCACTGGACCCTCATCCTTACTTTTCAGCACCGTTTACTGGCGCAGAAGAAAACTGATTCCCACCAAGATGCTTACTGGTTCCTCTCTCCTTATTTTCTATCATCCAGGAAGAACTGCTGCTTCCTGTTTCCTGGCACCTTGACTCCCATCAGCACAGGCTGGGGCTGCTGTAGAGCCCACCCTCCAATCTGCTGCATGCGGAGGTGTCTGCAGAGGCGCAGAGCTGCCTGTGGAACATCACCCACCCGGCACGCCTGGAGCTCTCTGTGATGTTTCACTTCTCTCTCTCTCTCTCTCTCTCTCTCTCTCTCTCTCTCTCTCTCTCTCTCTCTCTCTCTCGTTTTCACTGCAGTCATATCTCTCAATGAGCAATTTTTTTTTTGCTCACTGGATCATTTACTAGAGTTTCAGAAATGTCTTTTTCTCATTTCTGGAAAGAGAAATTGGTGAGCGTGCTCATTCCTCAGAGCTAGGTTACACTGAATCATTTCTCTCCAATTTACTCATCTCTCTGTGTGTATATCTGGTGAAGACACCACGTGCCCCAGCTTTGCTTAATTTTTTTTCATCTGCATCACCAGTTTTTTTTTTAAAGGAAAATGAAATTTTATTTTCAATGACACTAAACTGGAAAGAAGCAAATACCAATTGCCCTCCTCTAAGCACATCTAGTCCTTTATAGAACCTCATTCCCCAACTGGTCTGCAGGTCTTGATGGGAACATTTCTCCTTCTGAGATTCTGTTTTTCCTGTGGTTGTGAACTCCTTTTGGAAGAAGTCTTTCTTTACCTCAATCTAAATTCAGTGTCATTGGCTTCATGATGTTATAATGTCGTATTCTATTCCCTGCACCTGAAAGCCAGGCCATGATAAATGGTGCCCACATGAAGATCTATATAACCCCACAGCAAGGAGTTATCTAGAAGACCCTGCATCCTAAGACAAGAGCCTAAGTTACTATGACATCATCACACAGCACCAAAGGCTGGTGCCACCACAAGGGAGGGTCTCACAAGCACAAGAGAAAGTGTGACATGGTGAGACATGGTCTCCCAACATTTCAAACAAATATTGACAACTATAAGGGACACTTTGATCACAATGACAAACTAGTTGTCGAAAGACACATAAGAGAGATGCATCTTGGCTCACAATGGTGAACCATCATGGAAGAGATTGCATGGCCATGGAGGCAGCTCTCTCCGTGGTTTAAGCAGCTTGTGGCACGTCCTATCCACACCTTGGAAATGAGAAAGTGCTCTGATAGCTGAAAAAATATATCCTTGTCAGAAAATGGACATATTCATACTACAAGAAAAAAAATGAAACACAGGTACTGTCAAGAGTATAATTTTAGAATCAGTTATTGGTACTTTTGCACATCAAACTATAATAATGTCAGAGCTACTGCTATTGCTACAGGAGGATGGCTGAAGGTTATTGTTTTAAACTTTTTAAAATACAGTGGTTCATATGCTCAAGTGTTTATTTAATCATATTTTAATAAACAGCTTTCAAACACACTAAAGTACACATTTATTACAACCTGCTGATTTTGTTTTTTTTTTAATGAAAGGATGATAATTCAGACCTGAGTTGTTTTCACATGTAGGGAACTCAGAGTTGACTCAGGGTCCCCAAGGTCAAGTTCTCATCATGAAGGAGATTTGTTTGCCCCAGATGGACAGAGGATAAGATAAAGGGACAAAGGCAGGCGATAAAAGAAGGAGAAAGGAGAGGGAGCAGGGGAGAAGTAAAGAGGTATTTATCCCAGAGGACAAAGAACTGTCTCTGGAGAGAGAGTAGACAGATGCGGCCTGTAGGCAAATGGTGGTCTATAACTGTAAAACAGGAAATCCTGTGTTAGGGTAAGATACTTAATTTTAATTGAGAATGTTAATTAGGTGAGATAAAGGGGTTTTTTGATTCCTGGACTTTAATACCTTGAAATCTGGACCTTGGTGGTCAGCCTCAAAAAGAGGAATTAGCCAAATAAGGTGACAGACCTTGAGGGCCTAGATTAGGACTGTAATCGATAGTTTTTAGCAAGTCAGAGGGAATGGGGGAGAAGGGCAAGGCCTGCCAGAGCTATGTTTGCCATGTTAGGGCTGGCTAGAGACCCTTACATCACAAGAACAATCTCTTGGGTTAGATTAAGTACATTTATTTTTTTGAAATGAATGATGAAAGAAAGAAAACTCTAGATAGATCTAGATACATGGTTTTTCCTTCTATCATTTCCTTCTTCCTCTACTTCCTTCCCTTTCTCTTATTTATAATTTGATTGTATTTTTTAATTAACTGACATTGTCTTATCCCCAAATCCCATCTCCGTAGTAAGATTTGATTAGACATTAAAATAATTAAAATGTATCAATGAAAAACTTCAGAAAGTGAGGGGAGCTAGTGGGTCCCCAGTGGGTCCCTTATACTTCTCAGCCAGCCCCCTTTTCTAGTCATTTTATTCACTGTCTCAATAATGCATGAGTTTCCCAATCATATTCTGATACATGGAGAAAGCAGGGAAAATAATCAGATGTCTGTGAGTCACCAGCCAGGGACCAGCCGGGGACCAGAAGAATTTTAAATAAGTTTCAACTCAAGCATGCTTCCTTTACACATCTTTGGCCATTAAAATTGCTTCTTTTACACTGAACTTGGTCAGAATAGCATTACCTGTTCTTCCAGGGCAGATAGAGAAAAAAAAATGAACCAGGTACCAGGTCTTATAAAGCTGTAAGGAGCGTGGAAATCTTTGTGCTCAAAGAGATGCACAGGAAGCAGGAATGTGAAGCATACAGGGTTGCTCCTTCAAAGGAAGGAATGTGAACCTGTTTTCCACCCAAGAAGGCTGGCGTGCGTGCTATCTAGCCTGATAATATTTGAACAATCTGTGTGGCCAAAGACTTCCAACACTGAACACTGGAATACTCCTCCAGATCCATTCTTGTAAACTTGTTTTGCCCAGTCAATCTGTAGAACATACCTATGTGAACTTTATGAAGAGTTTCAGTTGTAGTCTTGTCTGATCTGTCTTTGTTACTTTGTTACTTTGTTCTTCAAGGAGACCCAGGTATGCTTTGTTGTGCATGCAGGATTGAGTTAGTCATCATAAGAATTATTTTCACCCTACTGTTCCATACTTAAACATGCCTAAAATCAAAGGACTCGGGGTCAGACCCTCAAAGTTTGAAGCACCTCTAGATACTGAACTGTGTTTCACCAAACTGCCTCCTAGCCTCTCTCTCAGTTCATCACTATGATGCTAGGTCCTAGAGACACCCCCACTCTCTCCATTCCAGAATAAAGTAGAGTCAATAAAAGGAAGACACTGAGATCTAGGAATACTCACACACAATTTGCTTTCACAACCTATGGTTTGGCTCTTAACTGCTCCTGGTTTTATAGAGCATCCTCATGTGATCCCTTGGGCTTTCTGTTCCACTTACACTACAGCCTGGCTGCTATAGTAGTCACATCAAATCTGCATTACTTTTGGTCCATTGGAAACCACGTTCAAATTAGCACAGTGAACCACTATATTGAACATCTACTGGGACTCACAGAATTGCTCTTAGTTGTGATTTCTTCAAGCACGTAATCCTGTCGTTCACCCAGGAATTCATTTCCTCTGTTCTTCAGGATTATAGGACCCCTCTTGACAATTTTTTTCAAGATTATTTACATTTACCCTGCAAGAATATCATCCTTCCTCAAGATGTGCATCTCTGTACCAGTTTGCCATCATTACTGAGATTTCATCTGACAGTATCTATCCCCAGTAGCTTTGCTTTTAAAGAGCCTTTTGCCATTCATTTTTCTGTTTTGGTGTGTGTCCATATGTATGTGAACATGTGTGATTTCACATGTGTGTCCCCCACATTTGTGGTGTGTGTGTGTGTATGAGGATGGGGGGGGGGAGAGAATGTGTGCATGTGGGCGAGAAAGGAGGCCAGAGTAAGTTGGGTACCTTGCTCTATCTACACTCTGTCCTATTCTCTTGAGGTAGGGTCTCTCACTGAGCCTGGAGGTAGACTGGCAGTCGGGAGCCAGCAAGCCCTAATGATCCTACTGTCTCACAGCACTGTCATTACAGGAATGCACAGCCACTCCTGGCTTTCTACATAGGTGCTAAGTATTAGAACTCAGGTCTGTATGCTTACACAGCAAGGGATCTTAGCTCCTGAGCCCTGCCCCCGAATCCCTCAAAAGGTTTTTTGATAAGAAAAATACACAATCAAAGAGAAGCATGCCCTGCACACTTGTTGCTTTTTGTCTCTGCCTTATCACAAGAAACAGCAAGTCACTTGAGTTTTAGACAAACTTTATGAAGGTAGATGGATGTCTTATATTTATTATGAAAACTGACTCTTATCTTGGCACTTAAAGTTGTGTTTCAATTTTAGAAACATAAAATGCTTTTGATCAATAAAAGTACATTCAAAGTCAATTTGGCCTGAACAGTGGAGATTGGCACTCAGTGGGGAAGCCTATGGGATGTGCTGGGGCCATTTTGTTGTCCCTTCCATTTGAATTTGTACACATATCTCTTAACGCTTAGCTCTTAGTATATCCTGGTTCATTAACTTACTCTCTACTTTTGTATTGAATAAACAACTGTATCCTGCTCAAAGAGCTTTAGAAAGCAATCTTCTTTGCTTAATAAAGTTCCACTCATTGAACAATTTTGCATTTGCTTATCATACTTTGGGGTTCACCTAGACACACATTAAAAATGGGTACTAGCAGCTACCATGAGGACTGAAAAAAAATGGTATCTGCATATCTCAGTGCCATGTTACTGACAACCACTTACACGTTCAGACTGTGAGCAGGGCTTTCATCGATGACTCTTCAACGCACTGCGGGCCTGGGAAGGTGGCTCAAGTGCTGGGGAGTAGTAAAGTGCTTGCTGCACAGTCACAAAGAGTTGATTCCCCTATGT
This sequence comes from Mus caroli, assembly GCF_978045245.1. Taxonomy (NCBI): domain Eukaryota; kingdom Metazoa; phylum Chordata; class Mammalia; order Rodentia; family Muridae; genus Mus; species Mus caroli. The sequence goes on along the minus strand of NW_028227269.1, from coordinate 23,502,136 downwards.
CCACATCTGCATTATGTAATTCTGGTGCTTGGAAGTCAGACAAGAGGATCCATGGGGCTTTCTGGCCAATTAATTTTGTGGAGTCAGCAAGCCCCAGGTTCAGTGAGAGACAATGTCTCAAAAAAAAATAAAGTAAACATATTTTTAATTCCAGTAATTGAAAGACAAAGGCAGGCAGATCTCTGTGATTTCCAAGCCAACCTGATCTACATAGCAAGCTTCAGACAGTCAGAGCTATATAATGAGGCCCCGTCTCAAAGATAGATAGATAGATAGATAGATAGATAGATAGATAGATAGATAGATAGATAGACAGACAGACAAATAGACAGGCAGACAGATAGATATGTAGGATAGATTGAAGATGATATGCAATGGCAACCTCTAGCCTCCACAAATATCCAAATTCATGAGTGTGCACTCACATAGATATCTGCACACACCCAGACACACATTTACACATCACACCAAAGAGAAATTTGCAAACATATGAGAAATATACGTGCTATCTGCCATGAAGAAGATGAGATTACCCTTCACCGTGGAGCAAGGGTCACACTTGTAAAAAGGCAGCAGTCTCATTATAGAGCAGAACTGTCTCAGGTGATCTCTGGGAAGCCTGGGGTCTTTGTTTTATGCTGCTCTCCCAGGATACCTGAGCCTGAGAGATGGACTGAGGAGCCCACATCTGTCCAGAACCACAGAGAAAGGAAGGGCAAGACGAGGGTGAGAATAGTGAGGAGGTAGTTGAGTCCCTTCACAGGACCCCCTTGAAGGATAACTAAACTCATGACCACATGGAAACAACCATCACCCTCAGGATCTAGGCACCTGGGATTAGTCCCCACCCCTCAACACTGTTGTGCTGGGGATTAGACTCCCTACATAAGAACTTTGAGGGACACATTTAGAGCACAACTCTTGGCCTGATGGTCATGGTGGTCTCTGAGAGCTGAGAGTGTGGGAATTTGCTGTGTTTGTGCTGTGCTGGGGTCACAGAACGAGGCCAGCTTTCTTGAGCACAGCCTGGCAACTGTTGTACCTGCTGTCACTACCTGGTAGCCTGTTGGGGCTCTGCAGCTGCAAATGCCTTTCTGATTTTCAAAATCCCAGGTGCTGGAGTAGGGCTGCTGCAAATTCTTGGATGCACCTGCAGGGCTAGGCTGTGAGGAGCCCTTCAGTATGCATAGTATACATGCATATAGGAACTTATCTATCTGTAAGTAATGACAAGGACCTGGCTGCAGTGAGGGACTCAGGCTTAAGAGTAATCTATTCTTTCTTGAGAAGGAAATGAAGTTCTTTTAATTACTGTCCATTTCTTCTCTTGGTTTTGCTTCAGCTAAACCTAGAGAGAAGAGGCATAGAGATTGTCCCATGAGTGATGTGTAAGGGATGGATATCAGCTCTTATTGCCCTCCAGGTGACTGAAACACCTACTCCCATAGCCAAAATATATCTCTGTGCCAATATTTGGAAGCTATTGATTGAAAGTTGAATATTGGACAGAAATATTTTAGATACAAGACACGTGGCACATTTGAAGATGCTTTTTAACCTAACAATAAAGCTACAGGTATAGTGGGGGATTGGTAATATACTACTGATTTCAACTAGAACAATAAGGGCAATTAGCTAAATATATGACTCAGTCTTAGCATTAATGAATGCAATAGACGTAACTCTGTCCACATCTACAGTCGTTTCAGAGCGCGTTCATTAGCTGTCATGCCTTGGCTTTCTTGGAACAGAATGTTTTCACACCTCAAGTTTCTTCCCGGAGTACATGTGTTTGAGTGGAAAATTTCCAATGTGAAAAATCTCTGAGATGACACTCTCCCAGCTCACACGTGCAGCATAAAAGCAACAGCTCTGGAATGTCTACGAGTTTTCTTTGTGTAGTCTAGAGATCCAGTGCTTTGGGAGTTCAAAGATTTCATTTCATCCCCAAACATCCAAATATGGGACAAGAGAAAGACCATTTGGTTCACCACAGCTTGTCGTTTCTACTATCTATTTGTAATTTAATTGCTTATTTAATGACCTCCCTCTTTCTGCCTTAGCTATCTTGCCTGGTAAGACATTTCACACACATCCGTGCTTCTCTGCATGGATAAAAGACGAAGAAACACTGACATCTGCTCGAAATTTGTTTTTCTTTAATTTTCATTTATACTCTCTTGTTCTATCATCTGTGTTGGGCTCAAAATAGGAAGCCATGTTGACATTTTCCAACCCATTTAAATTTTATGTTCTTTAATTAAAACCCCTCTCTTAACTAGATAGACTTCTAACCTGGTGGATGTACGCTACGATATTACATTGGAATGGGGACAGATTTTTAGCAATACCCCCTTTGTACAAGGAGAATAGATAAGATTTGAAGTGTAATATTTCTGTGTTGTGCAAACTCAAAGATTTACAAACTGTATTTTCCCTCAAGTCAAGATCTAGGTGAAGCCGACTGAAGTAAAGTCTGAAGTAGAGTAGTCCATAGCCCCTGCACTGGCTCTCAGGGTAGACAGTAGCCTATCCATGTCAGATAACACAAAGATTATCAACATCTCAGTTCATCTCAGCTCATGTCATTCACAAACTTGGAAACTAAAAGATAATCTGAGCCATGCATAAGTGACATCAATAACACATGCTTACTATAAAAACACACAATAAACCACATATTATATTTTCCTGTGAGATAGAAGGGCAATGTCAGGCATAAGTGGGAAGCAAGCATAAAATCAACTTGGGTAAAATTTGGATTATGGTAGAATCAATGTATCAGGACAAAACTGCTTGGAAACAAGGTGGGAATCATATTCTCTTTAATAACTCCATCCTTTAATATATTTATATAGAAGAGTGTCTTGTAAATAATTGATGTTTGGACTTTATGTTATTTTTTATATATAATTGTATTGTAGATGATAGAGAGGAATCCTAGAATATTTCAGAAAAAGAAATGTATTCTATTTCCAAGTAACTACATGGTACAGACATTTTCATTCAGATAGATATTATAACATGAGCATATCCCCCCCACACCCCCTACTTTTCCCTCCCCCATTAGTCTTCTATTGGTACGAATTTAAATTAGAATGTATTCAAGTGTGCGAGAAATTAGATAAATAGTAGCAAGAAGCAAGCTGAATACCTGTCCCGTAGTATAAAGGCCCATAAAAAAATCAAATCAACAAATTAATATTCACAAATCATAATACGCTCAATGAGGGAAGCATCAAAGCATCATGAGGGCCTCACTACAAAAGACAAGGTCCAGACTGGCTCTTTAGGAAGTGTAAGGTAAGCCCGTGACACTGAAGGTAAGGAGTGAGGTCCTGAAGTGACAGGAGTTGTTTTGTGTGTGAGGCAGGGCAAAGGGGATGACAGGTAGATGACACTTGTCTTCACCCCTTCCCCTGCAGGAAAAGGATGGTGAGGAGAATGGCATTCTTGGGTACCCCTAGGGTTTCCCCAAAGGAGAAACCCTGGTGGCTCTAGAAGCAGAAGAGAGAAAGAAGCTACTGGTTTATCTTCAGTCAGCAGCCAGTCCCTAGAGTCCATGCAGGCTCCCTAAGGCTTCTCGTAAGTACCAGGGCCACTCCTACCAGCTGCTTTCTTAGACACTGGAGCCTCCCCAAGGCTTCCCAGGAAGCCTCTGGGAACAGTTCTCGGTTCCATGTCCTCCATCTGGCCAAGGTCTCCGGATCTAGTATCTGCCAGCAGATATCCTTTGATCTTCTCCCAGCGGTTCTCATTGCCATGTTAAATCCTCTTTTCTCAGAATGCAAAATGTAACTCTCTATGTACCATAAAATGGTCCATAGATGTTTCCCATCTCAACTCTCTATGTACCATAGGATGGTCTTCAGGAAGGCTAGCCTAGAAATAATCAAAGAAGTCGGTAGCAATAAAATGGAAAAGTGCAGTGCCCAAGGAAAGGGGTCTGAGGAATTCTTTATTAGAGAATATCAGACCTGCTCAGACCAAAGCACAAGGAGCTTTGTGTACAGCAGCTCTTTTTCCACAAGCTTGCTTCCTTGGTAGGCTGTCAAGACCCAGCACATCGGAGAAGCCTGAATTCAGCTTGCAGTCACAAATCTGATCTTTCTAAAGTGGATGAAAAGCCAAACGTGTAAACACAGCACTGCCTTTATTAGCCAGGTAGACCTTGACAGGGCTAAGAGTGGGCTGCTGGAGTCACCGGGAAGAACACTGTGTCAAGAGAAAGCATGCATGTGTGGTGAGTCCCAAAGCCATTGCACAACAGGGTGTTGATTACTTAGAAATCACAAATTAACTTTCCATTAAAATACATATAATTATACGATTTAATGTGGGGAAATAATATCCTGCAGATATTTCCAGTCTGCTAATCCTGAGTAACATGAATGGTTTGCTTAAATGTAAGGGGGAAAAGCCAACCCTCTTCTGGATTCACTAGAGCTGTAAACCAGAGAGCCTGTATTTGGCCTTTGGTGACTGTAGATCTAATCCTATTCCAACAAGAAAAGCAGAGATAACTTTAGGAGTTTGAGAGAGAGCACGCAAGCAATGGCTCAATCCCTCCTGGGTACTTAGACTTTGCTCGATCATGAGAAAATTGAGTTGCATCTCTGAGATTTGTTCTCAAAAGTAGAAGCCATGAGCTATTTTTTCTGCTTTTATCATTAGCATATAATCTTACACATCATAGACATCAGTAGAGTATGGCTTTAGAACACTCTAACCATGTCTCACCGACAACAAGGAAGTTCCAAGAGACTTATAAGAACAGAAATGAAATCCAAAGCCTTCTTTAAAAGAGGAACTCGGGGCTGGAGCTCAGCTGTAGAAAACTTGCCTAGCATGCATGAAGTCATGGGTTTGAGCCACAGCAGTGTTTGAATCAGGTATGGTGGTGCTTTTGTGCAGACTAAAGACTGACAAGAGGATCAGAAGTTTGAGGTCATCTAGGATACATACTAAGTTTGAGGGCAGCCTAAGATACATGAGACTAAGACAAAAAAGAAAACACACACACACACGTGAGAAGGGGGAGAAGGCAGAGATAGAGGGAGAGGTTCCAGGAGAAGCTTGTTCATCCCACCAATCCAGCTGCCTTGAGAATCTTCCAATGAAGGTAGATAGATAGCATTCATCAAGATAGAACCTCCACAGCATTCCTAATTAAAGGAGGTACACTAGAAGGCACAGTGAGTCTGACACCTGACCTTGACTCTATCAGTGGATTCTTGAGAACATTCACTAGGGTTTCTAGTTGACATTTTGGACAAACAGGATGAAGACAACAGTGCCCATAATAAATTGTTACTAAACGGAAAGAACTCAGAGTCGGGCCTTTCACACTGAGAAGTTATAATGCAATTGCCTTGGGAGCTCAAAGACTATGCAAGTCTATTCAAGGACAGGATGAGGGAAATTTACATTCTTAGGTAAAGAAGGTTTTGTTGCATCATCTGTTCATGAAGAGAAGCAGAGGAGAAGAGAAGGAAATAAGCCTACCATGGGGCCAGGAGAGCAGGAAGAAGGGAGCTGAGAGCTACTGGGCACATCTGGTCTAAGCTCCCATGGCCGATTTCTATTTACCTGATTACCTAAGGCTGGGAGATGACTGGGTTTTATGCAGTTGGGCTCTACCTCCTCCAACACTTGGGTTTCTTGGCGAAATTACCTCCTCTTTCTGAACTGCTTGTCCTTTCAAAGTGCTTACTTTGTGTTGCTGCAGAAGTACACACATTTTTTGGCCAAAGTGATGGAATTTGCAGCCAAATGCAAAAGAATATGTGCAATTAATGAAAAGACAGCGATGGACTATAATTTACAGATGATTTGGCAGGAGCAGGCCGAGTGAGACACGGCCCATTTTGTTCCCAGTCCTGGTCCCCGTGAAGTCTTCTTTTATGCAAATAAACTATCAGAGAGAGGAAAATGAATGGCTAGGAGTGTGGGAGAGTTTCATGGTGCCCTTTTACTCCTGGGGACCAATATTTGATGGTCGCAGCGAGATTTTGCTATCTGTCCACATAACCCTGAAAGACTGGGAGTTAGTCAGACTCTGTGGTAGGCAGACAGAGGGAGAGGGGACATGGCTAGGTGATAAAGGCAATGAATTTCCAAGATGGCCAGCTGACTCAACCTCCTGACTTGAGACAAAATCCTGCCAACTTTGTTTCCCAGGAGCGGGCCCCTGATGATGGAAATGCTCAACAAGTGTAAGGCCTGCTTAGGACATGCCAGCAGTTGTAGATCAATCAACCATCCCATCTTGAAACTGACCAACCATAGAGTTGGGAAGAAAGACTCCTCCAACACTTTAAACACCCCAGTTTGAATTTCTGGTTATCCCACCTCACAACACACCAGCTTTGCTGAAGGCCTTTTTCTCCGTGTCTGCCGCAGGAGCATGCTTCCTTGCCCCCCAACAAACACCCTTCTTTAACTGATGATTCTGTCTGTGGTGCTTGAGATTTCTCTGCTGTTGACTGTTGCACTTCTGATGTTTTCTGCCTTTTAATTCTTTACCTGGCAGAGAAAAGGAACCTGATCGACACTCCTGGACGGAATCACTTTGGTATCACCTAGACTGTATCACCCCCAAATGAGACCATGCTGAACAATTTCCTCCATGATTGCTCTGTCATCAGTGCAATTGTCCCTGTCATTAAGAAGATTTGCCACATGGACTGAACAAGTAACTTCATATTAGAGCCAACTTCCAAGGGTCTCTAGCTTGGAATCACCTGACACCTACTGCATTTAATAGGGAAGAGGAGGCTGATGTTTTTCGGGGCCTCTGAAGAAAATCTTTCTCTGAGAAAATTGGAGACTTGGGCTTCTGTGCTTTGGGCATAGGGATTGAGCTAGAGAGGAATGGAGATCAGTTCTCCCCTGAAGGGGAAGTCAGAGTGAAGGCTTTGTTGCACTCTGCTTATAACTGGACAATTTTGTAGAGCCATTTAGTTTATCTTAGCTTCAAACCACTGGTCCATTAAATGAGCCCAGCAGGTGTCTGTCCAATCTTACCTTGGAGACTTGAGCTAGGCAAGATGCCCAGCACCAGAATGATGCTGGAGTTTCATTCTGGGCATGTTGGGACACCATAAAACTTTTTTTGAACAGATGAGTAAGGCATCTTCATAATCTACAGATTTCTGGATCTTGGGGTTTTCAGGGATAAACTCAATCTGATTAAACAGCTAAAGAAATCTGACATGAGTCCAAACATGAGGTCTACGAATGGTGACCAATGCAAGGTAGTCTGGGAATATAATAGCAGGAGGTGCTGATCCCAGCTTCACCATTGCCAACTCTTGCCATCCTTTTTAAAGATAAAATGTAAATGTCTTACTTAAATAGAAAGCCCTCCTCTCAGCAGCAACATGGCATGGGAATTCTTCACCAGCACTTCATCCACACCAGCACAGTGGAGAGAGTCATTCCCAAGGGCTAGTTGAAGCATCTTTGCCACAAAGAAATCCTGTTCCTCACAGGACAAAATCAACCAACACCAGCTATCACCATAATTACTGGTTTTAGGGACAACAGACATGGAGAAAGACAAAGGACAGTAAAGAAGTGATAGGTAGAAGCTGATTCAGGGACACAAATAGGAGAAACGATGACGTGAGCTAGCACCCAGCAGTGGGGAGAGAGATGGGAGGGTAGGTCTGAAATCCAGGCAAGCAGAGTTGAAAGTGGAAAGGAGTTGAAAGTACAGAAGAGGAAGGACAACGATGAAGATGCTGGAGTTTTTGGTCAAGGGTGGCAGATAGAGGGCTGGCGGTGGGGTCAGTGGCTATCTTCATCCTTACATTAGCACAGCTTTCCATGCAAGAAGGAAGGGATGAATAAGGCATAAACTTACCAAGCTTAATATATTCAGACAGAGGATGCAGACATGCAGTATGCATATGGGCCATAGCTATTTTAATAAACAACTTTGTGAAGCTTAGAAACAGCCTTCCTATGCCTCTAAATTGACGAACATATTGTAAACTGTTCCTTGATTCAATGGAATAATTTTTACTTCATAAATTCTTTCCAGACCTTTCTTCCTTCTTAATGGCTCTGTGGTTACTGTCCTTGCATATGACCTACCCTATGTTCCTCTCCAACACAATGGGCAAAGTGGCTAAGGGGTAGTGGGGAGAGCACGGTTTATTTCAAGGCTAAAAATAGCCTCCCAAATTCTAGGATATTGGTTGACTCCTCCTCGAGACTGTTAGAATTGGGAGTTTCAGAAGTTCAGAGACTATTTTGGTCGGAAGCCTGAAGTTCTTCGAAATAACAGCTAGCAGCTGCTGTTCGCGTTCCCGCTCCAGCTATAAATACAGGGCACTTGTAGAAACGATTGAGTCAGCCACGGAGGGTGCAAGCGCTTCTCTTTCCAGCTTTCCCCATTGTGTCATTGTTTATAAAGCAGAGGTGGGCATAAAGTGGCCCAGGGGACCATATTTGACTTGACTACAGGATAGCATCTTTACCAGCTCCCAGACCCATCATCCACATTGTCCATCTAGGATGCTGAGACAGAGAGGGTGGTGGAGCCTGAGGTTCCTCAAATCTGACCCTTGCCTGATTCCAGCCAACCCTTCAAGAGCAACCTATAGATCTCTATGACTGTTTCCTATCAGAGAGGAGGAAGCAAGGGATCCCACTCCATGGGGTTGTATGAGAAGCCACACAGCCAAACACAGGTAAGCATCTGCCATGCTGATTGACACCTAGTGAGCAGACTAAACCACTGTGGTCATTTTTTTCCCTACACCTTTCTTAGTTATTATGGTGTCGTGCCCTGTGACTGTGGTTAAACCAGAACACATGTATAGGATGGCATGGTACATAGGTTCTCCCTAAAACTATGAACATGCATCATGCTCTCTTCAGACCTTTCATATGACCAGAAGCACATTGTTAGATAGAACTGGTCACCCAGGGAACCACCCTGGCTTTTGAGCTTGATCAGACCATGTAGGAATGCCAGCCCAGTGAGGTCAAAGTACACTGACTGTGGTAGTTTGAATGAGAATGTCCATAGTCTCAGACATTGATTCCAAGGTCCCAAGTTGATGGTGTTGTTTAAGGGGGCATGGCCTTGCTGAAAGAAGTGCATCCCTGGGAGTAGACTTTGAGAATTTAATGACACCATCATTTCTATTTGTCCTCTCTACTTCATGCCTACAGTTGAGGATGTGAGCCCTCATCAGTTGTTTTAGTTTAGTTGAAATACTTTTTTACAACAATAGAAAAGTAACTGATGCACAACTATGCTTCTGGAAATGGTATAATAGGGAATTTTCTCTTGAAAGTCAAGGGAAGCTGATAGAAACACAGACTGTGAGCCTGAACATCAAATCGAAAGCATGGTCTGACCACTTACTAGACCTCAATGGAGCCGCTTAACCACTGCACAACTCAATTTCCCATCTGTAAAAAGAATACAAGGACCTATCCCATAGGGTTTTTAAAAGGATTAGGTAAACTGGTATTTTTGAGAGTGACTAACATAAAGTAAACACACTAGCTAGTACAGATTGCTCTCTTATCCTAAATGCTTGGAACTAGAAGCACTTCAGATTTATTTTTATTTTTATTTTAGATTTTGGAATATTTGCATATACATAACAAGACATC